>NC_138371.1:82664912-82757156 GCF_054177405.1 Leptonychotes weddellii | reverse complement strand
AAAAATGAAGGGGGGAAATCGGAGGGAGAGATGAACCATGAGAGACTATGGACTCTGAGAAACAAACAGGGTTTTAGAGGGGAGGGAGGTAGGGGGATGGGTTAGCGCGGTGATGGGTATTAAGGAGGGCACGTACTGCATGGAGCACTGGGTGTTATAAGAAAACAATGGATCATGGATCACCACATCAAAACAACTTTATTTACAAAAGCACACTGTGAGCCAGTGTGGTTTATAGATCGTAGTTTTGTGACCCTTGTTTTAAAAAGTAAATGATAAGTATTTTGTACGAGGTCCTCTCAGATTCTTTTTCAGGCTGTTCTGTTGCCATTGGAATATGAGACTGAGTTCAGTATTGAATCAGTTAAGTTTGGCCCAATTTAAATCTGCTGTGTTCAAAAATATTTGAGAAGCACGAGGATTCAAAAGGCAAGTTACTGTTATCAATATCTTAAAAAAAGCCAACTTCATTTTTTAACTTTGGTATTGGAGGTTGGCATTTGTAAAACGAATGAGAACCATTTCTTGATGTATTTTTGTGGTAGAGTCTTGAATAGAAGAAATGGGAAGGCAGCAGACTAGGCTAAATAATACTCAAAGCTGAAATATCTGCTTATCAGAATACAGCAGAGCACTCAAAAAGTAATGATAGAATTTCTTAAAGAAGCTGCTTATTAAATAAAAATGAAACTACATCAATTCTGTGGGCAAGAGATTAGATTTAAAACTAATGTACATCTTTAAGAATAAGACAAAAATATTTATTTTATTAATATAATATGACCTTCAATGGAGAACATTTGTAGTTTGTAACTCATACTTAAGCCTTAAGTATATAAAATTGTAGTTTTTCTACTATGTGTATGAAAATATAAATCATATGATATTACTAGTCACTTAGTGATGCTTTAAATAGACATAAATGCAAGCTGCTATATGCTATAACATTAGGCTCTATATTAAACAATGCATAGTATCTGATTTCTGTCAGCATCAAATTGTTTTAACCTTGAACAACATTTATTTATATTTGATATAATAAATTAGAAAAGGACTTTTGAAACGTTCCTATGACAGGTTAAAATTAAAAGAACATTAGGAGTCATATTTCTGGCTAAAATGCAAAAAAGAAAGTTAGAATATGTGCATTTAAAAGTGAATCATAAAAATAAAAAAAATTGTTTTACAGAATAAATTCATTAAAACTCTGACATATTTACAAGCACCTCCCAAGATTCCTTATCATTTTCAGCAATCAGGTAGAAATCTAATTAAGGGTAATTGTGATTTTTCACAATAATTGTCTTTGAAAGAGTATTACAGTTTTGCTAGGTTAGTAAATTACCTTTACAAACCTTACACATTAGTTATATCCCACTAGGATTTCCAGACTGCCAATCAATGGAGAGAATACCAGCCTAGTACATGGATCAATAAAGCTTGGACTCTCTGCAGCTCCAGAAACGAGAGATAAATGACCTCCCCTGGGAGCAGCCCTAACAGACACCTGCTTCAGCCAGTTAATGAGATGACATACACAAAACACCCCCCAAATTCTAACCAGTGTGATGGATTCTTACAGAAAGATTCTATCTTATTTTTTATGCAACAAATATATACCCCAGTTGCCCAGTCTTTGCTTATGACAGCTATTGCAGAGGACTGGGATTTGTTTGAAGTGAAAATTAGTGAATTGATGGTCACCCTAAGAAAAGAATTTGATGTTTTCACAATCTCAACAATCTGCCTGAGGTTTTCTTTATCCTTGATTCTTTATTTCTTTGAACATCACTTGATCTTGTATTAATAAATGTTTAAGAGGTTCAAGAGTGTCAAAATAGTCTAAAAACAAAGAGAATGCTTAAAAACATGTTTATGCATTTCTCGTAAGCAATTAGATAATAAAGTGCTAAATGATATGAAGTCAGAATTTAATAATTTAGCTTTTTATCTTCATTTGTTCTTTCCTGTTCAAATAGGTATGTGCAGAAAGTAGTGGATTCTTCACTCTCACATTGTAACTTATGACTGGTAATGTTCCTCTGCCCTGAGTTTCCGTAGCATTGATCTGCAGCAGATACACTTAGGCCTATGTTTTGCCATTGTTCAGTATTGTCCAGTTTTGTTTCATGCACATTAGCTTTATTTCTGCAGTTTAATGGTGAGCTCCTTAAAGCTAAGGATCATGTCTAAGACGTGCTTAGCATCTCTCAGAGCGTTGAGCATTGCGCTAGCCCCGCAGCAAGCATTAAGAGCCTATTTGTTGATTGACAGCAATCTAAACATAGTCAGCATTTCTAGTTCAGGACTGCTTCTGAGTTGCTGGACAAAGATAGATCATCAGTTTAACAAAGTATCCAACAGAAATCAGGTTGAGTGACACAACGGGGTTGAATCCAAAATTTTAGATTTGAAAATTTTAACTTCCTCTGCTCCTGCTCATCATGATTCCTCAGGATACATTTAGATTGAAAAGAGCACCTCTTTCCATCCCCCCCACCCATTTCTTATTCAGAATTAAGTCGAGGCTTAATGGTCGAGGAAAGAACATCCTTTCTCGAATCTTCACTGATAAAATCTCTCCCTTTCTCACTAAGAACGGCTAAAAAGAATTGAAGAGTTTCGACCTGTGATGTGTCATGAGTAATTTGGGTTAAAAGAAAGAGGGCGTTATTTTTCACTTTAGCTTATCATTTGCTTATTTTCTTGTTGCTGTGCACATCTGATAATTTGGCAGGTCCAGTAACCCTTACGCTGCTAATAGAGTCCCCCTTTTTATTTGGGAAATGTTATTTCCACATTCTCAAGACTAATTTTTCCTTCCTTTGTACTCCAGAGTCATGCTCATGACCCCAGCCTGGCCAACCAGAGTCCCGGTGATTGATGAGGCCAAGGGCAGGGCTCTGCCCAGGAACAGGCTGGCTTGAGGCTTCTGCTGGACCTTTGGGAAAGAGGTGATTCCTTTCTGGTCAGGTTGCTGAAGCAGCAGACTATAGGCATTGATTGGCTTGTCACTATCCTCGTCAACACATGGAGAGAGGTTTTCTGAAAAACAAGTTAATACCAAAGAAAGAAGAACTGAGAGATAGCAAAAAACAGATTTTATATGACTTTGTCTGAACGCTTTTTCATTATCAGTGACAAACTCTTTTTTCCCAAGGGGTCCTGTTTGATTTGGGTTATTTGCCACCTAAGAGTTCTGTGCAAGTTATTGGCATTGAAAGACAATCTTAGTGTTCTCATAAAAATAGCTTAGTGTGTACGTCTGTGCTTTCCCCATCATGTTAAACGTAACAGATTTATCCTACTCAGCTCTACAGTGGCTAGGACAGAGTCTACAGCATAGTTTTCACAGGACTATGTATTAGGTTTAATATTTCTAGCACTAAGGTGACTGCCACACTATGTGTAACACTTGTTTGATGCTCAGTTTTATTTTCAAAATACCATGAATCAACTTCTTATACTATAAAAGAGTATGAAATCCGTATGTTGTTTTCTCAGTAAAAGATGGGATATTTTTACATGAACATGATTTGTGAGTGTTGTCCTATTGCCTAAATCTGCTCACCCTTCAGTAGAATGCCTGTGAAAATTCCTATCACTTTGAATGGCTGGCTACATGCACTTTAAGTGGATTAGCATTTCTTACTTTCTCAGTGTTACAAGAGCATATGAAAAATGTAAATTGGAGGCAGAGCCTGTGTTTGAGACAGGAGTGATTATACACTGGGTGCTGTTATACTTTCGGCTTTCTGTGTTTTCACTGGACCATATACTTTGCATCAAAGCAGTGAAGTTAAAATAGATGACACTAAGACTGACAGAAGAACTTTCTAGAAGGAGATTCTGTAGAATGGTGAATATGTAGCAGGGTGCTTAGGGAAGGGCGTTATGGAGAGTAACCAAATGTGAGGGACTGAAATTTGTGCAATTCTAAAGAGAGACAAACATAACCAGGTGACAATATAACTGTGCTGTCTGGTAGAAATACAATGTTAGCCATATATGTCATTTAAAATTTTCTAGTAGTCATGGTAAAAAGAGTAAAACTAAATACGTGAAATTAATTTTAACAATATATCGAACCTAATATATCCAAGATGTTATTCTTTCAACAGGAAGTCAATAGAAAACTTATTGAGATATTTCACATTCTTCACTTTAATATTTGGTTGTCACATCTGGTGTGTATTTTTCAGTTTCAGCAAATCACTACCCATGTGTTAAGTGCTCAATAGTCACGTGGGGCTAGTAGCTCACGGGAGAAGATAAAGTTCATCCTGGCTGGTGTCTGAACTTGAAATTTCTAGCTAAGAAAGAAGAACAAGAGGGCACATCCTTATAGCTATTATCTCTTCAACTGTAATCTCTTTTTCCCCAGTTTTATTGAGAAATAATTGACATACATCACTGTATAAGCTTAAGGCACACAGCGTGATGATTTGATTTTCATCTGTCCTGGAATGATGACCACAATAGGTTCAGCTGACATCCCTCTTCTCATACAGATACAATTAAAAGAAAAGGAAAAAGAAAAGAAGAAACAAAAGGAAAAACATTTTTCCTTGTGGTGAGAACTCTCAGGATTTCCTCTCTTAACAACCTTTCTATGTATCCTGCTTAGTGACAGCTATTCCAACTCAAATCTTAACCTGAGCTCTAGCCCAGTTCTTACCTCCATCCGGCCTCACAAAGGAAAAGTAGTCAGTGCCTTTTGGTGAATTATTATGCATCAATTAAAGCATTATCAGGAAACAGGTGGTAGTCAAATGGAGTAAATTAAGATGAATTTAATAAAACGGCTATTTACAAAGTTGTGTTGGAAGTAGAGAAACCACACGAGACAGTGTGGTACCCCAGGAATTTAAAATTAGTAAATCTTTAGCACCCTCAGCCTGAAGGTACAGGGGAAGGAGTTTTTTCCAGGATGTGGAGCAGGAGGGTCCTGTGGAGAGGGTCCCAGGACATGGAGCTCTGCGCTTGGGTCAGAGGAGACTGTCTGTGGTTACCCTGAAGGAGGCAGCAGGGAAAAGAAACCTCAGACCTTCCTATGCCCTCTCCCTCCAATCTCCTGATAGTTGTTCCCCATGGCCAAATGGAATGCCAGAGGGCAAGGCAGCTCACCTGGGCGGTTACTGAAGCACAGAGAAGGTGGGGAAAAGTGCTCTGAAGGGTAAATTAAACACATCCAGTACAATTTCCAACTTGAAGAAATTAATACAAAGTAAAGCAAGACAGGAGATAGAATACATAATTAATGTGGCCTAAAGAGTGAAAAACACAAAGTGTGTGTTTTCTTAATCTCTCTGGCATTTGGGTATCTTATATTTTTGTGCCCTGAATTAAATCATGTGTCAAAATCAATGGACCACGCTGTACCCATCTGCAGCGACTAGGCCACAGGCCCCTGTCCTTTGGCCTCAAAGTGAGGTCCTGAAACCTTTTCTGGTGTAGCCTCTTGTAGTGGGAGCATCTCATGGTTCTCTAGGTTATCAAAGTGCAAGACATGCAGTGAGTTAGTGTCTCCTAACTGTTGCACAAAATCTGGTCCCAGCCTCAGCCCATTAATGCCAATACCATTCTAATCAACACGAAACATCCAGCCTATCCTAAACTTTTACCCCTCTCCTGCCCTTAGTCTCCTCCTTTCTCTTAAAATAATTACCATAATAATAATAATAATAACAATGATGATGATGGAGATGTACTGAGCACTTATTCCTGTATAGGCTGTGACCTAAGCATTTTATGTGCAGTATCTATATGTCAAACCACCCTGTAATTCAGATAGGATTATTATCTTCATTTTACAGCAGAGAAAGCTGAAGCTGAGAGTTGAAGTAACATCCCTAAGGTCACAGCACTGGTAGTGTGAATCCAGCCTCACTCATCCGGGGCTCATATACTCTGCACTCAAGGTTTTTTTGTTTTTTTCCATAAGGTTGTATTTCTATCTTGCATAATTCTTATCCATATGATTGCATGTGTGAGGATTCTCTCTTGCCTTGGTCCACTGAGTTGTATATTTCTTCTTCTGGTGGTAGAACGGCTCATCTCCTTGAGGGACTCCTCCCACCATGTAGTGCAGGTAAAGCGATCTATCCCAAGCCCCTTCCCCTTTGTGGAAGTTGGTCAGGGCATGTGAACTAAGCTAGTTAATGGCAACACTTTTATGGGATGTTTGTTGGAATCATTTGTAAAGAAGCTTTTTTTCCTTTGAAGGCTGAGGTTACTAAGACTCATATAATCAGGAGCTGTGGAGGGGTCATTCCTGACATCTTGGGAAGAGTTCAAGTGTGAGAATAAAAGCAAAACAGGAAAATGGATTCAGGACCTTGCCAGAGTCCTGATGATATTGTTTAAGTACCTGTGTTCATCCATCTATGGCAGAAACCAGGTGCATCTAGTTTTGTTGTCAATAAATTCTGTCCCCCTCCTGACACAATTATTTCTTTTGGCTTATGCTAGTTTGCTGATTTGAAGTTGAAATAACATTAGCATATTCAAATTTTATCCCCCCCCACCTTTTTCACTGCCACTAGATTATGGATTTCTTGAAGGCAGGGACCATGTCTTGTTTATTTTAATATTCCAAGTGCTGAGTGTGGATTCTAGCATGCAAATTTGTTCATGTAGTTTGTAACGAATTAAATAGTTTGGGATCAATACAAAATCCCCAGATTTTGTGGGCAAAACTACCAGGGAAACCAGTGATAACTCATAGTAGGCATTATAGCCTCAATAGGCAGATTTCTTCGACAGGCATACTCAAATGTCTTCTGGCATTGGGGGCATGCTAAATGTACAAAATTTTGAACACATGGATTTATAGTTTGGTTTCCTGTTAGGCAAGACATTCTTTATTGTCTCTGGGTGGTTTGATGAACACCTCACTTTCTTTATAATGTGAACCAGCAATGCCAAACCCTCCCTCAGGTGGCCAGGGGACTACAGTGAACTGAGATGGATAGAGTTGCTGTTCTCTTTGGTGACTTGGATTTATGGGACTGGCTGGGTTTTTCTGGAAGAATGATCAATGGCAGCCATATGGTAGAGAATATTATTCCACTTTGTCTCCTCAGTGAGACCTAAAGATTGGTAGGTCTAACATTCCTGGTTTTCATGTGGGTATCCATTGTCAACATCTTTATTCCTCTGCAAACCTAACCTTCCAGCAATTACAGCTGAGCCGCATGTGTGTGCCTCTTCCATCTGCATCTGGGGGCCCTTTCCCTCTAAATTCTCACTCAGTCGTGAAAGTCAAAGGCACTTAGTTCCTCTTGAGTGCCATTTCCATGTCATATAGAAATAAGTGTACTGCTCAAACTCCAGGCAGCATATGGCAAAATGAGAGTCTGGTCCAGGCTTAGGGAAGGGAGGACTAAGCCAGAGTGGGAGGTACAGAGTGGGAGTAAAAATAGTCTGACCGAGAGTTTTTTCTGGCCTTTCTATTCATATTATTCTCATTCTAAGCTATGGAATTATATGCTTGGTACTGTAGCTGCTGAGGCTATGGAGTGCTGTTCATTTATATATGTCTGTGTATTTATAGCTAGGTCTGCATTCAGGAGACTAAATGACCACTTATATTAAATGTGCAAAGATAGAGTCAATGTATCCCAATTCTATAGAAACTGTTCTGGATTAATGCCACTATTTCCATAAAGACTAGTTAATTATGACTCAGTATACTAACTAACAAAGAAAGTGATCATTTCAATCACTTCCTTAGATCTCGTACAACACCTGGAGCTGTTGATAAGTTGATAGGTTGAACTTGAGATTCTGCCTTAAGAGAAACTTGCAAAGAGAGGTGAATCCAGAACAGAATTAATCTACACTATTTCAGATGAAGTCTTGTAGAACAAATAAAACAAAACAAAATAACAAGGACAACAAGAAGAAGTTTTGGAAAAATGTGTGTTTTCAGGCATCTGAAGGGCAAATGTAAAAAGAGGAATGCTATTTGCTCTCATCAATGCCCTGGGCAGAGCTAGCGACTAGGTAGGAGCATTGTGAAGGCAGATTTCAGGTAGACATGGGAAAAAGTCAGTCTTCTATTAAATTGGTTTGCTTTTGGTTGTGGCAGATTTTCCATCACTGGAGACGATCATCCAGAGCTGGATGACGATTTGGTAGAGGTGTGTTATGGCAGTGATGGCTCAACAATTAACCATGATCTTTTCTCTTCTTTCTTACTGACAGGATCTGGGATTATTATTTGAGATGAAAAATTACACTTCCCTGCTTCCCTTGCGGATAAGTGTGATCAATAAGGAGCAATCATTGGATAGAACTTTTGACAAAGTCTTTTTGTCCTTCCTGTCTCTCTTCTGGCTTCCTGCCTGAAATGCAGATGTGCTGGCGGAAGCTCCAGCTGTATTTAGAATGATGGTATGACCTTGAGGATGAAGGAGACACATTCAGTATGGTGGGACAAAAAGACAGAAACAGCCTCAGTTCCTAAGGGCCTTATCAGCCTGGACTGCCTACCTCCTTTTGTTTGTAACCTGAAAACAAAACAAAACAAAACAAAACTTCCATCTTTTATAGCCTTTTGCATTTCCCGTCTCTCTTATGAATAGCCAAATGCAATTCCTGTCGGAAACATGTATAGTAAACCATCCAATTTTGTGGTCTTTTTCAATTTTAAGCATCTATGGATATAAAATTCATTACTTCACTTTCACCTATAATCTTTATAAACTATTACATATTACATATGATAATTAAAATATTGAAAGGTATAATGCTAGAATAATATTGAGATATTACACTGATGTATTTTTTTTCTATATTGTCCCCAGTACCTAAATGACATTGATTCAGAGGCAATTATTTATTTATTTGCTTCAGGGAAGCCCAGAACAAAGGGCTTATTGTTCAATGCTAGTTCCCAATTGACATTTTATAGGTCCCAATGAGACAGTGTCTTCAGAGTAAGGCTTTATTGAGAGGGAAGGGGGTTTCTAAATTCCAAAAGTATCCTTTTTCTAACAAGAACCAAGCCTGGCTGACTCAGATAATAGAGTTTTTATAGAGGTCATAGAATATAAGAGAAGGAAAAGTGTATAATGAAACAGAAGTGTTCTTTTCTCCACTAATAAAAGGAAGGTCTTCAGCTTCCTGTGCTTGTAGAAGGATCTGTAGAGATGGGAGGGAAGAGAGTGAATGGAGAATGGAGTGCTCCGGCTCTCCCATGATGCCAGTTCCCCTAAAATAGGAATAAGGCAGAAAACCAGGTAAGTTAGGCACACTCTGAGGACATCAGGGCTGCTGTGCCCCAGAGAAGACCTCTTTTCTGGCAAGCTGCTGAGACCTTAGAGCACAGGAAGAGAGAGAAAAACTGGCAGAAGGAAGGGTCTAGAGAGGGTTGTGGGTCATGTGCTCAGTTCCCCAAGGGCTCTGCATGCTAATCCAAATGTCCCATGTGCTCCAGGGTGGGTAGATACATTGATGCTGAGAGGCCTAGTGTACCGTAAGAGACCTGTAATTTGTACCAGCTAGGTGCCATTGGGGGTGTGTTACCTGCGCCTTGCATTCTGGTTTCATTTTGATGAGAAAGAAATACCTTGACAGTCAAGAGACAACCTTGAACTTTGAACTGAGTATTTGCCCAGAATTTCTTTTTAAACAGGAAGGAATCAAGATACCTTTAATTGTCAAATCTAAGTGTGTCTCAGTGTCTCAGTTGGAGTTTGATCAAGCCTTATGAAATGGTGGGATTAGTCTATGCAAGGCTAGTCCCTTCATGCGAGGTGTTGGGCCTGAAGTGACTATGCATTCACTGGGCTGCAATACAGGACATCAAGATATGAAGTTGGGAAGAGCAAGGACGAACTATTATCTTCAAGGACCAACTAGAATCCACGAGGACAAAGTGGAACCCACATCTGAAGTTCACCATCTCTACTCTTCGTCGTGTGGGCAACTGTAGGAGACGCCAGTGCTTTAGCATAGAAGTGAACACATATTCAGCCTAGGGTTTGGAGAAGTTGGAGGGGGTACGTGGCAGGAGAGGGAGGAGGTACCGAGGGCTGGCTTGTCGCCCCCCCCAACAAGGTGAGCTTATAGGTGCCAAAGCTGTTGCCTTAGGAGCCGACCTCCTGACTGTAAAAATGGCTACTCCTTCAACTCTACCTTCCAACTCTCAGGAATACTTTTCTGTGACAAACCACAACCCAGACCCACACAGGCAAGAATCTACTGGCAAATATAATGCCTACTCAACTAAAAAAGTGCCCAGTATGGAGCCACCACAATTTATAATGATCATTCTAGAGTAAGTTAGTTTTAGGGAAAAAAAAAAAAAGTTAGATATTAAGCAAATCTGAGTTGCTAAGCAAATCTGAGTTGCAAATCAACTCCTTTCCACAACATGTGTTTAGTAGATTGTTCATGAGATGGTACAGCTCTTAGGGAAGGGTGCACAGGTCAGGAAATTTCTGGTAATTTGAGGAAATGGTAGGAATGTTAATGTGGTCCTGAATAAGGCTAGATAGGGTGATTATGAAGCTTCCTAATGGAAGGTATCAACAGGGAAAACAATGAGCATGCGGGACAAGATGATGAGAAGAAGGACTTTCCAGTGTTCTTTAGGGCAGGCAAAATGTTTGTATGTGAAAACTTGGCCCCATTCTACGCACTGTCTGGGTAAGAGGGATAAATAGGGAGTCGATGACAGCACTCTCTTAAACTTACTATAGAACTAGACGCTGCTCCCAATTCTTTTCCCTGCCCCTGGGAGGAAGAATGGGAGAGGATACATAGCTTTTCATTTAGAATTAAAAAAAATTTTTTTCTTGTTGCATTTTTTTTATTATGTTATGTTAATCACCATACATTACATCATTAGTTTTGGATGTAGTGTTCCATGATATAATTAAAAAATTTTTTTTAGAACACACATGGCTTTTTCATGAAGGTTCTCATTTACAGAGCTGCAAGGCCCCCTTTCCTTGGTTCATGGGATGACACTTACTTTTTTTAAGAATTCTCACAAAGACTCTTCATACTGACAGGCCCATCTAGTTTATCATTATATCAACCTTTTGCTTCCTTAAACAGATTGGGCAAAATTTGGAATTGCACATCTTCTTAAGAATAAGAATAGGTAAAACACCAATAGCGAGTCAGACAAGTTTCCAGTTTGTCTATAGCCCTCTATGATTAAAATGCTGCTTTTTGCTTTTGTGGATGTGACATTGCAATTTATAACAATAAACCTGACTAAGCTCCCAACCTTTGAAATCCAACACTACCCCCAGGTAGATAGTTGTAGAATTGAGTTGAATTGTAGGACACCCTGCTGGTGTCCAAGGATTGCTTGGTGGTATGAGAAAAATTACCCACACATTGGATTTTGTGACTAGAATTGCAGCGGATCCTTGGCAAGACTCTTCTTAAATATTCCTCAGGCTCTATCATGCCAGATAAACACAAAGAACCCCAGCAGTCTTGGTTGTTTCATAATTCATAGAATATTCTGTAGTATTTGGTTTCAGCTTAAAGGTAGTTCTTTTAATGCTTGTGCAAGCATGAAAGGTGTAAGTAAAGTCATAGGAGATGAGGTGTGTGTGCCTGGGGCCTTCATGATTCTATGTATGTGTGTTGAATGAGGGTGGGAATAGAGCAGGTATAGGCTGGTCTTTCAACAGAGACTGGCATTAGCTGTGTCCTATCCTTCCAGTTGGAGGTATTTCTGTCCAGGGTGGGCAGAGGCCTTGGTGTCCAGACTGGGCACCCGGCCCTCTTTCAACATGATATGGCCTCCTGATGATCTGCCCTCCCCTCCATCTGTCAGGATGGTCCAGGTTCACTCCCCAGCCACTTGGCCTTTTCTCTTTCGACATAGGTGCTAAGCATCAGTGAATTTATAAGAAACAGCTCACAGACCCCTACTCATGGCATCCTTTTTTATTCTTTACAGCAAATGCTGTGCGGTAGTTCTTTGCCTATTTTTATTTTTCCTTTGCTGTCATGGGTTCAGACTCTGGTTCATTAACTCAGACAACTTTGTCTGGGTTTCCTCCTCCCCCTTCCTCGTTTTTTTTTGTCTGCTTGGCAAATTGCTACTTGCTCACTGAGAATTATTTCTCCAAGTTATACCTTTCCAACTCTGGTCTCCAAGCTCCTAAAAAGGCTAATGAGCACTGGTGCTTGGATTGTAACACTAGACATTTGCCACAGAGCTAATGCAAAATGCATGGCATGTGTCCAATATCAGAAAGCAAAGGGTTGCAGTATGAGGGGAAAAAGGAAATGCTTTCTTTATTCTGTGTGACATGGTTATCTGGAGACTTGCTTTTAAAGACACAGTTAAGCCATAGGAAAAACCAGCTGTCAGCGGGATGAACTTGGAGCAGAACTGAATCACGAGCATGTGGTAGTATCTTGGAAATTATGCAGGGATTCATCTATGATCAAGGAGAAATTTTAAAATTAAGTTTACATATATTAGATATAGCATAATTGTTTGGCAGAGAGAGAATCTGTACTACTGCCAAGTTTATAGGTTTTAATTTGTCTTCTTTGAAAGCAAATATTTCACATCCCAGGGAGGAAGATGATGATGAGCATGTGAGCTACCCCACGCCTTTTATTTGGTAACATTTCAAAGTGGACCTGTGCCAGAATATTTCGTTATGCCCCACATCCTCTCCCCTTTCTCCACCCTCTGATTCTACCAGGCTGATCTGTACAGGCCACATCAATGGACCCCTGTCACCTGTCTGACTTTCAGTTGGGTTTTATCAATGGAGAAGCCCCAAGAGGAGATTAGACAGTGGAGAGAAGAGTTATAGTATTTCTCCAGCTCCTGCCTCAAAGTCGCCTCAAATGGCTGTGACCTTGACCTCTCACAGTGGCTCACTTCGCAATTCTTTCTCCCTCTTACTTCTAGAAACTGGCCTCCCCTACTTTCTACAGGTCCAGGGGATGATGTGGACTCAGCTGCTACTAAGGCGCTGGTTAAAACACTATCCCTTGTTCCCCTACACCTTCATTATGTAAATGCTCCCTTTGTAAATACATCCTCTGCAGTTACCCTATTTCCAGTGTGTCATCTGTTTCCTGTTGGGACCTTGACTGACATGTATATTACTCAAAAAGATAAATCCTACAAATAGAAGTTTCATTCACTAGAAATTTTGGTTAGCGTAATATTAGAGAGTATAAAATCTATATATCACAAACCATTGCATTGAAAGGCAGGATAGCATAGTGGTTAAGCATACAGACTTGAGAGCTAGCCTGCCTGGTTGTGACTTGCATGGAGTTGTTGTGAAGATTCAGTTAGGTAATATACGTGCCTGGCATTTAGTGAGCACCCTATAAGTACAAGTTACTATTATCATTATTATTACTACTACTATAAATACTAGGTTTTAAAAGATTAAATGTTCCACAAGGTTAGGAAGACCTGACTGGGAGTTAGTTGGTGCATGTAAATATATTAAGAAAAAGCATCACACAGTTAACAATAGGATACATTGGTTTAGAGTTTACTATGTGTCAGCATTGTGTTAGTAAGTATTCGAGGTATTCAGCAAGTGTATATGCATCCTTATGCCCTCAAGGAACTTCGTTGAATTTGACAAAGTGGAGAATAACATACAAAATAAAAAGACATGAAAGAGGTTAAGATTTGATGAGGGGAGGAGAAGCAGAATCGCAAGGATTCCATCCAGCTGTCATCTATGTATTATCCATCTATTGTATCCATCTATCATCTGTCTATCCCTGGATTTATTACAGTGCTTTGACCTTGAAAAGCCATAGAGACTTGGTAAACAGTCATGGGAAGCTATTTCTTCTGTGTCAGGATCCTGAAGTCTGAGGGCAGGCAGTCAGGAAGTGAAGATGGCTGTGAAGTGCGAGATTAGGGAACACACCGGAAGCAGTGAGGATGGGGGAACCCACAGTGTGAGACAAGAACGTGCATTGGTTTCTCACTACCTCCAAGCCTTCATGTTCTATCATGGGAATATCCTTGCAGGAAAAGCAGGTGCCCTTTATTATGAAGCTAAACACACCCTGACTAAGGAGTTAGAGAAGCTGAAAAAGGATCTAGAAGGAGTTGGAGTTGCTGTGGGCCCAGATGCTGCTCGACACCAACAAAGTGAGGCAGCATGTAAGTGCTATGTGCTTGAGCTGAGAAAGCATCCCTTGTGCTGACTTTCCCCCGTGTAAAGGCACTTGGTCATTCTATCGGTTCTGTCTTCAAACTTTTGCGGAAAATCTCTCATGGCGCCATGTGAATCAGAAGCTGTGCCATGAAGGGAATTCGAGGCAATGGAGTGTCAGCTTAGCTAAGTTCACACAGTAAAAATCCACCAGGAGCAGTTAGATTTATAGAGTTCTGGAATTGGAAGGAATCTAATGCCCTACAATTGGAGGTGAGGAGACTGAGGCCCAAGAACATATCACAGAAAGTCTACTTTAGGGGCACCTGGGTGGCTCAGGCGGTTTAAGCATCTGCCTGTGGCTCAGGTCATAATTCTGGGATCCAGCCCCGCAATTCATATTCAGCCTACTTTATTGGATTGTAATCCAGAAACTCTGTCCGTGTTGCTCTACCCCTAAATCAGGAGACTCTCCTCAGGCCCCCACCTGCTCCCTGGTCTTCATTTCACTGCAGCTGACTTATTGCTCAGACTGCCTCACATCCAGTCTGTCTTTTCGGGGCCTCTCATCTCAAGCTTTACTTAGACACGGTACACTGAAGTCTCCATTTTGTTCCTTTCCTGGGTGATCAACAGATAAATCCTCATCACTGGAAGATTTTGTTGGCAAACATTTATGATTGTAGCTAATTCTTAGTGAATTCTTTCTGTGTGCTTGGCCGCTCTAATTTCTACTTTTCACAGCAGACCTAAGAGGGTAGATACTATCATACTCTCTATTTTCCTTGTAAGAAAATAGAGAAAATAGAGTCTTGTGGCAACACTGAAAAGCTTAAACTATAGAGCTTAGCTTTTATTTCTCAATTTCTTGGGCAAGAGGTTAATATGGGAGCACCACTAGGATTCTAACTTCATTTTTTATTGTGAAGGGTAAGGATTATTAACATTGATCCTACCCTTTTTGGCCCTATGTTAACAAAGATTATGTCTTTCTCCATAATGGCATTTTTTTCCAGCCTGAAGAATAATAATAAATGCATAAAAATGGCATGCCTCTTTTCCTTAAATGAACAGCTGTATCTCTAAGAATCTCCCATCTCAACCTTGGGTCCTCAGAGAACCCTGGTTTATCTGTGCAATAGTAAACATAGTGCTTCTGGCCATATCTGATTTCAAAATGGCTGGATAGAAACTAGCCATATTATAAGCTTTAATGTGGTATCTGCTACTACTATTAGCAGTAATATTCCATGACCAGAATCCTACACTTAACGGATGTGTAGGTAAAAAGTACAAATATGATAGAGGAGAAGGCTGCTGATTTAGCCCCTCAGCATATGTGCATCAAGAGAACATAGATATCAAATTTGAGAGAAGTGGAACGTAGTTTGAGGAAAAACTGAATACTGACCTGCAGCCTGAACCTGGTTTGCAAATTCTCTCAGTAGTAACAGTCTGGCAAGAACAAGAAAATACTTTGGATGTTTAAAATATTTGCTAGAGAAGCCAGGACAAATATCAACAAAAGAAAATTAAAGTCTGTACAATAGGAAAAATTAAGCTATTGACAATATGAAGCAAAAGGGCAGACAGATCAACTCAGACTATTGGTGGTCATTTTGGAGGAAAGAAAAAAAGACGTGAAAAGAAACAGTGAAATGGAAACAAAAGAAGCAGGTCAGAAGCACTGAGATGCCTCTGCATGGCTTGACCTGTAAGCATCCCCAGCACTTCATTATGTGGCAAAAGCAAGGCAAGGAATATGCATTATTCTAGGGGACGACTTACTGTTGGATGACTTGCTGAATACTCACCACACCCCATAAAGTGGGTGTGATTATTTTGCACGTTTTACAAATGAGGGAAAGGAGACCACACCTTGAGTGAGATCACTAAGTAGGAAACAATAGGATAGGATGCTTATTCAGGCAGGCTGGCCCAGGAATTCCTGCTTTTCGTGATGTTTGCTACATTTTTAAGCAAGTGTAGTTACAGATACATGGACTATTTCTGAAACTTTATATATGAAAACAGTAATAGATTTTGCCTCTAGATAGAGAAGGACTAGGGGCGAGGGGTCTACGGTAGGAGGGATACTTACTCTTCTCCATATAGTCTTCTGTACTATTGATTTATTTTTATGATTTTCATCATATGCACATATAACTTTTTCAGTAGCAATGTGAAAATAATTAAAAAGAAAGCATAAAAAGGAAAAAAGCTAGAAAGGAAAATCCCGCCTCAAATATGCCGACTTTGTTTTTTATACCTTCCCTTTGCCCATACCTCTACATTTCATCAGCTCAGTAGACCACAGAGCCTTCCACAAATAGCTTTGAGCCCCAAGGCCAGTCTGACTATTGGTTATTGCAAATAAGCATAGCAAATGTTTCTGCTCTGCCTCAGTAACCACAATCTCATTTGAGACAGAGTTATGTGTTATGGCATTGCTAGGCAGACCCCTTAAGCAAAGCAGGATCTGCATGCAGTTACAGAATGTTCAAATTGGTGTCTCTTTAAATAGAGGTGGGTTTAGGTTTGTTGATCAAATCAATTAGAGTGGTTTTCCCCAGTTCACTCTTAGAATGGGAAATTGCCTTTCCAAAGCATTGGAGAATAACAAGGACCCCAGACAAAAGGACTGAAGAGTTTAGAAATGCACATCTGGAAATCAACCTGGGGTCTGTTTGTGCAAACAATATCTACTTATTCTCTCTCTCTCTTTCTACCTCTCCAATTTTCAGTCACTTTATTAAAGTATCATTTACTCACAATAAAATGCACATATTGTAAGAGCATGATTGGATGACTTTTGACAAATGAATATGCCCATGTTACAGGTACCTTATTTAGGATACAATATTGCCATCATCCCAAAATGTCCGTGATACCCTCTTTTAGAGGCAATTCCTATACTTTCAATCCTTATTGAAATAGTAGGATTACTATTTTCATAGCTTAGTGTTTCTTCCTCTACATCTTTATAAAAATTAAGTCATATAGTATGTTCTCTTGTGTCCATCTTTACTTAACCTATGTAATGCTTTTGAGATACAACCTTACTATTATGTGTATCAATAGGTTATTCCATTTGTTATTAGTTTTGTTTTGCCATTCACCAATTGATGGGCACCTGGGGTGTTCCCAGTTTGGGGCTATTGTGAATAAAGCTGCTATAAATACATCTGGATAAGTTTTTGTGTGAACCTATGTTTTTATTTCTCTCAAGGAAATTCCTAGGAGTAGGATTGCTGAGTCATGTGGCAAATGTATGTTTAATGTTCTATATAATAATTGTTAACCATTATTAGAACAATTAACAAGGGACCGTTAGACTGAGGGGACCCTAATGCTATGGTGACAAACCAAAATCTAAGTCTATAAATGCCTCAAGGCTACGAAGTTGAAACTTAAGGACAACCAATCACAAAGAGCCAACTAGGGTTTGAACTATAGCCAATTAGTAATTGCCTTACTTTGCTTCTGCCTTTTCTCTGTAAAATCTCTCCAGGAGCTCCTAACCATTTCTGCTTTGGCACTGCCCAATTTGAATGGATTTTTGCTTAGATAAACCTTTAAAATTTTTAATATGCCTCAGTTTATGTTTTAACAAGGTTTTCCAAAGGGAATATACCATTTCCCATGCTTCCCAGAAACACAGTTATGCCACATCTGCTCTAGTACTTGGTACTGTCAGTCTTTCCATTTTTAGCCATTTTAGAATGACTGGAGCTTTTTCTCACTGTCTTTTGAATTTGCATATCTCCAGTGACTAATGATTTTGAGCATCTTTTAATATGCTTATTGGCCACTGGAATTTTTTTGTGCAATATCTGTTCAAATTTTTTGCTCATTTTTTAAATGAGTTGTTCAAAATTCATTATTGAAGTCTAGGAGGTTTTTAAAAATATATTTGGGATACAAGTTCTTTGCCATACATATGTATTGAGACTATCTTATCCCAATCTGTGTTTTGTCTTTTGAAGAGCAAAAGTTTTACATTTTGATAAAGTTTATTTTATCAATGTGGTTAGTTTTTGTCTAAGAAATCTTTTCAATTTCTTAACAAAGATAACTTTTTAATGTTTTTCTTCTGTATACTTTATATTTTTAGTCTCCACCTTTAGGTCTTTGATCCATTTGAAATTAACTTTGGTATATAGTATGAGATACGGATGGGACTCTTATTTTTTTCTAGATGAATATCCAGTTGTTTTAATAGTATTTGTTGAAAAGACAGTTTTTCCTCAATATCTTGGAAGTTTTGTTGAAATCAATTAAACCACATGTATGTGACTTCAGTTGTAGAGCCATTTCTAGCAGATTGTTCTATTTTTCTATCCATTTGTCTATACCACATGTCTTAATCATTGTAGCTTTATTTTTATTTATTTATTATTATTTTTTAAAGATTTTATTTATTTATTTGACACAGAGAGAGAGAGCAAGCGTTCGAGCAAGAGAGAAAGAGAAAGAAAGAGAGAGAGAGAGCGCGCACACAAGCAGGGGGGAGGGGCAGAGGGAGAGAGAGAGAAGCAGGCTCTCCATTGATCAGGGAGCCCGATGCGGGGCTCGATCCCAGGACCTTGGGATCATGACCTGAGCCGAAGGCAGACACTTAACTGACTGAGCCACCCAGGCGTCCCTTAATCAGCTCAGGAACGCCAGCCCCCTTGGCCACCCTGTGTCGTTTCTGTGTACCCACTGGCTTTCGCAGGGAGGCTGGAGAGTGGAGGGGCAGGGCACACTCACGGGCTTTACAAAGGCAGTGGAGAAACGTCTTGACTGTGAGCTCACTGAGGCTCCAGCAATGCTACGGGAGAGTGCCCTGTTGACACACACATGCAGGCCCCAGGTTGAGGGCAGCAGAATGGCATGACCACTGGAACTCATCTGCCCCAGCAGGGAGCTGACGATCACTGTAACACCCACGCTTGCTGGCTTCAGCGAGGCAGCGGGACAGTGCCATAACCCTGCGCCTCTGCTTGTCCCAGTGAGGCGGCAGGAGGGTGCTGTATCAAGTGTGCCCCACTGTGCTAACAGGGTAGGTGGAGAGTATAGAGATGGCATCTGTCAGTGCCTCTGTCTTTGGAGAGAGCCCCAACTGTCCCTGTCCCTCTAGCAGATGCCTCCAGACCAGAAGATGAAAGTCTAGGCACTTTCCAAACTTTTGCACTGGATCCTGGAGCAAGTGAGACTGCACGTGAGCCCTTTAAAGGGAGAATCTCAGTTTCCTATAGCACTTTAGGTCCCTTGGATCTCCCCCCCATTGGTTTTGTAAGCATTGAGGCATTTTTGGTTTTTTTTGTTTTTTTGGTTTTTTTTAAAGATTTTATTTATTTATTTGAGAGAGAGAATGAGAGAGAGCACATGAGAAGGGGGAGGGTGAGAGGGAGAAGCAGACTCCCGGCCGAGCAGGGAGCCCGATGCGGGACTCGATCCAGGGACTCCAGGATCATGACCTGAGCCGAAGGCAGTCGCTTAACCAACTGAGCCACCCAGGCGCCCCATTGAGGCATTTTTGGAAGCTCATCTCTCATGTCCTCTCCCAAGGACTGAGGTGCCTGATGTGGGGAACCAATCCCTTGCTCGTCTGGGAGAAGTACTGGGCTGGTGAGATCCCTCCCAATTGTGTATCATCGGGCTGTGGGTGAGGTATTTTGCCAAGACTATGGCTCTGCCTCTACTACCCGTCCCAATGTGGTCCTTTTATTCTTTATTCTGGAGAACCTGTTCATCTGGTTTTCAGATCTTTTTCAGAAGGAAATGATACATATGCAACTGCAGATTTGGTGTGTCCATGGGAGGGGGTGAGTTCAGGATCTTCCTATGCTGCCATCTTGGACCCCTTCCCCATATGATTTTTTTCCTGTATTTTGGTTTTATGTCATTTGAGTATGATATTCTTGGGTGTGGTTTTCTTTGTATTTATTACATTTGGTATTTACTAGCCTTCCTGGATCTCTGATTTGATGTTTGTGGTCAATTTTGGAAAGTTTTCAACCATTATCTTGCCTAATGTTTTTTATGTGTCATTTTCCCCTTCTTTCTTTCTAGGATGCCACTAATATATGTTTGACTGTTTAAGACTGCTACACTCTAATCATTATTTTAAGTCTTTTTCTATCTGTGGTTCAGTTTGAGTGATTTCTAATATTCTGTCTTGAAGTGTATTGATTTTTTCCTCTGTCATGTCCAGTATGTTCTTAAATATATCTAGTCAATATTTTATTTCAAATATTTACATCTTAGTTTCAAGATTTCTATTTTGGTTTTCTTTTATAGTTTTTAAATCTTTCCTGAAATATCACATTTCTTTGTTCATCATATTTATAATATCCTGTAGATTCCCATACAAATTTATCAGTAATATTTTTATATTCTTATTTTGTAATTCCAACATTTGAGCTGTCTATTTTTATTAACTGATTTTTCTCTTGATTATTGATCAGGATCGCATTTTCTTGCTTCTTTACATATCTTGTATTTTTTTTTAATATTTTATTTATTTATTTGACAGAAAGAGAGAGAGCACAAGTAGGCAGAGAGGCAGGCAGAGGGGGAGGGAGAAGCAGGCTTCCCACTGAGCAGGGAGCCCAATGTGGGGCTCCATCCCAGGACCCTGGGATCATGACCTGAGCCGAAGGCACCCAGCCGCCCCCATATCTTATAATTTTTTATTGAAATATGGACACTATGTACAAAGAAAAGTAAAGGCTGAAATGGATTGTGATATTGTAAGACTGCAAGTCCCTTAGACTTTGAAACTGTGAGATAATGATAGCACAAAAACATGAGACTTTCCATATCCTAACTGCAGGTAGAATGCCCATGTAATTTAAAAAATCACATTATTGAGGCTAATCTGGCCCCAAGATAATGGTCCCTAAAGTTTCTATCGAGGGACAGAATTTCTCTGTACAGTCACCTACAGCAATGTCTAGTGAAGAAGGAACTTTCCTGAGGGAAGAAAGAGTTTACATAAAAAGTTTTGGTGGCTAGACATCTATTTGGGAGTCACAGGAAAAGGAGAGAAAAGGCACTAGAATGCTCTTACAGGCAAACCCCAGGGTGGGTAACCCAGAGGGATGGGATGGAAAAGTGATTCAATGAGAGCTATTGAAATTGTATGTAGTATAGCTAGAGATCTTGCAATAAAGTCAGAGCACAAGCAAGTTGATTTTTTGGTTTATAGCATATTGAGAGTATGAACCAAAGGCAAGCACTTCACCTCTGTGGAGCAATTACTGTAGCATAATAAAGAAATGTAAGTTCCTAAGTATCTTACAGAACCACAAAAGAGGAAATAGTTATGTAGCATATAGAGTATTTTACTAGAGCTATTTAGCATGCATGTGAGACATTTGGTGAACCCCTCTGAGTTTGATTGCTGTCAATATACAGAAAAATTATCTGCTTTTCCATATATGTAAAATAGAAGAACTGTGTGCTGTTGTTATTATATTCCTGGTGAGAGATGGGCCAGAGAGTTTTGGTTTGGAAAATGTTACTATGAATTTATTGTATTCCCTGGCTGATATAACCTGGGAGAATAAGGCTTATTGGCCCTTGAGGGAAGGGACTAGATTGCCTTCTGACCACACAGACATAGCAACTCTTTGTAGTGATTTGCTTTTGTTCTTGGCTATGTAACTCTTAGAGCAAATAATCAGAACTGCCTAGAGGCATCTCTTGTTTGATGCAGGAAAAGATTTAATTGTGATTCCCTGGAGGGAAGGTCAGGAAAGGAAAGAGTCCTTGCAGTAGTGAATAGCATTACTTATGGAGATCAAACATAAGGTGTTCAAAGTTGGTCACAAGCTCAATGCATGAAATTAAATATTTTGAAGTGAGGGAGTACGTGGAAGCTAAACAACTTGGGAATATGAGAAGCAGGCCATGAGCACCTAGGAGACCGTGGGCAAAGAAGTTCCATCATCCATGTATGTCTACGTGGGCCTTCAACTTTAAAGTATTTAATTGTAACTTCTGTGACAGGTTACTTATTCTTGGGCCACAGAATGTGTCCATCATTATTTTCTGAGGAGGTGGCAAAATTAAGGGATTGACATCTGCCAGTGAGTAACTTCTCCGCCTTATGTCTCACAATAAAGACATCTTCTTTGTCTGCTGTTGAGGTGATGGAGACAGAGCGGGGAGGGTAACAGAAAGTGACTGCCTTTAAAACAAAACAGAACAGAACAAAACAAAACAAAACCTTTACTGATTTATTTGAGAGAGAGAGAGGAGAGAATGAGCAGGAGGGGCAGCCGTGGCAAAAGCAGAAGCAGACTGTCCACAGAGCAGGAAGCTCCACACGGGGCTCCATCCCAGGACCCCAGGATCAAGACCTGAGCTGAAGGCAGAGGCTTAACTGACTGAGCCATCCAGGTGCCCCAAAGTGACTGCCCTTTGATGCCATATGTTAACTTTTCCTTTATTCCCTCTGAGGTGAATTCACAAAGACTGCCAATAAATTCAAGCAGACTTCCGATTAAGTTCTCTAGTGGTACATCTAATTTGTAAAGAGATCAAAGGACTGGAAGACCACGTGCCATGAGTGGTGTACCTTATGTAGTATCTCATGTAGTGTAACCTTCTATGGGTACCCATGTGCCTTATGGAGTTCCCTAGCCCATGTGCACAAGGCTGCATCGCTCTCCCTTATAGGATGTCCCCTAGAGCCGTTTCACAGCCTAGAGGAGTGGGCTTCTTATAATCACCTTTGCACCAACCATTTTTTAGTCTCTGATCTTCAGACCATGTTTTACATAATAAAGTCCCCTTTTACTAACTTGACATTAAGTGGCACCATGATCAATGGTTTCTTTCTAATGCCTGGCTTTCTCCTCCTGATATGAGACATGAGTCTGAGAAGGAAGCTCAGTCCTTCCATATATGCCATATATACCCCTAAGGCATACCTTCTTTTTTGGTACCACTTTATTCTGCAATGTATTTGTCTTGGGTCCAGCCTTGCCAACTCCTGTCAATTGAATTGTATTTGCATATATTTTAGGCCACTCCTAGAGTACCTTGTGTGTTATATGACCTGGCGTAAAAGACATGCTCTGTGAGCTGCTTTTCTATCACCTTTGAGGACAACATTGAGCTTATCCTTCTATACTTTCTTATTTAGTGACCAAGGCATATATTTACAGGAAATTTACCCAAGATTTAGAGAGCAATTTTTGGTTTTGGTATAATAGTTTTTGGTCCTTTGCAAATACATTCACGAACCACCTTCAATGGGAATTTATTCCACCTATTTGTCTACTATCTTTCGCATTGTGCTCAGATCTCTTAGACCAACCTGTCCAGGCTTCTCCTTGTACAGGAATATAGCCCTTATTGAAAGTAATAATGAGGTAATCTAAATGAAAATTATATGAGTGTATACTGTGAAAGGATTCATACTAATATGAATAATAATGAAAGTAATCTCAAAGCTTTTGTTTCTTCTGGGTACCTGAGTAAGTGAATACTTAATTCATTCTGAATGAGAAAACACAAATTTTAAAGATTTATTTATTTATTTGAGAGAGTGAGAATGAGAGAGAGAGAGTACATGAGAAGGGGGAGGGTTAGAGGGAGAAGCAGGCTCCTCGCTGAGCAGGGAGCCCGATGCGGGACTCGATCCAAGGACTCCAGGATCATGACCTGAGCTGAAGGCAGCCGCTTAACCAACTGAGCCACCCAGGCGCCCCGAGAAAACACAAATTTTATATAGGGATTTTACCTGTGTTGTGCTTAGAATGGGGAGCAATAGCAAGAAGGGTTCAAATTTATGAATGAAGATAAATACGTCTGAGAGGAAAGCCAACCCCAGAGGGAGAGGTGGAACTGAAAGAATATTGCAGTTTTTGTTATTTCTTGTTGCAATGTAACAAAAAGGACACAAAGAAAAAACCAGTATAATAACTTGTTGAGAAGATGGACTACTTTATAATTATCCCAGAAAGACAATCGTATGTCATTTTCTTTAGAAAAATTTTTCTTTAGAAATATTGCCACTTTAGCTAAAAATTTTTCAAGGGTCTACAAATCCTTACATTGCCCAACCCAACCAAAATCTACTGTAGAAGTTTAACATAATGTATTTAAGAGGTTAAGTCAGAAC
Organism: Leptonychotes weddellii; assembly: GCF_054177405.1. Classification (NCBI taxonomy): domain Eukaryota; kingdom Metazoa; phylum Chordata; class Mammalia; order Carnivora; family Phocidae; genus Leptonychotes; species Leptonychotes weddellii. The sequence continues at coordinate 82,732,910 of NC_138371.1, read as the reverse complement.
TGCAAAGCCACACCACCTAGGTTCAAATCCTGGCTGTGTCACTTACTAGTTGAACGACCTGGCTTCATAATTTCTGGCTTACCTCCTCATCTATACAATGGGATTTTAAAGGGTTGTTATAAAAAGCAAATTAATAGATACATATCAATTACTTATAACTGCCCATGGCATGTATTGGGAGATTTCCCAGTGTTTATCTTCATTCTACATTTTTTTTCCAGGTGAAAGAACTCAATATTTCATTCCCGATTTCAATGTAATAGACCTTAAACACTGTCCTCTATTAAAAGGTCAAACCTTGATGAGTCTAAGAGAATGGCTTCGTAATTCTTGAGAGTGTGTGCCTTCCCTTGGTAGCAATTCTGTTAAACTGAACATATGTCATCTGTGTGACAGACAGGAGCGGAGAGAACCTCCTCTGGAGCATAGCACAAAGGTTTCGTGAGCAGTCAAACAATACGCTTTGGAATCAAATAGAATAGGAAGAAAGGGAGAAATTTATAATTTGAAAATAAAGAGGAAAGGTGAAACATTTGTGGAAGAGTGGAGACTAGTTTACCAGATATATCACAAATTTCCATCATGCATCCTCCTGTTTTGCATAATGGAAATTTTGTAGAGTACGTTCATACACAGAGGAAACCTGTCCTTTGGCATTTGTTTTATGTGTCCAAAGTCTTATTCCCCGCGATAAGACTAGAGCATATTTGTGCAGCATTCCTGTGTTACAAATCCATTCTGGCCAGTGGGTCGTAATTTCCTCTGTTCCATTTGCTCCGCGATTCCCTCGTGTCACAGGAAGGCAATGTCCGAAATGTATCACCTTGATGGTGCACTCTACCGCCCGGCAGCAAAACTTTTCACCCACAAGCTAGATACTGAATTCATATGTTCTTTCCAATTGGTTTAAACTCTCAAAAAAATCAAATATTGTTTTGCACGACACAGGTGATCCTCGTGAACTTATTACCTCTCTCAAAGGCCATTTCTCTTGGCAGCGGCTTCACACTGAATAAAGATGAGGCTTCTTCACTCCGTCAGTTGAGATGAACATCAGTGCAGCTGTGTCCTATTGAGGCTGGAAGAAGTAAAAATGAGATTAATTTTTCAGTGAGTTAGATCAATCTATAGAGAACATAGGGACAATTCCAATCAGAAAACTTTGTTTTGGAAGGTTTTACACCTCTAGATTATTAACGATGTTGCTTCGATCCTGAACGTTAATTTTGTCTAAGCTTTAGAGTTTAGGCATTTTTGCTTTTTATTAGAATTGGTGGTCTGTGTTGTCCAGCCCAGGGAATTCAGTTGATTTTTACTTGGTGCCAGTGACATTTGGTCTAAGGCCATGCTGCACTCGGGTGCACATCAGAATCACCTGGGGAATAAGAAGGAAATAAACAAATTCAGGACACATGTCAATATGCTTATTCTTTATTTTGCAGAATGCATATTGATACGGTGCCCTGTTTATTGAGAGCCTTATTTGAGTCAGATATTGGAAATTTAAAGAAAAAAAGACATATTTCTTGACTTTAAGAAGCTTACAGTTTACTAATAGGAGATTACTAAAGAGAATTTCTATACATAGTTCTCAAATTATGTGAGAAAGAGGGGGGTCCTCTAACCCAGTGGTGTAAAGGGTGCCATTGGTGGCAAGAGGGGCTTCTTGGAGAAAGTGACTGCTGAGCTGAGTCTTTACTGTAGAATGCTAAGGAATGAGCAGGATGAAGAAGAATGAAAGGGATTTGATGACAAAGGACTATACCAGCTAAAGTATGAATAAAAGACCCCTTTGTTGTGCTGGGGGAAACAAAAGTAGTTTGATTTTGTTGGAGCACCAAGTAGGAGGAGACAAGTAAAAAGAGATGAGACTGGAGAGGGAAGCAGGCTCCAAGTCCTGGTGTACCATCCATGGCAAGGCTCCAGGGGACAAATACACCTGACCTGTGTGAGGAGCTGCCTTAAGGTTCTATGTCTTCACTCCTCTGGTTTCCGATGCCATCACGGAGAACCTAAATGCCTGATTTATGCAAAGCAAATTGGGTGATACAGATAAATATCCATTAGGTATGATAGACTCTTCTGAAAAAGAACACTTATCATCACTGAGCGATGTACTTTAAACTCACAGCCATAATACAGAAACTTATAAGCCATTGAAATGGCCCAAAGAGTCATTCCATAGGAGTTGAGGTAAAGGAGAAGTCACTTCTGGCTGGCTAAACTGTTCCAAGACAGTTAATGGAGTATGGCGGCCCACTCTTGGCTTTGAAGGAGGGGGAAAGTTTTGATAGGTACAATTCTAGAAGGAAGTAAGGAATGACATGAGCAAACAACAGAAAATGTGAAGTCCTTGTTATGGTTGGGTGAAAGGTCAGAACAGGAGGATGCATAAGGGAATAGGAACAGAGAAAACTACAAAGTTACGCAGAGGCCCAGTCATACACAGCGGGTTTTGTCAAAAATTCAACCAAAGTTTGGGGAATTATAGAAATGGGACCAAGGAAAGTTTTTAAGCAGGGGGAAAGTATTTTTCAATACAGTGTACTATGAAGATTGAGCTGGCAATGGAATTCCTGACAGTTTTAAAAAAATGAAAATAAGTACAAATAATAAGAATCTGAACCAGCACAGTAGCAAGTAGAAATGGAAGATATCTGTAGGAGAAGTGAGACCACATGCCCACTCCGGCCTACTGATTGAAAGCATTTTTATCAAGGTTCTGAACTGCATCCAGAACCAGAAGCCATGTCTTTGGTGACATCCTCCATACCCTTAATCGTGAGAACTCCATGTTTCACTGGGAGGCGGAGTTATCTATATCAGTGCAGAGAATAAGGAAATTCAGTTGTTAAAGCTAGCATTCCCCCACTTGCCTGTTGTTAAAATCTCCTAGAGAACTTGTTAAACAGATCTCTGGACCCACCAAGTTTACAGAATCAGAACCTCCAGGAGAAGGCCCAGTCAGGGTACTGAGGCAGTCCCCATCATCAGGCAAGTTTGGGGAACACAGCACCAGGGTCAATGTTACTTCAGAGCAGCAAAGTAATTGATGGAATAGAGAAGCCTGTGTTGAGATTATTTGTATATTGAAGTACAATGATTCTGTTAGCTTTCTCAGGTGCAGAGAAACCTAAGTCATAATCCACATCCTACCACATCCCCTGTCACTGTATTCTGTTCCAGCACCTTCTTCTTCCAGGGTTATCACAATAGCATCATATCACCAGCTCTCCCTGCTTCCATTCATTCTTTCTGGGATATAATTTGTTTCCCATAGAGGAGTTGGGAAAATCTTTTAAAAGCAAAGACCAGCTGGGACACCTGGGTGGCTCAGTTGGTTAAGCATCTGCCTTCAGCTCAGGTCATGATCCCAGGGTCCTGGGATCGAGTCCCACATTGGGCTCTCTCTTTCTCTCTCTCCCTCCCTCTGCCCTTCCCTGTGGCTGTGCTCTCTCTCTCTCAAATAAATAAATAAAATCTTAAAAAAAAAGCAAAGACCAGATCATGCCACTCCCCACTCCCCTGGTCCACATCCCCAGTGCTTTCTATTTACACACATAGAAAAAAATTCTAAACTTCCTACCACAGCCTCCAAAACCCCTCTTGGGTTACCTGCCCATCTGTTCATTTCAGTTCCTGCCATTCTCTCCCTTTGCTCACTCTGACTTGTTCCTGTTCCTTGAGCATCCCAAGCTTGGCACTGTCTTTGAGCTGGACCCTCATTGTTCTTGCTACATGTGACCACCTTTGCGTTAAGCAGGAAGGACTTCCCAAACCCCCGTGTAGAAGAGCTACTATTTACCACAGTTCCCTGTTCATATTCTGCCCAAGCCTTAACCCTATGCATTTTACCTTAAAACTCATCAGAGTCTGCTCTCATGTCACATATTTGTCTATATGTTTTTCTCTGTCTCCTTTACTAGAATCTGTGTGCCTTAAGACAATAGATTCTGTTTTGTTTTTGTATTCCCCAGGGCTGAGCATGGAGTCTAACATTGGAGCGATGTTCAGTGAATATTTCTTGGATGGCTGGATGAATTAATGATGTGTTGGAATGTGATAGGAGCTATGTAGTGTGTATGTCTTTTGAGTCCGTGCCTTTTTCTATGTTATTGTGTCTGTCATCCAAACTTTAATTGTCTGGACTATATACATTTTGGAATGTTTTCTCACAATTTCATACTTAGACAGCCAGTGATCTGGCTTCTTTCTAACATTGCTTGGTCATATAATACTTTATTTTATACATATATATATATATATATATTTGGAGAGGTTGCTATTAACACAGGCTAGGGAAAAAAAATTCCCATCTGTGTTGATCTCCTTATAGTTCTCGCTTTTCATACTTGACTTTCTTCTGGGTGTTTAAACGTTCTACTCACCTGTCTTTCCTAGCTCTACCCAGGGCCTTTGTCCAAGATCACGTTGTTCTTCTTTCTCTGACCTTTCTCCTCCTCTTTCTCTATTAGAAGCAGTCACCTTTTGAACTGATAGTCACAGACAAGCTCTTAGAAATGGTTGTTGCTTCCAGTGGAGGTGGAGATAGGTCCAGATATGGGATATTGCTAGCATTTAGGGGCTAGGATTTCTATTAGCCTCGGGCCAGTCTGGGTAGCCAAAACCTCCTATAAGATACACTTTGTAATGTAACCAAATCTACATGCTCTAATTTGTTCTAAAGACAGGAGATTCAGAGCAACATGATATCAAGCCATCGATTTAGACTTCATTGTGTCTGTCTCACCAGGTATTAAGTCAGTCACAATTACCTGCTCAGCCCTTTCATGGTCTATTTTTTGAGACTCCCAAATTTCTAACCTAACTTCACAGAGAAACCTAACCAATGGGCAGTCCTGGGGGGGGGGGGTGTGCAAGACAGACTCAGGGTCTCTTCTAATCACTGTTATCTCTGATCCAGTACAACTGCGGAAATTCAAGAATATGTAAGTTGTTACTATTGCTCTGGCTCTTTTAAATAATCTTCCAACTGTGTTTCCTTTCTCATACTTGATTTCTGGGTTCGCCTTAAAAATAAATTCTCCTGAAATCATAGGCTGTGAACTCAAGATAAGAGAGTAAGAATCATTAACTGGGTTGCATATCGATGCTACTAGAACTGTGTGTGAACAGAACACTCGTAAATACAGGCACCGATATATCAGCTGCATTTACAGCCCACACAACAAACACACACGAGCACTTATATTCTCTCCCCTTTATCTTCTGAGAGCAGACAGCTCAGCATCGCCTCATAGTCTAAGTCAGTATGTCATTAAAAGAAATTATTTTTCTTCCGGAGATACTGTTACCTTGCAAGAAAGCGTGTGGAAAGGAGCCTAAGGGTGGGCTTCTGTGGCTCCGTGCCCCGTGGCCCTGCCTGCCTCGCACTGACCTGCTTTCCAGGACACGTTGTGGCAGTTGCCTGACTCAGAACCCCAGCCCCCGTGGCTTCCAGTTTATTTTCTAGGCAGGCAAGAGCTGTTGCCTGTCTGATGGGCTTTCTCTTGTCGAGGAGCTGCCTGGAGGCAGATCTGTCTAGTTACCCTCCTGCCTTTTGAAGCTATGCTGCATACCGCTGCTTCCCGCCTGCATCTAGCTTCCACCTGCCCGGAAGGGGCTCTGCTGAGAAGTCCTGACCAGGGGGCCTGCAGAGTTATTTACCTGGATGTGAATCTCTCTACCGTCACCCAGAGAGTCGATTTGCACACCATGCTTTTCATCACTTAAGGTGATTTTTCTGGTTCAGATGTCTGGAGCTCAACAGAGAAAAATATTTTTGTAGTGGAAGAAACATCCCTTTCACAATTTGACTAGGGTAAGGCTCTTAGGTAATTGGCATGAAAACTGCTAGTACATGGCATGAAAAAAGGAAAACAACTCTACCCTTTAAAGTGGCTGTAAAATCGGGTAATGAAGGACAGTTTGGGGAGGTTGGGGGAGGGTGGGCCAGATGTGTGCATCTTTTTAAAAAATAAGTAAATCCAAATTAATTTTGGAGACTTCGCCGTTCTCTGTGATTTATAATCTCAGTCTAACTCTGCTCGGACTGAAATGTGCAGTCGATGTCCAACAGCAGGGGGTCCAAGCGGTGCTTAGCTGTTGCATTAAGTGGGATAAAATAAGTAGGTTGAACAGAAGGAATGCTTTAAAAACACTGAAGTGCCATCCTAAATGAGTCACCCAGCTGTGGACCGCTTGGAAACAGCAGGATCATCCAGACAAGACTGGCTTTCAGCCAGGAGGTCAAGGGATCATGTGTTCACCCTCATGTGCACCCATGAATAAATGTCACTGGTTTTAACTCTGGCTCCTTTATATAGCAAGAGTTTGCGTTAGTGGTGCCGGGAGGCCACTGGGCTCTTCCTGCAATACCCATCGGCAGGGTGCAGACCAAGACGTTTAGCATTACCCCCAAATGAAGTTCTACATACTATCTCGGAGATTCATAACAGGATAATAAATATGTTGTAAAACGTGAAACCTAAGTCCTATTCCTATGCCACAGTGCTTCTAGGGCATGAGGAATTAATATTTTTCATCCAGTCGGCAAAGTATGTTGTGAATCTGATGGTGGTGCATTTATTAATTTATTTGATGCCCGTAATTTCTGTGAATATGCAAGCTCATAGAAGTATACTTACATCAGAGTGATACGTTAAAAGCTCAAAGATGACTATTCGCTTAAGCCCCATCAGTGGCCTCCCACGGCTCCTAGGAGAACATCCAGCATCTAGAAACTACCTTGTCTCTGCAGGCTCATTTCACGTCAGGTTTCTGCTTCTTTCTTTCCATTCCAGCAGCATTGTTTATCTTTAAGTTTCTTGCCTTGTTCTCTCTCCCTGTTGGGCTTTGCTCATTCTGTTCCCTCTCTGGAACCTCCTTCTTCCCATCTCTGTTACTAGCTACTATTGCCTGTTAGGTCTCAGCTTAAAGGCTGTTATGAACACTGAACTCCTGGACCAGCTCACATTCTCTATCAGAACCACCATGCTATGTTATTGGAATTATTCGTTCAATTATGACTATCCCCTGTAAGACCCTAAGTTCAGTGAGGGCAGGAATTGTTCTGTCTTGTTTAAAATTTTTCTACCACCCTTTACAGTGTTGAGTAAATATTTGCTGTGTGAAAACCCCTATGATCAAAGATAGTTTCCCCTTTCTCTGGAAAAGGCAGTCCTGTGGTTTCTACTTGTTTAAATGCACTTAGTGGTTACCTTTGAAAAATAGCTTTTTTTAAAAAAAAAGATTTTTGTTTATTTATTTGAGAGAGAAAGGGAGTGTGAGCCGGGGGGAGGAGCAGAGGGAGAGGGACAAATAACTCCACCCTGAGCGCAAGGCCTGTTGTGGGGGCACCATCCTATGACTCCAAGATCATGACAATCAAGAGTTGGATGCTCAGCTACTGAGCCACCCAGGAGCCCCTAGTAGTTACCTTTGAACAAGAGTATTAATACCACGAAGAAATATACCATCCAGCTTTGAAGATTAAGAGTTTGTGAAGGAGGGCAAGTTTTCATTTAGTCCATTATAGCTTTTGAACATGTTAAAAGACTTGATTGAGGATACCACCAAAGCCAGAGGTTACTGACTCAAACACCCACAGGGACCAGGCCTCAATGCAAAGAATAGGGCTGAGTGGAGACTGGGGCAGACTGGGGTCCCACCATAGGTAATTGTTTCCATGTGGAAATGTGAGCTAAGAATTGGCAGGTTTTCTAATTTTTCAAGAGAATAAGAAAATCCAAAAAGTTTGTGGTAAAATCATAATTAAAAAAATGTTGGGAAATAATTTCAAATTTTTAAAATACCTTGCTTACGAGATGAAACATTTCTGCTGGGACAAAACAGTTTGCCAGCTATGAATTTAAAATTCAATCATTAAGTCAAAAAACCAGTATTGAGACAATCAATTTGCTCATGCATGGATGTTTAACCCAACGAACAACTGATGCATAAATAATAAATCTAACAATTTTAGAATGAGAAGGGACATTAGAATCCTCTTGTAAACACCTTCTTCCACGTTACAGATGGCAAAATCTCAGGTCCACAAAAATTAAATTCCTGGAGCTTAAAGTCAGATGCACACAATTAAGTAACATGGACTTGAATCCAGGTGTTTTGATGCTTGGCTTTTCTCATAACTCCAAGCAACACTGTGTGTGTATGTGTTTGTGTGCATGCATGTTCTGCTCTAAGTAAGTGGCGTGAAATACGGTGGCCTGCGCTAGTGTTTCTGAAATTTTACTGTGTATGTGAATCAGTTGGGGATCTCATAAAAATGCAAATTCTGATTCAGCAGGTCTGGAATAGGACCCGAGTTTCTGTATTTCTAACAGCTCCCAGGTGATGCCAATCCCGGGACCAAGCTTTGGGTAGCGAGGACGGACCGACTCTACAATTGCTGCCTTAACTGCCCGGAATTGAATGTGCCCTTTGATTTTTTTTCTTTGCCAGTTAACACTCTGCTAACATTTTTTTTTTTCTTCCATGCTGAATCCTTGACAAATAAAAATATTAAATTAAGTGCGAATGACTGAAAACAAGGAATGCTGAGGAAATCAATTCTTCAACTAAGGAATCCAAATCTCCATCATGCAAAATGCATGAGTTTTGTTTTGTTTTAAAGATTTTATTTATTTATTTGAGAGAGAGAATGAGAGACAGAGAGCATGAGAGGGGGGAGGATCAGAGAGAGAGGCAAACTCCCTGCTGAGCAGGGAGCCCGACGTGGGACTCGATCCCGAGACTCTAGGATCATGACCTGAGCCGAAGGCAGTCGCTTAACCAACTGAGCCACCCAGGCGCCCCAAAATGCATGAGTTTTGTAAATAATATTAGTTCTGGTTAGTTGCTGGGGAACTATGGAGTCGTTTTCTAACTAATAGCAACAGAAAATGATATTTCAGAAAATAAAGGGGAAAAAATACTTCAGAATATAAGAACAAACATTCCACAAGATGGCAGTAAGTTCCTATGCTTTACATTTTACTTACCCTTGTTTTACAGAGTATACATTTCATCAGTGAAAATTTTAAAAGAATTACACTATTTTTTTGTGTGTCTTTTGTTTGTTTGGTTTTTTTTGAAATGACAGAACTAAACTTAAGAGAAGTTATATTTTTTTCTCAGCAAAAGGACTAATGGCTGTATTTTGTCACACTTTCTTCTTCATATTAGTATGGCATACTGATGTTATCCTTTCTTTTTTTTAAAGATTTATTTATTTATTTGAGAGGGAGAGCAAGCACGTGAGCAGGGAGAAGGGCAGAGAGAGGGAGAGGGAGAGACTAGCAGACTCCCCGCTGAGCGCAGAGCCTGATGTTGGGCTCGATCTCAGGACCCGGAGACCATGACCTGAGCTGAAACCAAAGAGTCCAAATGCTCAACCGACTGAGCCACCCAGATGCCCCCTAATGTTATCCTTTTAACTTGCATTTATTTTTTCAGGTTATCATTGAAGACATCTCAGTGGAATACATTTTTGTTGAATATTGAAAATTTTTTGAAATAATAGATAGATGACTATATTCAAAATTTCAACACATTTTTCAACTCTTAACTGGCCATTTATTTTCATTTAAGAAACCTCTTGAAGATTCAACCTACTGATTAAGACAGAAAGAACCATAAAAGTGAATTCTTCATTATGTTATCAGTTTAAGATTAATGGTAATTACATCTTAATACACATTGCATTAAAGAAATCACATTTCTAAGACTTGTTCATGAGGTCTTTATTTGCTCTGAATTAGTCTCAGGAATCAAAGAAGCACAGATTAGGGAAAAGAAAATATAATAACAGATTTTTTTCTAAAGCTTTTTTTGTTGTGTGACTAAGAAATGAATGAGTAGTACTGACCTACAGATAATCATATAAGTGTGTATAGATACCATCCTTAATATTGTGGCAATGCTAGCAAAATTGGGCATTACCCTGTTATCATCACCAGATGTGTGTGTTCTAGGACAATTCATTCAATGGCTTTGGGGGGCTCAGTTTCTTCTGGTATAATATAAGGAATATAGGTTAGTAGATTTCATTTCCAACTTCTTAACACTCCATGTTTCTCAGGAGAAAATGTAAGTAAGATGGGCATAAGCTTTGAGAAAAGCCCATGGTGACTAAGGGTTACAGGGGTCTTTAGAGTATTCTGCTTCTTATCCTATTTTCTTTATGTATTCTAGGTGGTTCATAGAACTCTTGAGCTGTATTTCTTCTAAAACGACTTAAAAAGAGGCTGGCAAGGCAGAGTGCTGGATCAATACTGAGGGGGTATGTGGCTGTTGTCTGTATTTCCAAAATAACATTATTGTAAAAATCTCTTTTCTTCCCCCATATTTTCATTTCATTAGGCCCTTAGAATAAGAAAGGGAAGAGAGGACAAGTAGAAAAATGATTTGCCCTTAGCAGATCCTGCAGGGATCTTTCTTAGAGGAAACTTGGGACATCAAAATAGCTGAGTAAGTTGTGGGAGTGTGATGCTAATTGAGGAGTGCCCCCTCCCCTGCCCAGTACTGGCTTCCTGCGTCCACCCTGACTTTTCCCCTCTTCTCTCCTCTCTTTCTGCTCTCATCTTCCTGGTCTCCATGACTAATTCCCTGGCCCAACCCATTCCAAACACAAGCCCTCTTGCACCCTGGGCCACAGGCAGATCCTATCACTTAGAGCTTCTGGTTGTACATTTCCCCTTCTGGCCAGGGTGGTGCCTTACTTTGCATTCATCACTTCATTTCTTAGCTCAGCTGAGGATGGAAATATCTTATTGTTTTGTCCCCAGTCAAGCAGAGATTCCTCTCTCCTTCTAAATGAGTTTTTGTTAGACTTTGGCTTAAAGCACCATTACTTTAGATGAAGCCATTTAAACTCATTTCCTTTATAGGTATTTGCCACTTGGTAAGTAGCATAAATGCTGGATGGCTGGGCTTCAACTGAATGCTGCTGACCCAGCTCCAAGGCTAAAATTTCCTTCATAGACCTTTCATACATACACTAAAATATATGGCTCTGGGTTGTTAAAGCATATTAAGGATATCTTACAGGAAAAACAAACTCAGTTTTCTCTCAAGATCTCAATTTTTAGACTGTCAGGGACTTCTGAGTCTGTGCCCAGGGATCTATGACATGATTAAAACTTGGATTTACAATCCAAACCCTCATTTAGAATTGGCTTAACATGTATTTCTAAAAAAAGGTAGCTAGATCAAATTAAGGTAGATAATAAATGATTTGGCTTTTACCTCCCAATTTAATCCTCAACCAACTGTATGCATACCTTGTCTCTCTTCATTATAATGTTACCTTAGAATTCTCATCCAATGGTAAAAATTGTATTTAAATTTAGTGAGTTGAGCTGATCCTTGGAAAAATATAAAATGGGCAAAGACTGTCTTCAGGATTCCTTTAGTCTCCCCTCAGTTTCCATGTCTGGCCTTTTATCCAGCTTTCTGGTCTCCTGGTACTGCTAAGGTGGCCTGATTTCCTTAGGATCCTCCTAATAATTCCAACAGGATAACTCTGAATTATTTTTTTCTAGCCTGATAGTGATTTTTCTCTCCTCTAAACTCTTTTCAGGTTTAAGTAATGGGGCCTGGGAGCATGGTCCAGAGAACAAGTTAAGGGGGAAGCATGCTGACCATGATCAATGGGACAACTCTGTTTTCACCACACGTTGGGGGTAAATTCTGTCGATTTAACTACTCTTAGGATAATCTCATAGTAATGGATTGGAAACATTTTTAGACAGTATGATTTAGTAACCAAAATGGCCAGAATATTTGGACATCAAACTTTTGGCCTTGTTAGGTTGGTAATTTTAGGGATCATATTGGATGAGGGCTTCAGCAAACATACCACTTATTCACTTCTCAAACCGTATAATTTATGGCTAATTGCTTAAGGGATATCTAGACAGATGCATTCTCTGCCTTTTAGAAGCTGACAAAGTTTGGAAGGCACTGACTTTATCAATGGTATAAACAGATTGCAGCCGCAGAACACGACAGTGTTCAAAATAGATGACAACAACAACAACAACAACCACCACCAAAATAGATGGCAAGAAGAAATCCAGGATTGGAGGGAGTTTGGGAGGAATAGAGATATTGTATTTACATTCAGACAGACCTGTTAAGATACAGTCATAGAGGAACAGTGGTAAGCATAAGAAATCAATTTGATTACTGTTGATTTCATTGTCAATTACAAAATGATATCTTGTGTTATGAAATCTTTCACTTATTAATTTGTTCAGAAATAACTTTATTCATTGAACAGAGTATATTGTGAGCTTAGTATTTATGAGGCATAATACCTTGATTAGACTAAGGATGAATAAAAATATCTGAAGTTTTTAACTGATGAAAAAATGAAGAAAAGTTGAAATTGGGTTTTGTTTTTCCTAAATAGAACAAATGCAAAAGATCTTATGCAATATAAGGTGATTTTAGTCCATTTTCTTTATTTTACCGGTTCAGGGTCTAGAGGTTAAGTTATTTGCCCACAGACAGCGAATCATTCAGACTTAATTGTTTTTGCAACTAAAACTTGCATTTCTCTATTCCCTTTCTTGCGTACTTTTCACTATTTCACACTGGCATTATTTTCATTGATCATTAAACAACCCTTTAGTCAGATTTTAAACCTCAGGCTTTAGGCTCTAATTCAGGCTCCAACCCTGAGCTCCCAACCAATGCTTCTTTCCCAATAAATAGCCGGTTTATTCAGCCCCAGCCTGCAATCATAGCACACATGCAAGCACATATATAACTAAACAAATAAATAAAGGTACAATATCCACTATTTCCTTTCCTGAGAAAATCAGGAGGACTCTAGGGTGTAGACCTGATTTTGGAGTTAGGAAGCTTCTACTCAGAATTCAGTTTTGCCCCCAGGTGACCTTAGCCAAGTCATGCCAACTTTCTCCCCGAGGCCAGCAACTTACTTCATTGGCTCTTCAGTGATTTCATCTACTATCTTCATGTTAGGACGCCACAGTCTAATAGATACTCAGGAAATGAGCACTGAACTTTCTCATAGCTCAAAGTTTTCTGAGGGCATTTGAAGAGCAGGCCTATTTTCTGCCAATTATTCTGTTTTAATAAGTTCTACCATCACTTTGACACAAATACTCAACTTAAACGAGTAGCTTTACTACTTAGCCGACCCCAAGTAAATGGCTGATTGTGATTCTTCGTGAAATCCATAGACTTTCTTATGAGATGGCAACTGTTAACTTTATGCCTCTGCTTGTTATTGATCATAGTAGAAGGTATTTAACTTTCTGTAGCAGTCTTATAATTTCTGCATTTGGTGTTTCTCAACAAGTTTGTCTTTTGATGTAAAATGTCATTGTCAAAATTCAAATTTATAATAAGATTCTATACAAAGCTCTCTAAATTACATTCCTCAGAATAACTGGAGGAAGAAAGTGCTATTCAGTAACAATGCAAAGCACTAATTGCAAAATTTCAAAGAGAACCTTTTTTTCAAAACCTGTGAGTCTATTAATCCTAGAATTATGATTCATTCCAAGGATATTTTAGCACAAGCTCAAAAATATAATATAGTGTTCTGTAATATAATTAGCAACCCAATAAAATATTTTGCTCTAAATTACTTAATAAATGTACTATATGAGTAATAATATTCTTAAAATGAATTCCAGGGTAGTTCTTCAGTTTCTTCTTTCAGAATAATTGCATATAATTCTAAAAATTATATTGGAGATCGCAAGACTGCAGCCTATTTTTCTAGAATTAGACAGTACACAGGCTACCAATGGTTCATAATAAAACTGCTAGATGTCGAGGGAGAAGATGATAGAGGACAAACTAAAAGCTTTTAGAAATTTAGCTGAGTGAAATCCTCAGATTGTGCCTTTTAGTCTTTGTTTTATCACAACTAATAGAGAAGCAGCAGAGTCTGATTTTTTCCCCTCCCATCATTAACAAGTTGCTCGTCTAATTCCTCATTAAATAGATAAACATGATTCTAAGTTCAAATGCAAAGTCCCATCAACAACTGATTCTCTACTCAATGCTAGAAATCCTTTAATATTTGTAAGGGTCCTTTAATTTTATGGTGATTTATTTTGTCTATTCATCCTCTGAGCTCAATAGGGGAAAGATGTAAGCTTTTTTATCTAAAAATCCTCAAAGATGGGGAGAAAAAAACCTTGTGTCATTATGACGAGAGGCAGTGGGTGTCTTCCTACATGAATGTAGGCACATTCATTTCCTTTCACTTCATAGCTCTAGAGAATTATCTGCTTTGTTTCTTGAGGCATCACTACTTATGTAAAAAGGGGATGCAATTTGAGGAATTTAGCATAAATACTAGTCAGCCTTTTTCTGGTGACATTTTAGTGCCCGTCTTTTAGACATTCCTTTTAATGCTGTCAATATTTACAATGGAACATCACAAGCATAATTTTACCACTGAAAATCAATTTCATGTAAATGCCATTCTGTTATAGTGCTGGTGATGAAAGACCCTTCTTCAAAGTCCCCCTCCTTGCTTATTACACTGTTTTGCTCTGCAGTTTATTGTCTGTACCTTCAGCCACACAAACACTTGGGAGAGAGAGAAGAATGATCTGGTGTGCCAATTAGTTTCAGAAAACCTCATCTTTAAGATTGCTTATAAAGGTTGAAAATGATTATATTTAAGAGAATCCTAACATAGACTGAGTTTTTTGCTGCTTATCACGTATGGTCACGAAGAATGCATTGTTGTTCAAGCTCATATGACCTTACTATCCCTAATCCAATATTTTCATTTTATTCTACATCCATACGTGTTCAATTCCTAGCTGGCCACTCACCTTACTCTGTGACATGTAATGCTGATCCCATTTTCTCCTTTTTTCTTTGCTCTTTCTTTCCTATCAGTAAATTTCCCTTCCTGATAATCATCTTCCCTAAACACTACCTGTCCTCCAATGGCCAGCTCTGGTTTATTCTTGCTTGTGAAACCCTCCCAGATTACTTTTAAAGAGTGACTTATGTTCACTGTAGGTACATAAGTGGCCTTCAATAAATGTGAGAGCTCAGAGCTCTTACTACCTGTAAGGTAGGATCTAATGAGATCCTAATGATTTTACTCTAGAATGCTGGCTATAAATTTCAACACTTTTAAAATATGGGAAAAGCACAATTCTCTTCATTTCTTAAACTTAGCGAATTTCCCTTTTGACTCTCTCACTGGGGTGGTCAACATACAATCCCAGTGAGAAGTTATACTGTCCCTTTCCCCCCCAGTATTGTCTAAATTCTACAGGACCTGATGCTAAAGTCTTGGGAAATACTTCGGTGGATGTTGGGCCATTAGATCTTCAATGTTGTGTGTCAAAACTCAAGGCCACTAAAGTATTCATTGCCCCATCAAGTATTTGGCCATTCAGTTGTAGGGGAAAAGAAATAATTTTCCCTTTGCCCTTCTGAGTTCTTGGCTGAGACTCCTATGATAAAAACAGACTATCAAAAGAAAAACCAAAGAAGTTTATTAACATGTGTACCTCATGTATATATAGGAGATACTCAGGGAAAAATGATGAAGTTTCTGAGGTAGCTTAGACTTTAAGTTTAAATACCATTTTAATAGGGAAAAGGGAGGGAGGATAAAGGTCTTTTAGGAGACAGTACATGAGTTTTAGGAAAGATGAATGGACCCTTAGACGAATAGTTGGGAGGTATGATAGTTTGTGACACAGTTTGTCTGGCTGTGGTATTGACTTCTAGTCTCTTCTCCTGTGGTACAAGTCAATTTTCCCTGGTTGTTGAAACTCCTGGGGAGGGGATTTGTGACAGCTGAGCTTCTTTTGGAAGACCTGTCCTTAGGTAATAAGGGGAGTTCAGAAAAAGCTACTCCCTGTGTTTGCTGTTTTTCAAGCACCTATGGTTCAAAACAATCAATATACCACAGCAGCATATTTTGGGTTGGAAAGTCCTGAGCTCCTACAGTCATATTTTGGGGTGACATATTCTGCTAGCATTCACCTCTAATTAGGGTGCTTCGGAGATGTATCTGTATCCTATCAATATGGCCCTCACAGGTCCATTGCTCTCTCTGCTGCCTTGATGTCATCCTTGGGCACATGGCCACCATTCTGTGCACCTGCACCATGAAAGGGGAAGAAATCCCAGAGGCTGCAGAAGGCTGTGTCTGCCAATGTGCAGCAGGTGGCCATTCCTCTCCCATGTCTTCAGCTGGGAAGGAGTCCTGCTGCCTCTTCGTGTCTTTATCTGAGAAGTGAGGTACAGGTCTCTTGCTTTCTGATCCTACAAGCCTTCCTAGAATTTTGCTACTTTTCATGCAGGGTATGTGATCCTTGTCCTTGGGATGCATCAATATTTATACCTTTGTCAGTTCCCTTCCTCCCCATCCCAGTCCTAGGGATTCTATTCTAACCTGGATCGATGAAGATTGGGAACAGTGCAGGCTTACTTTTATTTGTATTTTGCAAAATCTTTCTCATCTATGTATAAATCTTTTACATCCTCTTAAGTACTAGTCTTTTGAAAATCAAAAGACAAGGAAGGAACGTATTTTTCCCTCTACTTGGTACTGTCACATCTCATATGTAAAGTGAAAATCAGAAGCATTTATGCCTAGCTAAATTTTTAAATATGGAGGGCACGGTTGGGGAGAAGGGAGAAATGGTGGAGAATATGTAGAAAAACACTCACAAATATATAAAAACCACAAATATATAAAACCCAAATATATAAAAACCTTTAGCATGCCAAAAATATTCTGACATAATCCTATTTACTTCTCATAATACCCAACAAGTTCCTTAAAGAAGGGCAGATTTAGTATTTTTGGATCTCTTGTAATGCCCAGGACCACAATACACAGAAAGTAAGGATTTGTTAAATTCCTGCTGAACGATTGACTGATGTTTAGACATTTGTGGCTCAATAAATGCAGATTCTTGCTAAATTACTAGAAGAATGTCCATTTTATAATAGGACTTACTTATCTTCTATTATGTTTCTTTTTTTTTTTAAAGATTTTATTTATTTATTTGAGAGAGAGAATGAGAGAGAGAGAGCATGAGAGGGGGGAGGGTCAGAGGGAGAAGCAGACTCCCTGCTGAGCAGGGAGCCCGATGCGGGACTCGATCCCGGGACTCCAGAATCATGACCTGAGCCGAAGGCAGTCGCTTAACCAACTGAGCCACCCAGGCGCCCCTTCTATTATGTTTCTTAACATAACAAAAAGTTATGCAGAACTAAGCAGCAAACCAAGTGTGTTGAACTTACTAGCTATTTGGGAAAATTTATAAGCTTCTGAAATATGTATTCTGCTTGCCATGTGAGTGAAATTGAGCTTAAGAAACTTGACATGCAGGAACCATTTTTTTAACCAAGAAAACTGAAGAATCTTAGAGGAAATGAAAGATAAAAATTTGAGTTTTCTTTGGTTGTAATAAAGCAGCAAAATGTGCTTAGGACTTAATGTGCAAACCTTGCATAAATGAATTCCCAACATGTTGAATACAGATGTTAACAAACATTTTTTTCCCCTAGACTTGGGAAACTTTTCCTTCGCAGTTATAAAAAGAAATTCGCTGCATATAATCATCCTGGAGATTCTGCTCCCCAAATTGTGAAATAACATATATTCACACCTCAGATAACTAGGCAATATGAAAATACATTTTTTTATGCCTTCAGCAATTTTGAATTTTACTTTTTTGGGCAATCATGATGTAGTGATTAGGCAGACTTTAATGAGAGGAATGTCTCTGACATTAGCTAAAATCACCCCTAATGTTGGTGCCTGTTTAATTACTTGACAATGAGCAGCATGATGGCCTCTGCAAATAGGTATTTAATAAAGATGTTGGATTTTAATAGACTAACATGCTTTTCACAGGATTCTTTGATTATGCTGGCTGCTTATTTTAGTCATGTCAACTCAGTACTAAGCAAGAACTCATTTGCATGTTTGATCCCTGCATTGACCACTTACATAAGCTTTGTTCTGTAGCCAGAGGGCACGCCATTTAGTGCTAGTAACCAGCTCACACAGTCCTGCTATTGGCAATCAGCAGCACCGAGAAATTTACACATAGGCAAATTTACCTTCCTATGGCTGAAACAATCCTAGTTCCAAGTGTAGGGGTGCTGGGCTATTAGGACCTTCAGACAGGAAGGCTAACCTATATTTATATTAAATGATTGTAAGTCACTGGTGCATGCAACAGCTCAAAATTCTCAATACAGGATCTTCATGAATCGATCCCATTGGCACCAAACCATGAATTTCCAAAAGTGGATTCTGAGAAGCTTAATGCCCCAGAATTGATTCTTAATAAGAGGTGTTCATATTTGTGCCATTCCCTTGTGACGTTCCTCATTATGTTTTGCATTTTGTACATTTTGTTGTTTTGCTCACTATGCCTTCTGCAAATTTAGCATGCTCTGCATATGTCCTTAAGTACCCACAATTTGAAAATGTAATAATGCTACCTGATAAATATCAAAAGATATCAAAGGGAAAATATAAAAGCATTTTCATGAATAGCTATGTATTTAAGAATATAAACATGAGTAATTTACTTACTTTACAGACATTATTCCACTTAATCCTCAGCCCTGGGCTAGGAGTTCAGAGAAATTGAGGTAGCACAGTATTTTCACATGTCTTTAAGAACTCTGGGAAGAGTTTGTGAAGAAGATATCTGGAAGAAGGATGTTTGGTTGCTGCTTCTGTGATGACAGTACCTACCTTTTGGTCTTGTCTTTTAGATTAAATAAGGTGGTACCTGTGAAGGGTAGAGCTTGTATTCTACACCTAACAAGTGTCCCTCAAATGCTAGTGTTTTCTCTTTTCTTCCTTCGTCTTACCATTCTTTGGGATGGCCTTTTCCCACTCAAACACATGACTGCCTTTTCTGCCATTGTCATCCCTCCTTCGGAGACCCTTTTTCTTTCTTTCCTTAGAAATCACTATCCTCGGGGTGCCTGGGTGGCTCAGTCATTAAACGTTTGCCTTCGGCTCTGGTCATGATCCCAGGGTCCTGGGATCGAGCCCCGCATCGAGCTCCTTGCTCCACGGGAGGCCTGCTTCTCCCTCTCCTACTCCCCCTGCTTGTGTTCCCTCTCTCACTGTGTCTCTGTCAAATAAATAAATAAAATCTTAAAAAAAAAAAAAAAAGAGAGATCACTGTCCTCTTCTTTGATTCCTGTCAAAGGTGATGGATTTTATAGTCTAAGAAGAAGGAGGTCTCACTTTTCAGTTCTGTAGAATTACCCTCTCATGTTCCTCCAGAATGACTTGACCTCCAAGCGTTTGATGCTCTTTGGGCCACTAAAAGGTGGTCTAGTCGTTTCATGATTTATCATTATGTTTTGCATTTTGTACATTTTGTTGTTTAGAGAATATAAACCAAGAGTGGTTCTTAAACTCTTTGCATTGCTCTTTGCTATGCTGGTTACTCTCCTCCCCTTGTGATTTGCTTGGAATGAGGAATAGACCCACTGTTCCTCCCTTGACTTAGGGCAGTGGTTCTCATACTGTTTGGTTTTAGGAACACTCTTAAAAATTATTGGGGGCTGGGGCGCCTGGGTGGCTCAGTCGTTAAGCGTCTGCCTTCGGCTCAGGTCATGGTCCCAGGGTCCTGGGATCGAGCCCCGCATCGGGCTCCCTGCTCAGCGGGAAGCCTGATTCCCCCTCTCCCACTCCCCCTGCTTGTGTTCCTTCTCTCGCTTTGTCTCTCTCTGTCAAATAAATAAATAAAATCTTAAAAAAAAAAAAATTATTGGGGGCTACAGAGAGGTTTTTGTTTTTGTTTTAATTGCGGTTTATACCAGTTGACAGTTACCACATTAGAAATTAAACTAAAAAGAATTCTGAAACATTTCCTTTTGTTCTATTTAAAATATAATAGTGGCCAATACCTATTAGTATAAATACCATGTTTTTTATGAAAAATAAACTATATTTTCTAAAACAACAATAGTGAGAAAAATGACATGTTTTGCATTTTTCAAATCTGTTTAATGACTGACTTAATAGAAGACAACTGGATTCTCAAATCTACTTCTGTATTCAATCTCTTACAATCTGTTAGTTGGGTAAACTATATGAAGAAAATTTGGTCTCATCCAGATACGTATTTGGAAAGGAGGAATATTTAATGTCTTTTCAGATAATTGTAGATATTCTTCTCTGATGTGAGATTCAAACTTGTCAAGAGGGAATTTTTTAGAGGTTAATTGAAACATGGAAACAGAAATGCTAAAAATAAACCTTTTCATCCTCTGTTCTATCATGATCCACTGGTCTGTCTTGCACTTTGACTGGATCATGTATCCATGCATGATTTTGTAGTATCATGTATCGATCATTTCTTCTAGACATTGACACATTTCATTAAATGATATCCAAAAATGTATTAGTTAATATTACCACTGATCTCAGCAGAAAATCTTTAAGTATGAGGAAGCTGTGTGGCTTATAACTTGTGTGGCTACAAGTTTGCCAAAATTCTAATATTCACTTGAAAACTGTCTCATTAAAAACACACACTGTCACTTGTTTACCCTGATGTGAAAGCTTACTTCATTAATCTGCATTGTCAAATGCCCAAATGGTAACCATAGTTATCTGTCATTTATTTTTCAAGTAGAAATGATTTGATGTGAAATAATGAACTAAAACAGCTCACGACTGAATCACACCCGTGCTTGGACTTGAGATAACCTTTGGGCTTTGGTAAGCAGCATAAGTGCTTTATGTGTGCTTATTTTATGACACAAAATATCAAAAAAATATATATTCAAGGGTCAGGATTTAATGAAATTAATTGTTACTGTTAGATCAAGGAAGTTCTTAAGTGAAGTTAACATTTATTCTTTTTCATTGATTTATTGATTTCTGCAAGTGTTTGGTGGGGCAGATGCAATTACTACTAGCTTGGTACCACTGACTTGACTCTTGCTAGGGCTACAGCAATTTTACCCACTATTGTTTTTGTACCATCAATGCATGATCAACACAATGAAAAGGCAAATAACTTCTTAGTGTTATTATAACAATAGTTTTAATCCTATGAACATGTCCCCCAAAACGTCTCAGGAACCCCCAGGAGTCCATGGATCAGACTTTGACTCTTTGCTGTAGAATAGGTTTCCCAAATTCTTTCATTAAAAGTGCTAGCATCTTGGGCGCCTGGGTGGCTCAGTTGGTTAAGCGACTGCCTTCGGCTCAGGTCATGATCCTGGAGTCCCGGGATCGAGTCCCGCATCGGGCTCCCTGCTCAGCAGGGGGTCTGCTTCTCCCTCTGCCCTCTTCCCTCTCGTGCTCTCTCTCTCTCATTCTCTCTCTCTCAAATAAATAAATAAAATCTTAAAAAAAAAAGTGATAGCATCTTTTTGTGAGTGCTTGCACCCTAATGTAAAGACTCTGAGATATTAGACTACTTAATAGTAAGTGGTCTTGGGATTTGGAAATGGAAGACAATTGTAGTCTCAATCTCATTAAGAAAAGTGTGCTTGCATGAACTGGAATTTCAAATAATTTCAAGATTTGGATTGTGTCAAGAGTTGTGGCAGGCTTATTAGTCTAAGTATTCTCACACCATGCTGCTTTCTGTTTATTATTCAAGCTAATTGGAAAATGCGGTAGTAGTAGTAGCTTCAGGTAACATCCTTATGATTGTCTCCTTCTGGGTAGAGGTTATGCTCCTAGGTGCAATGGATGTCATGGAAACCACTGTTCAGAGGTGGGGAAAAAAGTACTCTGGCCCTCCTGCTTAATCCTGCAGAAGGGGCCCCCGGCAGGGTCCAGACTTTCTCATTTTCTCTAAGTATCTATCCCAGAATCAGTCTCATTATTTACTGTTTTTGCTTATGTTGGAGATTTATTTATCTGGATAATATTCATCTTTATGTTTTACACTTTTATAGGCATAGTTCAAAATATCTCCTTTCTACAGAATTGTTACCTCATCTCCTACAGATAATAGCACATGATGACAGGAGCTTGGCTCAGTGAGAAACTGCTCTGACAGGGACAGGGAGCTCATCTCAGCATGTCACACTGCCCCTGCAGCTCCCCCTGCTCTCTCGGATCCCAGCTTTGGCTTCTGCTTTCTGATCTATAGATATGAAATCCCATGCAGGGAGCACAAATCTACATTAACTGTAATGTTGGTACAGAAATCTGAATCAGGTACATACCCAAACATTTACTGACATCACCTTTAAAAATCCAAGAACCAAAAATATTACTCATAGGTACCTCCCTATGTTCCAAAAAGAAGAAACTCGGTTTTCCCTTTATCTAGGCTCAGTGATCGGTGATTTAGGAAAACACCTACTTGGAGTACTGTTTTATTATTGACTTATGTGGGGCAAGTATTCTCCTTCATTCCCGGAGTGCAAATGGGTTTTGAAGTTCTTGTCTCCATAATACATCCATCAATCCAAACAACAACAAAAAAATCAAACCAAATTCTTGGGAGCATCGAATGTAATGTGCGAGGATGAGCTAAGTCTGGTTTAAAGCCTATATTTGAAGTTATGTACAAGTTCCTATATTTCTTTCCTGCCCTAGGAAGTCATAATTTTATGAATTAGTTATAATTTAAAAGCTAAAACTTTTTCATAGAAACTAAGCTCTAAGAGATGATATCTACTTGGTTCATTAATACAGAACAGCTTAGAAACTGATTAGAGTGACTGATAGTCAACGGAATGCGTTTGATAGACTTGTTTTACCCATGCCCCACTCCGACTAGATTGTATGCTCAGAGCAAGTAGACCTTGAGGCTGTAGGTATGACTTTGCTCCAGACCCTAGAGAGTTGGGGCCGTCTTGCAGAGCAGCATGGACAGAAGAGGGACACATAGCCTCATCTCCCTGTTGAAGTGTTACTATTCAAAAGGAGCCTAATCCTCATACCTTCTTTAGTAGATATTAGAAACATGAGCTTCTGGACATCCAAGAAGAAAGCATCCTCAGTTTTGCAGATCTCCATTGTCCACAAAGGTCAGACTCACACTTTTCGTTTCTACTCTAAAAGCAAAGCAGGAGACCATTTTGGCAGAGAACAGTGACACAACTCTGTGACCAGGCAACTGGCCACTTACCTAAGGAAGATGCTGAGTTTGCTCTGATCCCTTTCAGGGCTAAATAGTCTTGTTATTTTATGGATACTTATATCAGGTTGCATTTCAGGTGCTTGAGGGCAGTGGTGCATGACTTCTTTTTCTTGGAACCCCCCCAGTATCACCTTGGAAATGATTCTGTACATAAAGAATACATGTAGCTTTGACATTCCTGGGCTATAATGTCGGTTCTCGTTCCAAATGCATGCCTTCCTATGATTAACCTAGACAGTTTACTAAATATTCAGATTTTCAGGACTTACGGCAGGGACTCTGGTTGAGGAAGTTTAGACGGAGAGCCCAAGAATCTGGATTTTAATCAAGCAGCTGGGGTGAGACTCATGTAAGTGGCCCGTGGACTGCAATCAGGGAAACACTGCCTAGTAAATAAAACTACGCCCTGCCTAGACAGCTGGGGAATAAAACATATTCCTGCCTGTTACGAGCTTTGGGCAAGGAATTCTTGAAATCTGGTCTGCAGAAAGCCAATGGGACGTTAAGAATGGTCACATGAACTTGATCACCAGCAAGGTGCACTCCATCTTAGATACTGCTTCTGCTATGGATCTGTGGCTCAGATTTTATGCTTCTTCTGGTCTGGACTCTGATGTGTCTTTTGCCATTTGGAGGAGATTTATGATGTTGATGGCAAAACTCAAGCTATTTCACTTGTTTCTTCTAGTCTCGGTGCCCACAGCAGTGCCCTTCTCATTGGAGCATTCACTGAGATAGTAAAGATAGCAAAAAGGGTGATAGTGATTTCAATTTAGTGTATTATTCCTTTGACCAAAAATCTTGGCAAGTTCCTGACCGTGTCAAAAATTGCTTGGCCTGCCAGGCAGTTAGAGGAGGAACATTTGGAATTGTTATCATTGAACTGGAATTTAGGTGAAAACTCAGAGAAACTGCTCCAATGAAAAATCTTGCAACAGAGCTCCATCCAAATATATTGAAAGACATCAAAGAGAAAGTGTTTTCTCTTGTGATTTTCCTTTCACTGTTAACTGAACACTTGTAAAATTGATGATGATGTATCTTACTAGTCACCTAGAATGCTCTGTACCACTGGAGAAAACAAAATTTCTTTAATATTTTCGAAGGTTTCTTTACTTTGTAAGATGTATCTGGGGAGCTTATTAAGTTCATTAGAAAACTTGAAGAAATTTAAAAGTACTTCTAAAGGCCTTTTCTTTCCTTTCTCAAACTACTTCTGCATTTTTAGATAGGAGCATGAATAGATAAAAGAAGAGCTTAGCTAAAACAAATAAAAGTTGATATGTATTTCTGAGGAGTGTGCGAGGGGGAAATGAAACTATCTATTTCCCTCTAGCTGGGCCTTCCCTTCCCTGGTGTTCATAATCGATCCTGACTTGGAGCAGGAATTTCTTAAGGAAAAAAACAGTCATTGATATTGAGATGTAGCCTCTTTCCTTATAGTGCTAGAATATCCTTATTATTAATGTTATATCAATGAGAATGGCACCCTATTCTGAAGGGTACTAGTCAATAACTCTTACAGTGACATATGCTGGACAAGGCACACAGGCATTTGCTCACTGAATTCTCACAACATCCTTACAAACTTAACAAGTTATTAACAATATCTGACATTCTTATAATCAAGAATATTGAGAAAGAATACCTTCCCAGGACTCTCAGGTTGTCAGGATTGAAGCAGATCATCTAAGGAGTGCATACTTCTCTGCTGTACATCTCTGCTGGACTTGGAGGATTTGGGGGAGGCAGATTTGGATCCATGGGGTCCCAGTAATGAGTTTTAGAAACTTTTTCCCCATGAAATTGGGAGAGAAGTGGGATTGGAGAAGGTAAAACAAAATAGAAGCTTTTTGTTTCCTCTTTTCCTATTGTTATATGAGGTTTTATCTTTGTTGAACAGCAAAGAAACAGTTGCATAGTGTCCCTGTCCTTACTCAGCCTTCCATGACCACGTGGCACTGTGGCCGCTTCCTCAGCATCCCGTTTGTCCTTGCTCGGCAGTCTGATTTCCATTTTCAACCCTTCCTGATTGCTCCTGGTACTAAGAAATGAGGCATTTCCTGGCTGAAAACCAAAATATCTCATTTGGGTGATAAAATTAAACCACAGATTTGGTTTTGTGGCTGGATGTCTGGAATTGAGTTCTTCTTTGAGGTTTCTGGAAGGCTTCAAACTGGGTTCCAATTCTAGAACTTGCATCCTGAGGTGGAAATGCCAGAGAGTGTGCGCTCAGCTGGCAAGGTCCTACAATTGTTCCTGGCAGCAGAGGAGGATATAGATATCAGCAGGGAGATGAGATAAGGATCACTTACCCTTCAGGTGCACCTTATACTTGACCTGGAGGAGATGTTTCTCTCAGCTGAAGTTTAAATGAATATGTGGGCATTTTGAAGGGCTTTCTTCCTTAAGGTTGCTTCCGGAGAATCAGAATCTTGTTAGAATTATTCTGGGCACTGATTCAAAGTGTGAAAGGCTAAAATATTGCCAACATGGTAATTTACACAATATAATAGCAAGGGAAAATAAATTATCCACAACTTACAGCAACGCCCTGTGAGCAGAAAGCCTCTTGGAACACACAAAAATTATATCTACAATATATCAGCAACATAAAGCCTGGAATTATAAGAATCAGATTTAGGTTCTTGAAAAATTAGTGGAAATTCCATTTTGCCATCACTTTAGAAATTGAAAAGTCATAATAAATGGGTACAGCCAGTGTCAGGGCATGACTGATTGAATTACATATTCCACCTTGTTTGCTACTTAGCACCTTGTGTCCTCAGAGGGCTTTGCCCTTGTGCTTCTAGTCAAGTATGAAAACTTGGTAACATTCCCGTGTTGTCTGCAAGGAAACTGAAGCACTGGAAAGTGGATTTCTTTCAAGGTCACCTCATTGATCCGAGACGAAGCTGTAATGGAGTGGGGAGCTATCAAATCTCTGTGTCCAGGGGATGACAAGGGCTGGATTTTCAGAGCAAAGAGTCAAAGAATAAAGGTGATTAAGGTAATAAAGGTGTGTGCTGGGGAGTCAGACCTTTAACAAACTCTTAATTGAAATCACCGAAACCTTCTGTTTTCTGGGTTTTGAATAAAATTTCCCTTTGCTGTGTAGCTTCTTGGTCATCCCTCCTGGAAACATGATGTTCTCTTGCTATGGTCTATACTTGGTGACTGTTAATTCCTAAGAAGGTTTTACCTCAGAACATAGTTTAGAATGATGAAGTAATAAGATCCCCGGCTGAATAATATGGAAAAAGAGCAATTGCATGAAATTTTTATGAAGGATCCAGAAAAGTAGGCAAGAGAGTTAACAGCAGAATAAAGAAGCAAAGAAGGAAGAGCAAATCTTGTGTTTTCTGGAACAGAGTCAGTGGACCTAGGGAAATATTTTGGTGCAGGGAAGACTTCACAGCCTCAGTAAGAGATGGAATTCATCTTGGATTCTCTTCATGTAACCCATGTCCAGCCATTGCATCCGACATTCGCACCTATTCCTCTCTTTCTGTAACTTCTGCCTCTGTGCTAAGTGAAAAGTAACACACACCATCTGTGTTTCAGGTATTGAGGGGGTTTGGCCAGAGGGCTGAATACATTTCTCTTTCTCCTTCCATTTCACTTGCTGCACCAGCCTCTTAACTCCATTTCTATTGGTGGTTTCTTCCTATTCCAGTTCTACTGTGTTCCAGGACATCTAGATTCATCATTTTAACTGAAATTCTGACATTGTTACTTCCTGGCTAAAAGCCATTGATCACTCTTCCCCACTCCCATTCCCTGGATCCAAAGTCCAACGA
Source organism: Leptonychotes weddellii (assembly GCF_054177405.1). Classification (NCBI taxonomy): domain Eukaryota; kingdom Metazoa; phylum Chordata; class Mammalia; order Carnivora; family Phocidae; genus Leptonychotes; species Leptonychotes weddellii. The sequence continues at coordinate 82,705,987 of NC_138371.1, read as the reverse complement.
TTAAAGCCCACATTCCCAAATCCCTCCACTCTCTGGTACCATCTTGTCTATGTTAAGCTTCTTCCAGCTTGTTTTACAATTTCTGCCTGAAATTCAAACTAAAGTGAAAAGTTCATTGTTTTCTGAGCAGATCTCAAAGTTCCTATATCCACTTCATTATTCATTTTCTTTCTTCCATAGAGAACAATATCCATTTCTTCCCTCATCCATTTCTGCATCTGTTGATCCCCTATTTGTCCTTCAAGGCTCACTTTAATGTAACTCTTGTCTCTCTTTCAGAGATTGGAATTCACATGTGATGTTTAGAAAACATTGGTTTCCCAAGATGTTTGATAAAATTGGAGAAAAGGGAACTATATTATAAAAAGTGTTCAGTGTTTCTCTAAGAGTTTACTCTTTAATGGCAACCATAGAAGGGATTTGAAATGTGAAGTGACCTTCCCAGGTATGTGCTGGAGAAATATTTCTCTGGGAGCTGCATATGTGAGAATGTAGATTGGGGCCTACATTAGGTTGGCGCCTACATTAGGTTGGCTATCCCAAAAGCCCTTACCCTACTATTTTTATTTCAGGATTATTCAAAAATTCCTTGATTTCAAGGAAGCCAGACCCAACCCTAGGTTTAGGAGTAAGTATATAACCTAGCTGTGCCCAAAAAGATGTTTATTGAAATCTTGCTAGGGAATTCCTGAGAAAGTGTTTTTCCCTCCTACGTCTGCTATATCTGTCTTGAGATCATGACTAGGTGGCCAAGATCATTATAGAAATGTTGCCTCAGGGCCTCAAAATCCTTAAGGTATTAAATCACACTAATTATTGTCCACCATTATGGGAGGAAAATGTATTTATGTATTGTTCATCCAGCTTTCTGCTTCTCATTACAATTTCCTATTTCTCTCTCAAAATCTCTCTCTGTCACACACACACACACACACACACACACACACACACACACACACATATAGATTTAGTAGTAGCAGGGAGAATATATATCCTATATATGCCAAAGGAGGGGAGAATAAGAATCACTGAAAAGTGCCTTAGCAATAACATAGTTTAAAAAACCCTAATTTCACAGATAAGAACACTGAAGCCGAACAAGGAGAAGTGACTTGCCCGTAATAAAACAGCAACAGATTTTTTTTTTTTTTAAGATTTTATTTGTTTATTTGACAGAGAGAGAGACAGCGAGAGCAGGAACACAAACAGGGGGAGTGGGAGACGGAGAAGCAGGCTTCCCGCCAAGCAGAGAGCCTGATGCGGGGCTCGATCCCAGGACCCTGGGATCATGACCTGAGCCGAAGGCAGACGCTTAACGACTGAGCCACCAAGGTGCCCCAAAATAGCAACAGATTTTTAACCGGAACACATTTCCTAACTCTTAGACAAGGGCTTTTATCTACTTTTTCCTGTGTGACTAACCAGATGCTCTCAAGAATTTATAAAGACATAAGAAATTTACCTTGGAAAATTCCTGCCCCATTGTTTGCTTATGAAAATTTTAACTTTTGAAGCCGACAGAGCAAGGTTCACATCTTGGGCTTGAATTTGAGTGTATTTTGCGAATGGGGAGAGTTACTTTCTTTTCCGTGTATCTTGACTTCCTGATCTGTCAAATGAAAAGTAAGATAGGACTTAGTTCATAGATTTCTTACAAAAAAATACAAGTGAATGTATGTGAACTGCCGAACATAGCCACTGGCACAGATTAATACTCAGTAAAGTTTAGCTCTCACTAACATTCTTGCTGGGGCCTTGGAACACCAGCCCCAGCCACCAACCACCAAGGTGTCATTTATTCAATTCTATTCTAGTCATCAGAGGCATTATGGATAAAATATGTCAGTAACTAAAAGGAAAACATGGCATCATGTTCCAAATATATGATGCATTGACTTTGTTATTGGAAATGTTGTGGGGAGATAGAGTCTGCAAAAACTCAGATGATGGATGGAAAGCAATAAGAAAAGTGAATAAAAAGGCATTTGAGGGTGCCTGGGTGGCTCAGTCGTTAAGCGTCTGCCTTCAGCTCAGGTCACGATCCCAGGGTCCTGGGATCGAGCCCCGCATCGGGCTCCCTGCTCAGCGGGAAGCCTGCTTCTCCCTCTCCCACTCCCCTTGCTTGTGTTCCTGCTCTTGCTATCTCTGTCTCTGTCAAATAAATAAATAAAATCTTTAAAAAAAAATTATTGTTTAAAAAAAGGCATTTGAGAGAGTAGTAGTTTTTCAAAAGCAATTAGATCATAATCATAATTTTAGATGCAATGTGATGAGGGCTTGGGTGAAAGTTTTTAGGGGATGAAATGGAAAGAGTAGATTCTAGAGGCATAATGATGAAAACAAATGACTGGACCTGACAACACAGTTTATATATTGTTAAGGGTGGTTGAAGTGAGAACAAAGACAATGCCAAGTTAAAGCGAATCATTAACTTCTCTTGCTTCTATTGGTGATCCTGAATTTTTCATGCTGTGTGAGAGATATGATGTGTCTCGTATGCACCTGGAGGGCATGATTCCAATCATGGTTGTAATTGAAAGTAGGGTGAGTTTGACTGTCCTTTTAAAATGTGAAGCAAGTATGGGCATTTTGGAGCATTCAGAACCAAAGCAAATTAGGCTAATTTTGGAGGACCGTTTTTGGAAGTCTCTCTGCAGTCAGTTAAGTTTTCCCAAAGATCTTTATAATGGAGGTCAAGCAACTTGAGTAAAGTGTGAACACTTCCATCAAGATTTTAAATGCTGAGCCAATAAACCAACCTTCCAAATGGCCTGAGGAGGTCCTGCTTGTTTGCCCTGTGTCCTTATCAGTTACTGTCGATTTCTCTTTCATGTACGGTTTATGGTGTTGGTGGAGAGCTTTGAATGGAGAACTCAGATTGAATTTACTGTAAAATTTCCTTTCAAAGCCGCTGCTGAGAGGAATCTGACCAGAAACTAATGTGATGAGGATTTATTTTTGTGATGTGGGACATGATCCACTCAAAACCCAGAGACCTCAAGCTTATGGACACAGGTTATTCCTCTGAATTGCCAGGTCCTTTCATTAGATCCTGAAGATAACCTGGAAGGTCTTAGCCAATAATAAAGTAGGACATAGAATTGAATTCTCGCCCTCGATTTCAATCAAATTCTGCATTACTTTGCCAGGGCTGCCATAACAAAATACCATAGACTGGGTAGCTTACACAATAAAACTTTATTTTCTCAAAGTTCTGGAGGCTGAAAGTCCAACATAAGGGTGTCAGCAAAGTTGGTTTGAAACCAACTTTGGAGGTTGTGAGGGAGAATTTTTCTTTGCCTCTTCCTAACTCCTGGTGGTGATTTTCAATTCTTGGCCTTCAGCTGCATTGCTCCAGGCTCTGCCTCTGTCATCCCATGGTGTTCTTCTTGTGTGTCTCTATGTTCCTCTGTCTTCAGCTGACCTTCTTATAAGGAAGACAGGCATTGGATTTAGGACCCACCCTAATCCAGGATGACCGTATCTTAAATTTATTACATCTTTAAAAATCTTATTTCCATGTGGTGCCTGGGTGCTCAGTCGGATAAGTGTCTGCCTTTGGCTCAGGTCATGATCCCATGGTCATTCTCCTTCGGCCTGCCGCACCCCCTGCTGTGCTCAGTTTCTCTCTCTGTCAAGTAAATAAATAAAATCTTTTAAAAACAAAGATAAAAATTCTGTTTCCAAGTAAGTCCCCATCACAGGTACTGGGGTTAGAACTTCAACCTATCTTCTTACACCCACAGCACAAAGCAATGCTCTTTTTATTCTTTTTCTTTCATGCTTGAAGGTTACTGGAGGTGGTTGTTAGACTCAACATTTCACATTTCTATCAATTTTTTTCCATTCTTTGTGCAAGAGATACTATCTTGGTAGAATTGAGAGGACATGGTAATTTATTTGAAAAAAGTGGAGGTAAAAAATGAAGGGTCACCTGACTTCAACTTATGGTGACCACCTTAAAGCCCACCAATCCCTGAGATAGGCTTGAAGAATTGACTACATTCAGGGCACATAAGTACGTGCTCTCCCTAGTGACTCCTCCATTCAAGGAAGGCATTATTCTAGAACAATGTAATCGTTGTTCTCCTTATTCCAATTACTATAGTGTATTCCAATAACTATAGTAGAGTTACCCCTACTTACCTCTCCATACTCATTTTCTATGTTTTTATTCTGTGACAAAATTTCTTGTCATGTAAAATATACATTTCCTTTTATTCCTTAGTAAAAAAAAGAAAGAAACATATTTTTAGCTTCCTGCTGGGATTTTCCAGTTAAATTAACCACTTGACTGTTTTTGTTTTTGTTTTTTTTCTGGTCAAGGGGATATATATGAAAGTGTTGTGTTGGTTTTCAGGAAGCATCCTTGAAGGGAGAAGGCACATTTTTTTTCATTCCTCCTATTTGCCTGTTGCTGGAATTCAGTTGTGAGGGCTGGAGCTCACTTGGCCATTTTAGATCACGAGGAAGATGCTGAAGCCGCAGTATAGAAAGAACGTGAGTTCCTGATGGCTTGAAGCTGCCCTTCCAGTTCTAGACCAATGATCTTATTCAAGCTACTGTTACTTTAGAACGTTCGTTATTTGAAGCTGAATCAAATCCTGATACATCCTCACACTATGTTTCAGTCTTCCGGTGTTCCTCTGTTTTTTGAAAACATCAAGTATAATTTGAACTCAGGAATTTGTACTTGCTGTTACCTCTCCCTGAAAGTATTTCCCCTCCATTGCAGTGGCTGTGTGGTTCCTCTAGTATTCTTTCTGGCCTTGGCTCCTATATTACCTCTTGAAAGAGGACTAGTACTACTGACTCCACCCACATTGTGACTCCAGTCTCTTTCCATCCTATTACCTCTTGTTTGCTTTGGAACATCCTTTTATCACTCTCTGAAGATACCTCATTTGTTTACTTGCTTATCCTCAGTTTCTTCCATAGAATATAATCTCCAGCACCCTGTGTATCGGCTCATCATTGTATCTCTATGGCCTAGAACTAATTGTGACAGTAAGCACTCAGTAAATATACATGGAATAAATTAATGAAGTCTTCTGGATCCTGTCTTAGCCTGAGAAGGGTACAAGATTTCAGCTCTTCTTCCGTCTTTGTTTCTTTCTTTTCTGTGACCAATGACTATAAAGAAGAAGACGTTGGAATAGAACTTGAGATTTTGACTCTTCTTTCTTGAACCCTCTTTGTATGAGTCCTAGGCTCACAAAATTGTTGACCATTTGAACAGGAATAACATATACATAATTTAGCCTAATAAATAACACATTTACTCCACAGAATGGTCTGGCTTTAGAGCAGGATTAACTACATTTATTTTAAAATAATTATCTCTTAGATTTAAATCTCTTAGATTTAAATATTTATTTTAAATAAATATTTAAAATATTTAAAGATTTTTGTTCATCAATACTCAAATCCTGAGTGGGTGTTTCATTAGGCTACTGATTAGGAAATCTGAATTTTTTTATTGAAAAAGTTATGCTGAGTGTGGATATAATCAGCATGATGGAAAATGAAAAGCATGGACTTTGGATCAAAGCTTTGAGTTCAGTTACTGGGTCTGCTGTCACTGATTATTTGTCCCTGAGCAAATTCCAGAGCCTCCATGAGCTACTTTCTCTGTCTGTTCAATGAGGAAGATGGTAACTCCCTTACTGTGTTATTACCATTAAAATTAGAAGAGATTGTATATATGAAGGATCAGTAAGAACCCAGTAAGTGTCCATCCCTTTTCCTCTGATTAGGGAAAATTGCTTAACAAAAACTAACAAAAAAGATTTCTTTTTAACTATCTTTATTGTGAAATATAAAACGCACATGGAAAAGTGCCTAAGACAAAATCATACAGCTTAACGGATTATGTATTGACCAACAAGTTAATATATTGAATACCAGGTCCAGAATTAAACATCACTGGTGCCCCCCAAACCCTCTTCTTGGTCACAGTCACTTCTCTCTCAAAATAGTCACCACTGTTTTGACTTTCATGGTAATTTTAATCCCCTCCTCTTGGGTTCCTGGGTGGCTCAGTCATTAAGCGTCTGCCTCTGGCTCAGGTCATAATCCCAGGGTCCTGGGATCAAGCCCCATGTCAGGCTCTCTCGCTGTGTCTCGCTCTGTCAAATAGATAAATAAAAATCTTAAAAAAACAAAAACAAAACCCTCCTCTTTTGAGAGTTTAAAGCCTGAGAATGCAAGCCTCTAACACGGAAGTTTACTTTTGCTTATTTTTGAACATTGTAAAATGGAATAAAATAGTACATATTTTTCTTTTTTTTTTTTTAAAGAGGGAGGGGGGAGTGGAGGAGCAGAGGGAGAGAGAGAGATAGAATCTTAAGCTGGCCCCACACTCAACGTGGAGCCCAATGTGGGCTTGATCTCACAACCCTGAGATCATGACCTGAGCTGAAATCAAGAGGTGACCCATACAGACTGAGCCACCCAGGAGTATGTATTCTTTAGTGTCCAATTTCTCTTACCTAAAATTACATATTTGAAAGTTTATCCACATTTTTGCATATGTCTGCACTTACTCCTTTTAGTTGTAATTTAACATCCCAAATGATGAACATAATTACAAGTTATTGAGTCTATTCTTGATGGGACATTTTCCCTCCAATGTGGGGATGTTATGAGTAATACTATCATCCTTATTCTTATGTTTGTCTCTTGGAGCACATGTACACCCCCCCCGCCCCTTTTTTAGAGTGTATCCTTAGGCCTGTATATGCATATCATGAAATTTACTAGGTCAAAAAAAATCAACTGAGTACATTTAAAGATCTAATTGACTTTATTCAATGATTCATGAATTGGGCACATCCCATCTAGCAAATAGAAGGGAGCTCTGAGGAGCTGTACAAAATGGGAAGATTTTATAGGCAGAAACAGGGCAGGGCAAAGAGATTATTAGCAAAAGAAAAGGAAGGATTCTTTCACCCAAGGTGACCTTACCTTGGAGGGAAGAACAGAAGATGTTGTCCTTACCTCACTAGTGCTGATCAGGAAATTCCAGACTGAATGGTTTAAAATTCCACTCCTGCAAGGGGCGGAAACTGCAATTAGCAAAAGTGACTCCATTTTGGGCCTGATGTTTCTTTTTTGAGTACTAGATAATCCTAAAATGTTTCCAAGGTGTTTTGAACCCTTGGTCCTCCCAGTGGCAGTGTAGGAGACTTCCTCGTGTACCCTGCCCTCACCCTGACTTCCTCTTTCACAGTAAAGTTTGTGAATAGCAAATTGACTTTCTTCATGTTGAAAACAAACAAGACAAAACAAAACAAAAAAGTAGAGATTAGGGAAATAATGGTCACTTAAGGAAAACAAAAACAGTGTCATTTCATTGAAATGAATTTAAGAAATGACAAGAAATAGGTGTTAGTATTACAGACAGATAATCACCCTTGTCCCTTTCCTTCTCCCTGAGGTTCAGGGACCCAGTGCATCTGATTACCTTCAATACCCCAGGGTGGTAATTATTTCATGTAACAGCAATGAGGCATCCAGGGTGTTGTTATCAAAATTTCTCTTAGCGCTATAGCTAAACACATTAAATGAGGACTTTGTCAACTGTGAGGTCTGTGGGGATTAATCTGTCCTTTCTCAGAACATAACTGACAGTCAAAATGTTTTTGGAATCTATTTTACATTTTTTTTTCTCAAGGGTCCAGAAAGAATTTATTATAGGAAGACCAAAAATATAGAATAGAAGATTTCATTAGCTGACAAATGAAACTGAAATCCATAAACATGTCTCTAAAAGGAAGGATGGAGAAGGTTTCAAAAAAAAGATAATAAGAATTTCTATTATGTTTACATTCATAGAATTTAGATGCTTCTCCAAATAAAGGCAAAGACTTTCATCAGTGTTTTTCTTTCAACAGTGCTGGTTGAGAGATGACTTGAAGGCAGAGTTTAATATGTATTCAAATATTTCTGTTTATGTGTCTCTTACAATTACAATATGTAATCTTATATTGACTTTGTGCTTTCCAATTGGCAAGCTATTTTTCCTGTTTTCTTCTAATTTTTCTCCTCTGAGAAAATTTTCACTTACACAGATTATGTTTTTTCCTTAGTTTATTATGTATCACTTTATGATTATGAAAATATTAATAATAGCTACCATTTACTGAGTCTTAAAAGTACTCACCGATGTTTTGCAAAATGGTTGGTCTTATTAATTTCTCACATCAACCCTGGGGGACAGACATAATTATTGCCACTGCTCAAATCAAGAGACAAAGCTCAGAGAGGTTAAAGCAACGTGTTCTAGATCACACAGCTAGACGTACAGTTATGCTTGTCTGAATTCTGAGATGGTGCTTATTCCCCTATACTCTACTGGCTCTCTGAAATGCTTGCTGTCTCAGTGATCCTCACAGGGAGCAACACTGTTTAGGGTACGATCCTTACTTACTTGGAAATGTCCCATGTTTTTCAAAGTGTCTGGCATCTGGACTCCTACAACACTGTTGACTGGCAGGGGCTGGCTGTGGTGCAGGGTCTGTTACCCGCTATGGTTCAGGTGGACCAGCAGGACCAAGGACCTATTATCTGTGCGCCTGTTTCCCCTACAGGCCTATGAGCCCTTCAGAGGCAACGACCACGTATTATGCATTTTGTACCTTTTGAATGTCTTATACACACAAAAAGGCATTTAATGAACATTTCTTGAATGGTTACTGAAGAGTAATATTAAAAAACAACATCAAGATAAGAGACTTTCTTAAAGTTTTATAAGTAGTGCTAAGCTCAGGCCCCACTCCTTTACCTTTAAAGAAAAAAAAATGCCATGGAGAAAATTGTGAAGATTTACCTACATAAAGTGTTATTTTAGTATAAAAGAATGAAGTTAACAATGCTGCATTCCAGCCACAGTATTAGGATCTTAATTCTCAATCTCTCTCCCTTTCTCTCTTGTTTTGTTTTTATTTTTAGCTCTCATTTCTTGAGCACTTATAGTATGCTGGGCATTGTTTGAACTGTGAATTGTGTCAGATGCATTATCTTATTTAACAGTTCAATAAGGTTGTGATCCACATTTTATAGATGAGAATATTAAGACTTGAGAGAATAATAAATTTACCCATAGTCATAACAACTTGCAAGTGGCCAGCATGTGAATCCAAGTCTGTGTGACATTAGAACCCACATTCTTAGGAACTGAATAGTAGTTATAGGATTGTTTTAGAGTCCTGGAAGAATCGAAACCTCCCAAAGGGGTACCCATGTGTAACTTGGATATGTTTTACCACTGCCCTTTTTTCAGATGGATGACCTTCCCCCCACCAGCTAGTTCTGTTAAATTCTGTCTAGTTCTTCCTAAGACAGGTAATGCTGGACTTTGCCTTCCAAATCACCAGCTCCCCTCCAGGTATAGTGGCCCAGGCTCTAATCTGGAGATGGGCCTCAGAAATTCAGGGAATCATCCACATGGAAAGGGCTGGTTGCAGACCAGGAAGAATCTCAGGGCGCACACAGCGTGGTAGCCCATCTGCCTGATGAGCAGTGATGATTTTAAAGGAAGATGGTCCCTAGTGCTGACAAGAAGTGAAGGTCCCATAGCTCCTGGGTACAGGTGATATACTCTACCCATAGCAGGAGTTCGGGCAGGTGGTTACACTGTCACCTCCCATCTACCTTTTGGCGGTGTGGGGCCCTGGTGATCTATAGGGTCTGAACTGGCTCCTCTGGGGACTCTGCTTAGGTCTTATCCCCTCATTGCTGACCTACCAACTAATTTCTTACTTGCCCATATTTCATCCAACTGTCCCCCTTATCTCAAACATGGGGGGTCTTTTTTCACTCTTGGTGGCAGAGAACATTTCTCTTTCTGATCACTTTTCTTCAATCTTTTCCTTTTGTGCTGTAAATCTTTTCCGTGCCTTTGACTGACTCTTTTCCTTCATCATTTCTGCTGTTATTACTTCCTTGTTGCAAGGAACGCCCAAGATACTGAGTGAAGGAAAGAACCCAGGGATAGAAGACCATAGGCTAAAAAAGACCACATGAGATTACCACTACAACAATATTATCTTGACACACACCTAGATGTGGGATTTGACTCCCTTATCTGGAGGCTATTAAGTTATCTGCTGACCTATGGCACAGGGGAACTCTGCCTCTGTCAGTGTTCTGGAAGAGACAGAAAATATGGTCCTGTGGGATGCCTGGGTGGCTCAGTTGGTTCGGCTCAGGTCATGATCCCAGGGTCCTGGGATCAAGCCCTGCATCGGGCTCCCTGCTCAGCAGGGAGCCTGCTTCTCCCTCTGCCTGCCGCTCCCCCTGCTTGTACTCTGTCTCTCTCTCTGACAAATAAATGAATAAATAAAATCTTAAAAAAAGAAAAAAAGTGTGGTCATGTGATATCTAGAAAGCTTTACCTTGATCATCATCTTGGAGGACCTCAGGTTAGGGTTGTCAGATTTAGCAAATAAAATACATCATGCCCAATTAAATTGGAATTTCAGATGAATAATTTTTTTTTAATATAAGTATATCTCATGTAATATTTGAGACATACTCATGTTGTTAATTGTTGTCTATCTAAAAGTCATATTAAATATGGCATCCTGTATTTTATCTGGCAATCCTATCCTAAATTCATCTGGTTAAAAATGAGTTTATTGCTCTAGTTTATTATAGGTATAAAGAATTAATACCAGCAATAGCTCATGCTACTTGTGGGTAAAATATGTTTTCTCTGCTTTATTTATCGGGCTGCCTTTGACAAGGATTTCTCATCATTTGATTGGCATGAATCTGACCAGATTCTAAGCGTGTTCTGGGTCTTGAGTCTCCTTGCTTTCTGATCTAATATAATTATCAATTAGACACCATTTCTGAATTAATTACACTAGCCATCTGAACCCCCAAATTATTCACAACCTAAGCAAGTGCTCACCTGCTTGTCTATGCTTTCTGTATCTCACTGGCCCCAGCTGAATGCCTCTCTGTCATCATGACTCAGCTAAAGGTAGCTGTAGATGGGAGTGTTCAGAAATTGTGAAGTGAGTGCATCAGGTATCTATTTACACAATAATGTTGGGTAACAAACAATCACAAAATCCCAGTGGCATGCAACAATAAAAACATTGAGCTCCTGGGGCACCTGGGTGGCTTAGTCAATTCAGCGTCTGCCTTCGGCTCAGGTCATGATCCCGGGGGTCCTGGGATCGAGCCCCGATGCTTCTCCCTCTCCCTGCCCCTTGCTCGTGCTCACTCTCTCTATCTCTCTCTCTCAAATAAATAAATAAAATCTTTAAAACAACAACAACACCAACAATAAAAAAACATTTAGCCCCTGAGTCTGTGGGGTTCATCTGATCTGGTGTGCTCACTGGGATCTGGTCTGTGATCGTTCATATGTCCAAGGCCTGCTGTGCCCCTGCAAGGCGGAGTTGCCAAGCTTGGCTGGACTTGTTTACGTGTCGGCAGGCTGTGGGCTGAACTGAGATGACTTCACTTAGGAAAAAAGAAATGTCTCTTCCCTTTCCTCTTGGAGGCTGGCCTGCTCTCATAATACCAGCAGAGGGCAAGAAAGAGCAGATACTCCCAGAGCTTTCTAGCCAGGGCCTGCGTCAGATCTATTAACATCCAGTTATGGTACCAGTCCAAAGTCAAGGAGTGGGGTAAAAGATTGCTGTTCTAGTAAGAGGATCTGCAAAGTCACATTTCAAAGGGTGTGGCGGCTGAGGTAAAAAAATTGTGCTATCAGTGTGATCAAATTACTATAGGTAGCATAACTTTCCAAACTCAAGTAATTTAGAAAAACAAAACAAAACAACAAAACAAAAAAACCCCAAAAGATATCACCTAAGTAAAACAGCATTGAGCATGGCCCTGAGGCAGGTGACAGGGACAGAATATGGGGCTGGAATGAGGTCAGGGTGGCCGAAGTGAGATTAGGGGTGACAGGTGTGTAAGGCAGGAGATAAGCCTGGAGAGTTGGCGGGGGGCAGAAAGTACAGGTCTTGCTGGTCTTTAAAAAAATAATCACTTAGTGAATCCTCGTTTTATAGTTATTTTACAAAGTTCATGGTGGTTTTGTCACTTGTTGGGTATTACTTTCTGCAACTGTACAATGAGAGATTGCATTAAGTGAAAATTTAATAGTTTTGGGACTAATCTAGCTAGCAAATGTGGATTTATTTGGGCCAGAATAGTGTTAATTAATTTTTTAAATGTTTTATGAAAATGCTGTTCTTCAAGTTTCCACAGTCCTGTTATTCTAATCTTTTAACTTGCTGCTTCACACATTTATATTTTCTACCTAGCTCTCAAGGCATTTGAGCTTGAAATTCCTTAGCAAGGTAATTTTAGTTCTCTCCCAATTCTGTATTTCTCATTATCAGGGGAGCATAGGTCTGAGGCGGCACCAATTTGAGAGAGAACAATTAGGTGAAAAAAAGTTTTACATAATCCCTCTGAAAATATCAGTGGATCAAAACAATCTCAGGTTGGCAAGAAACAACCAAAACAAGTTGCTTCATTAAAAGAGCCAACATTTTGGGGGCCAAGATGACAAAGGTTCCTTGTCTATTTATGTGTCGCAGGAGAAAAGATACTGATAAATGAGAATATAAATGAATAAGCTGTGTAGAAATTATAACTAACTGAAAGCACTATAGGCTTAGGATCAGGGAATATTCTTTACCTGAGTATCTTTTATTTAAGTTGAACTCTAAATTTCTTAAAAGTTCTCTACTGTAATTACTTTGAAGTAAATGCCATGATGTCTTTGAAAAAGGAACTGTATTCAGAAATGAAGCAAAGGATTCTTGCCATCTCAAATTATACTTTCCATAAGTGAGAACATATGTTTTAGATGTAACAGATTTCAGAGAACAATCTTAGGCATGATACGCTAGAGGCACATGGATTGAAATTCATAAAAGATGCAAACTTGCATGTCTATATGTTGTCTGCTAGGCAAGGGAATTTCTTGCCAACCTTTGGCTTCACAAACGGAGTCTCCTACAATGGAATATCCACATCTGTTGTATGAAACCAATGGAAAAATCAGGGAAATGTTCAATCCAGAAGATTTCATCTTATAGGACAGTCAGAATTATGTTATTTAAAGTGCGGGTTAGAAAAACGTATTTATTCTTGCTGTTTTTGAAAGACATTAGGTCCACTGACTTTCTACTGACCAATTGGGAAGCAGCGGAGACAGATTTGAGGTGAGGGAGAACATTGTGAGCATCACATATTGAGAATCAAGAAGAAGTACTGAGAAGGCTGATCTTTTATTCACACACAAAAGATAATTGCAGTCACTGAGAAATAAATTTTCAAATTTTGAGTTCATCTGATAATTCCCAAATTGGGAACTAGAGCAAGTCTATAAAGGATCTGCCAAAGGTTAGACCTTTCAAAGATAGGACCTCAATACCAGGCGGGGGCAGGTGGGACAAATTTACCAATCAACTTACTTAATGTTAGGGTATTACTTTATGGAGGAAGTGTGCCCATCCAAGAAATCTACTCTTTTTTTTTTTAATTCAATTTCATTCATTTATTTATTCATTTTAACATTGACAAAGTAACTATTAACTTAATAGCTATGTGATTGGCACATACTAGACAAACAATAAATATTTTTGAGTGAAAGAGGAAAAAGAGTAACAAAAAAATAAAAAAATATTGATTGTGGAAAATACAGAGAAGCAAAAGAGGAAAGCAAAAAACAACCCATCATCATTAACATTTTGTTTTTGAGTCATACTATACATAATATTTGCTAATCTTTTTTTTCCCCCAGGAATCTGTTTCTGTGACACTAAATGTGCTTGCAAAAACTAATTTTTATCCACTGAATAGTACTTTCATATTCTTTCTAGAAAGCAATTTATAGATTGCTTACAAAAATCTCTAGCCATTAATCTATTTATTTTATAGTCTCCATATTTTAATTTATTTACATGCTTTCAAAATTCTAATAGTATTATGATTATGCAAAAGATATATGCTGATTGAAAAAAATTTCAGATGTGCATAAAAATGTAGTCTTTTCTCAAGTATAAGATAATAATTGAAATTTACACCAATATTTAATAACATTTTTCAGGAAAAGATATTTTGTTACATGTGTCTGTCAATTATAAAACACAATCTTATTTTAGAATGAGTGGAAAAATACATCTCAGAATTGAGGATTTACAGTATTAATAATAATTATCTTGAGCATGTGTGGAGGATAAAAAATGTACCAGATTGTGCCAATCACCACCAGAGACTTATGAGGGAGGTGTGGTGCTATTATTATGATTCAGATTTTAATGAAAAGGAAATTCATACTTAGAGATATTAAAAAACTTGTTCAAGATTACACAAAAGGTAGTAGAGGTAAAACCTAACCTAGACCAATCTGAAATGAGAAATCATTTTATTTAATAATGATTATATATAATATATAATAAAGAAAATATGGTATATTATATATAGCCCAGTATAAAATAAATATAGAATATATAGTATATTACAAATAATATATGTAACAAACATGTTATATATAGCACATGCTATATATGTATTAGACAAGTATGTTATTTTATAATGTATAATAAAATATTTAAAATAAAATAGATATTATATAAACATATATAACAAACATGTAATATAATCAAAATATTTAAGATAAAGTTTGCAGTTTTAATAATTTTTAAGTGTACAGTTCAGTGATGTTAATTATATTCACAGCATTGTGCAAGCACTACTGTATTTCTGAAAGTTTTTCATCACCTCAAGCAGAAACTTTATCACCATTACGCAGTAACTCCTCATTTCTCTTTCCTCCCAGCCCTTGGTAATCACTGTTTTCTGTTTCTATGAATTTGCTTATTGTAGATATTTAATATAAGTGGAATCATCTAATATTTGTTCTTTTGTTTCTGGCTTATTTCACTTAGCATAATGTCTTAAATATTCACCCACATTGTAGCATTTAACAGAACTCCATTTCTTTTTATTGCTGAATAATACTCCATTGTATGTGTACATTATGTTTTATTTATCCATCTCTTCAGATACATGGATTATTTCCATATTTTGGTTATTGTGGATAATGCTGGTGTAAATATTAGCATAATATTTGTTTGTGTACCTACTTTTAATTCTTTGGGGTATATACCCAGGAATAAAATTGCTGGGTCAAATGGTAATTGTATGTTTTATTTCTTAAGGAAACACTTAAATGTTTCCTCAGTGGTTATATCATTTTATTTTCCTGCCAGAAATGCAGAGAACTCCAGTTTACATCTTTTTTTTTTTTTTTTAAAGACTTTATTTATTTATTTGACAGAGAGATAGTACAAGTAGGCAGAGAGGCAGGCAGAGGGAGAGGAGAAGCAGACTTCCTGCTGAGCAGGGAGCCCGACGTGGGGCTTGATCCCAGGACCCCGGGATCATGACCCGAGCCGAAGGCAGCCGCTTAACCGACTGAGCCACCCAGGCGCCCCCAGTTTACATCTTTGCCAACACTTGTTATGTTTTATTTTTTGATCATGGCCATCTTAGTAGGTGTGAAATGGTATCTCATTGTGGTTTGATTTATGTTTTCCTTTCTTTTTTCAATTTTTAATTTAAATTAAAATTTGATGTAATGTTCAATGATTCACTAGCTGTGTATAACACCCGGTGTTCATCACATCACGTGCCCTCCTTAATTTAACCCATCACCTGGTTACCCCATCCCCCACCTGATTTATGTTTTCCTAATGACTAATTATACTGAACATCTTTTGATGTGCTTAGTGGCCATTTGCATATTCTTTGGAGAAATGTCTATTTAGAGAAATGTCCTTTGCCCATTATTTATCAAGCTATTTGTATTTTTGTTGTTGAGTTGTAGGAGTTCTTTATATATTTTGGCTAATAAACTCTTATTAGTTATATACTTTGCAAATATTTTCTCTTATTCTGTAGATTTTCTTTTTACTATCTTGATAATATCCTCTGATGAACAAAAGTTTTATATTTTGATAAGGTTCAATTTGTGTATTTTTTCTTTTGTTATTTATGCTTTTAGTGTCATATCTAAGAATCCATTTCCAAAGATTTAGTTTATGTTTTCTTCAGGTTTATGGTTTTTACCTTTTTAATAGGCCATTGATCAATTTTGAGTTAATTTTTGAATATGATGTGAGGTAGCGGTCCAATTCCACTTTTTTGCATGTGAAAATCCAGCTGCCCCAACACCATTTGTATAAAGAGACTATTCTTTCCCCATTGAATGGACATGACACCCCTGTTGAAAAATTAGGTGGTCATAGATGTGTTGTTATTTATGGCCTCTCAATTTAATTCCATTGGTCTATATGTTTATTCTTATGCCAAAATGATACTGTTTTGATTACTGTAGATTTGTAGGAAGTTTTGAAATGAGGAAGTGTGAGTCCTTCAACTTTATTTTCAAGATTATTGCAGCTATTCAAGGCTCCTTGAAATTTCATGTGAATTTGAAGTTTGACTTTTCTATTTCTGCAAAAGTGCTATTAGGATTTTGATAGAAATTGCATTGACTATATAGGTTACTTTGGGTAGTTTTGACATCTTAACAATATTAAGTCATCCAATCCATGAACATGGAATGTCTTTCCATTTATTCAGTCCTTCTTTAATTTCTTTCAGCAATATTTTGTAGCTTCCAGTGGTACAAGTCTCACCTTCTTGGTTAAATTATTTCTAGGTATTTTATTATTCTAGATAACATTGTATATCGGATTTCTCTCTTAATTTCCTTTTTGAATTGCATATTGCCAGTGAACAGAAACTTAACTAATATCTGTGTGTTGATACTGTAGAATACAACTTTGTTGAATTCATTTCTTAGTTTTAGTATTTTTCTTATCTTCTTTCTTTTCTTTTTTTTTAAGATTTTATTTATTTATTTTTTTGAGAGAGATTGGGAGAGCATGAGTGGGGGCAGAGGGGGAAAGGGGAAAGCAGACTCCCCACTGAGCAGGGAGCCCAAAGCGGGCCTCAATCCCAGGACCCATGAAATCATGACCAGATCCGAAGGGAGATGCTTAACCAACTGAGCCACCCAGGTGCCTCTTCTTCTGTATCTTCTAATGTAGAATTTAATCATTTGTGAATAAAGATAATTTACTTCTTCTTTTCTAATTTGGATGCTCTTGTGTTTTTAGTGAATTTATTACTATTACTTTTCAAGAAAATAAAATTCAACTCTAATCTTATCATTCAAAGGAGATAATTGTTGCCAGTTTGACAGATACCTTTCTAGATGCTTTTTCTGTCCACCCATCCTATCATTCATATTCTTATCCATATTTCTTTTTAATTATATATAATATGCATACATTATATACTATGTGAATGTCATATATTTTAGTAATGTATATTTAATATTATATATTTTTCCTTAGAAAATTATTCATTTTATTTCAGATTGCAATTACTTATTTAGACCTGACAGAATTTTATTTTATGAAAACCTTCAATAAATCAGATCTTCAATTTAAAATTTTCCTAATGCATTTATATTTATTATTTTATTTTTCCTACATACCTCTAATTATTTTTCTAGATTTGTGATTTAAATTTTAACATTTATTCATTCTTTATTTAAAAATAACTTAGGGGGCGACTGGGTGGCTCAGTCGTTAAGCATCTGCCTTTGGCTCGGGTCATGATCCCAGGATCCTGGGATCGAGCCCTACATCGGGCTCCCTACTCTGCAGGAAGCCTACTTCTCCCTCTCCTACTCCCCTTGCTTGTGTTCCCTCTCTCGCTGTCTCTCTCTCTGTCAAATAAAATCTTTAAAAATAAATAAATAAATAAATAAATAAATAAATAAATAAATAAAAATAACTTAGGATTTTTACTTGTCTGATTATAATTTTAATGATTTTTCATATGTAGTTTTCTCATTGTAGGTACATTTCCGTAACCTGTAATTGCAGTTGTACATTTTACTTTGGCTCATGAATTATTCAGGCTGTTTAGTTACTCTTGGTGAACTTTTTATTTATAAGTGGAGATGGAGGATCTGGGTTATAGATTATGGTAATTGGTAGATTTGCCTCTACTCTCTGTAATTTAGTTAAATGCTATGTTCAAAGATGCTTCTTATGCAATCAACCACTCAAAAGTCTTTCTGGTGTACTTCTGATCTATTGAGGTGGCTTTACCTTCCTACCCCCAATTTATGCCTGAAATTTGTAATTTTCATCAGATTCTAAGTTTTTTTTTTTTTTTTTTTTTTCATTTTGACCTCCACTTAAAATACAGGTTTTGACTATTTTCCTCACCGGACTGCTTCCACCAGTCAGCTTCCCTTTTCTGATTCATAATATTTTTGAGAAATGAAGACTTTTCAGCAATACAGCTAATACAATTGTTAGAGGTGGGAGAGAAGGCAGACCACACACTACCAGTCTCACATAGTATCAATCATGAATTTTAGAGATGACTACAATTTTTCTTTTTAGCACATCCCAGGGTCTTAGAATTTGGGGAATACATGGTAATGGAAGAAAACAGCACTCCTCCTTTTGTCAGGCATTCTTCATCTTGTGAATGGAAACCAAAATATGCTATGACCTGGAGATTGTGATGGTCCCTTATATTTCTGTCATATAAGCTACTGTTACTGTTGTATGAGGTTTTTGTGGAGTTGTCTGACAGACCTATATTTAGGTTTATAATATTTCCCTCATCTTGAATATTTTTGAATGTATTTGATAAGCATTTTTGAGAGTCTGCAAAAAAAAAAAAAAAAAAGAACTATTGGCCAGATGACATTTTTGAACTTGAAGATGTTCCATGGAGCTTCTTAAGTGTACATCTCAGAGTCTGAGAGTAAATGCAGTGTCCACGTGGTAGATATACTCAGAAAAATCCAATCACACAAAACAACTGAAGCAGGTTAACAATGCTCTTGACACCTAATGCCAATGATAGCTTTCATCAAAATAACTTACATCACAGAAAAGAATATAACTAATGTGTAACTACACATAGAATAATAAAACGCATAATAGCTTCTTAGGGATGAGACATATATATAATTTTAACTAGGTTAAAGATTAAAAGTCCCATTTCTAGAAAATAGGGAAAGTAAATATTGGCTTGCTTTAGAGGAATGATTTAAGCATTAACTAAATATTTTTATTAGAGCCTTTTAAAAAATTAACACACACATTATCTGCCTTCAGATATGATATATTTTCAGAAAGCTGCCCTATTCATAAATTTTCAAGAAAAGATCTGAGGTAGATTCTATTTTTCAAAAATGAGAATACTATTGTATTTCCTCCCCCGTACACCTCTTAAAACATAATCTTGATACTCTTCCTATAGGAAGATTGAGATGTATGATTTTTTTCCTTAAAATAGGACAGACTTGTAACAATAGCAATAATGATTTATGTGACATCTAAAGCTAAGTTATGAAAGACAATATATTTCCCACCTGGTTCTCTTGAGTTGCTTACTTTAGAAACTCAGCCACCATGTTGTAAGGAAGCCAGTCAGCCATATGGAGAAGACACATGGATGTGTTCTAGCCAACAGCTCCAGCTGTATCAGTCAGTATCAACCACCAGACATGCTGTGGAAGAGTCTTCGAGCTGCCCCAGATGATGCCATGGGAAGCAGGGACAAGCTGCATCCCCTGAGCTCTGCCTATATTATCTCAGGTTGCAGATCAACATAAATGATTGTTGTTGGATTTTGTTGCTAAGTTTTGGAGAGAGGGTTTGTTATACAACTATTGTTGCATAAAGGGGATAAGATCTTGTATATAATCAATGGTATAACCTTGACATGTCTTTATGGATATTTCCAATTTATACATCAAGTTTGGAAAATATATTTTAAAAATATCTAAAATATCTGATCCAGCCTTCTTAAATATTGAGACTGTTGTATTAATCAGCTGGTATGAACCAAAATTTACACTGAGGAACTTAAATAGAAATGTTAGATCTTAGATAGAAATGAAACATAATAAAACCACTTCTGAGAGAGTATTAGCAAAATGGTGAGGTCTCTGAATCTGCCAATGTTATACTACATTAACTTGTTGAGTTGCATAAAACGACTACAAAACCATTTTTCTTAAGGGTAAAACATTGAAATCCTTCCCCTGAGTTTGGAAATGAAGCAACAATGCCACAATTAATTCTATTCAACTTATACTAGAGGTCTTAACTGGTATAATAAAATGAGAAAAATAAATGTAATTGTAAGAATTAGAAGGTAGAAGTGAAGCTTTATTCACTGGAGATATGACTGTACATGAAGAAAATCCAAAATATTTTATAGAAATATAATTTCTTAAATTTTTTAAAGACTTATTTATTTATTTATTTGCCATTGAGAGAGAGAGAGCACAAGCAGGGGTAGCGGCAGGCAGAGGGAGAAGGAGAAGATGCGGGACTCGATCCCAGGGTCCTGGGATCATGACCTGAACCGAAGGCAGAGGCTTAACCAACTGAGCCACCCAGGTGTCCCTGGAAAATATAATTAAATTAAAATTTTAACTTAGCATATAAGAGTCCAGTTTACAATATTGTATATCCATGACATCAAACACCTTTGCTTTGCTTTGCTTTCCTTATATAGTCTGTGAGGAAAGAAACCAAGTAGTTTAGTAACATACATTGGACTTGTCTGGGATCCAAACAAGTTCATGCCATTACTAAGTTATGTCCATTTGTGGAAATTTTCCTTTCAAGAACTGATAGAGGGATGCCTGAGTGGCTCAGTCGGTTAAGTGTCTGCCTTCGGCTCACGTCATGATCCCAGGAGCCTGGGATGGAGTCCTGCATCGGGCTCCCTGCTTCGTAGGGAGCCTGCTTCTCCCCACTGCCTGCCACTCCCCCTACTTGTACTCTCTCTCTCTGACAAATAAATAAATATATAAAATCTTAAAAAAAAAAAAGAACTGATAGAAGAAGGATGGATATAAGTGAATCTGGGGTTATATTCCTCAGCAATGCATTCAGGGATGAGCTATTTATTTTTTTGGATGACTCATTCTAAAGTAACATTTGTTTTCTCCAGAGATAGTGAAGAATTAAAAAAAAAAAAAAGGAAAAGCACAAATGACTGATTCCCTTATATTCAGCATTATGGTAAGTTCTGACTGTAATGAGATTCACACCAAAATTTACTAACAAATAACTTTTATGACTAGAGTTATAAAATTCTTGCCTTGACAGTTCATAAAGGTTAAGAATCATTGGATAGGCTGGGAGTTGGGTCTCATTCACCCTATAATGACTTTGAAAGTCCTGGAAGTAGAGGCATGTCCTTTGGAGAACTTGGAGATTCAGTTTCATGAGCTGGAGAATGTAGCACCAGAAAGCGGGAGAGGTAACTCTGATCAACTGTTCTCCCTACCCAATTCTATGCATAGCTCTGCTTCAATATGCTTGCTAACAGTCAGTCAACTTGTGTTTTGGGAAGATGAATTACTTTGTTATACTTAAGGAAAAATAACTGGGGAGAAAACATTGTTAAAAACAAATAAGAAATCATCCAACAAAAATCCCGCCTTATACATGCCAGCGCCAAAAAGAAATGCTTAGGGGATTATCCCCCACAGTGCTGTTTCTCTCCAATAAAGCAAGTAAATGAGAGCTAACCATATTGATTTTGGATTCAGCTCTAGTCAGCCACACTAATTAATGCACTTGATTTGATATTTCATACTTGGACTTAGGGGCTTATCAACACATTATGCAGATTTATGGAAAATTAGACACAAATGAATACTTGGAACAAATAGCCCTGATGATTTTTAAAATAGGTCTGTAATATTTTACCACTATTTTGGATTGATGATTTTTTTCCTTGCATATCAGAGCTTTTCTAGGTACCCTTTGGCTTCACCCTCTCTGGGTTATTTGAAGAGCTCTCCTTCGTTCTCTTTTATTTGTGGGGACTGGATCAATTTTGTCCTATTTTTGCCACACTTCTCTCCAGCATTAGACTCCCCTCTTTAGCCCAATTCTCTTTTATCTTTATGACTAGGGATTGTTTGAGGTTTTGAGGATGGAAGACATCCATTTGAAAAAAAAAGAGTAGAGTTTGTTAATGATCAGGAAACAAAAAGTAAATAAAGTCTATTTTCCATTGGCATATGGCAAGTCTGCACTTGGCATCAGATTTTTAAAAAGAGATAAATGTTAAGTATCTCAAGTTTGGTTATTTTGACAAAGTCTCTTTGACAATTTTAAATGGTAGTGAGCTTTAAAAAAGGCTATGAAATATTATAAGTTGAGGATGCGGGGACAAAAGGGAAAGCAGCTAAATTGAGAGTGAAGGAGCTGAATTCTGTTTGTAGGTCAAACATGTGTTCTTGCTTAGAGGGACAGGAGTAATTGTCAGGCCAGTTGAGGGTGAAGGAGGCTGGAGACATTGGCTGGCTTTGACATAAAATTATACTGCCTCTCTTTAACCTGTCTGTCACATGTATCAGTCCTTGCTTTTCCTTTTCCTCCTGGGCAGCCTGAGCTTCAGTTGGCCTGATAAGTCTTCTGGCTCTCATCAGTCTGATAACCCCAATTTCAAGATGAGTGATAGGTCTTCTATTAAAGACAAATGGACATCCAGACTGACATTCAAATGGAGGGGGGCACCTTGCTCACGTTTTTGCATTCATTCTTGCTTTGATTATTCCTTTCAGTAAGCCAAGAGGGCAGGGTTGGAAAGAAGCTACAAAATGGGAAATCTTTCTTTTTCTGTTTCCTCCACCTCATTCGTCAGTCAATGGCAAAATTTTAGCTTTCAATTCTACTTTCATTCCTTTCCATTAACCATCTTTTCTATGCCATTCTTCTTCCTCTGCCTTTTGCCTCACCCTTACTTTTTATTAAATCTAGATCTATTTATACTCAAGGGTATACAAGACAGAGGCAATTGCAAAAAGGTTGGGGGGGGGCGGAGATTGATCTAACAGAAGTTCACAAGTTTTCTTGATGGATTTCATTTTCCTACAAGAACTCCTCAGGACAGCTGAGCCAACTATGCTAACTGCAGGTTTAAGTAGAAGAATGCAGTCACTGCCAAACCACAGCCTTCAAGGAAGGAGCTGGGGGTAAACACCTTGACCTCTCTCTCATCGCACCTTCCAGTCTCTTCCAGGGCCTTCCATTGGCTGAATTCAACAGAAGCCAGAAGGCATGAGAGCCTGGTTTATATTGTCTACTGAGATCAGATTTTTCTGCCTCAGAGCAGGATGAAGAAAGGTAGAAAATAAAGGTGGAAAAAACCCCAGAATATATGCAGCATAGGGAATGAGAAGAGGAAAAGAAAATTATGGGAATTTGCATTTTAGCTGGACCCAGATAACCTTATTCAGGCAGATCTATCATTGTTTCCTTTCTTTGGGATCCCTCTAAGATAATGGTTTATTAGCTTCATTGCTATGAATGAATTTTTT
Source organism: Leptonychotes weddellii (assembly GCF_054177405.1). Lineage (NCBI taxonomy): Eukaryota > Metazoa > Chordata > Mammalia > Carnivora > Phocidae > Leptonychotes > Leptonychotes weddellii. Next base: position 82,682,556 of record NC_138371.1, on the reverse strand, counting down.
TAGTTAAGCATGGGTTTGTGCCTAATTAACATTATTCTCTCTCTCCCTAATTTTTGTACACATTCTCCTAGTTCTCTTCTCCATTTTTTTCTCTTACACATTATTCAGATTCAATGCATGTCCAATATCTTCCACCAGTGAGTTTCATTTTGGCCTGTTTCCTGTAGTATGTGTTTCCTTTACTGTTCATTTGACACATTACTATATTTTTCTGGGGCTTTAAAAAATTGCGTATATATCCTTTTGTCTGGATGTAGACTATTTCTTTGTGTCTCTTGTGCCCTTAAAAATTAATGCTTTTAATAAATGCAGACTAGTGCTTTTGATGATATTCTGTTAACATGGGAAACGTAAACCAGGAAAAACCAACAGCAACCACATAGTCAGAAATAATATTTAGAAAATTTCCTAGAATTTAAAACAATGTTGCTGGTCTTATATACTGTTGCTATCAGGTTATTTAGCACTAGAGTTTTTGAATCCTACTTGGTGCTGTCAGGCAGAATCTTGATCCTGTTCCCTTGTAGCTATGTGACCCTGTCAGCCAATTCTCAGCTACTTCAATTAAAATTGGAATAATGATATTCACCTCATAAAACTTTTTATTTTAAGCATTGAATGTGACATATTAAGAAAAGCATACTTATCAATGCCTGCCATAATATACACTCAAAAAAATTTTTAAATAGTCTAAATGAAAGCAAGGGTCCTACCCTGTTCTTTGTAAGAATCATAGGCAAAATGAAATTCAAATTGTATTCCAGAAACCATAAATAATGTAGTTCTTTACTGTAAGTTTTCTTTTTTTTTTTTAAAGATTTTATTTATTTATTTATTTGATATAGAGAGAGAGACAGCAAGAGCAGGAACACAAGCAGGGGGAGAGGGAGAGGGAGAAGCAGGCCTCCCCTGGAGCAGGGAGCCCGATGTGGGGCTTGATCCCAGGACCCTGAGATCATGACCCGAGCCAAAGGCAGACGCTCAACGCTCAACGACTGAGCCACCCAGGCGCTCCTTTACTGTAAGTTTCCTTAAAAGGACTGGTCTAAAGTTACATTTTTCTGTATTCATTTTTTACAGTATATTATGCTGAAAGTCTCACAGATTTTTACAATAAAGTCAATTCTGAACATATCTCTCTCTCTCTTCCCCCTTTTATCCACATGTTCTTTGGTTTTCTCATCAATGTGCTAGGCCTCCCTGCTTACTTCCTCCTTCACATCTCCCTCCCCTTTCTTGGACCACATAACTCTTTCTCCTGCCTGGAAGTTAGATTGTTCCACATGAATTTCACTCCTATGAAAGGGGTCAAAAATATAATTCAGTTAAGGGGAATGTTAGTGAAACCGTTATTTCCAGTAGCAAAGATAACACCTGAATCCACAGAGCTCCCTTGCTGTCTATTCAGCTTAGAAATCTCAGTATTGCATTTCTTAAAGTGCATTTAGAGCAAGGGAAGCATCACAAGAATATGTTCTTTAAAAACAAAAACCAGGCTTTCAAAGTCAAATTGTTGAAAAATTCCTGTCTTAGAGATTCAATATGCATATTAGCAAAGTGAAGACTCTGAGAAGTGTATGGTAAAAAATAATAAGATTATCTTTTTTTTTTTGAAGATTTTATTTATTTATTTGACAGAGAGAGACACAGCGAGAGAGGGAACACAAGCAGGGGAAGTGGGAGAGGGAGAAGCAGGCTTCCTGCCTAGCAGGGGGCCCGATGCGGGGCTCAATCCCAGGGCCCTGGGATCATGACCTGAGCTGAAGGCAGACGCTTAACGACTGAGCCACCTAGGCGCCCCAATAAGATTATCTTTAAAAACAATTTTTGGATCCATTATTTCCCAAACTGAATTAAGCATTGACTAAGTTGATGCCCTAGTTATAGCTTACAAGACATTTTGGGGAACTCTGATCTAAGTCATACTGTGTAAACTATGGAGAAAATATTTTCTTAGCAGATGCCATAACCACTTCTTTTCTAGTAGGAAATGGACTTGTAATTGATATTTCTGAATAATATAGGATAGATGCAGAAGGGCATTGGGGTAGAAAGACCTGATGGTTGGACAGAGGAAGCAGGATCAATTAAAAAAAAAAAAACAACAATGAAGACTGTGGTTTGCAATGAAATTATGATTTTGGGAAGACAGAAACATCTAATGATTAATTTGCTATGTAACATGCATTGTAATATTCTCCTTTCCCTCCTCCCAGATTTTTTTTTCTCTTGAATCTATAACATCCATTAATGCTTTATGAAATTTATTTGATTTTGGAAAATGGGACAATGTGCTAAGCACTGTTCCATGGTTAATACATGGTGAAAACAGAGGCTGCACATAGAAGAACAGACACTTAAACTTCTGTGGAACAAGAAGAGGATCTTCTTAATGAAAGTCTTATTAATGTATGAAATGGGAGCATTCTGATTTGCCAAAAGAGAAACAGGAAAGAAGCATTCAGATATGGGGAATGTGTAAGGTTGACAGGGAGAGATTTTGAAGGTAATTTTCAATTTGGTGCTAAACTTCCTACACGTTATCCAAAACATTCCTCATTTGCATTTCACTAACTGGCAGAGTAATTGTTCTATTTCTTGTGATTAAAAACCAGTAGCACCATAACATCTATTTCAAGCACTTTTGTTCCTCTAGCACTTGATTTCAGACCCCCAAATAAATATCTATCTAGGTGAAGAAAACTTATATTCAGTGGTGAGATGGTAAAAGTTTAACAACAGACTCTGAGGAAGCGAACAAAAGGTTCTGATTTTTAGTAGTTCCCATTTTTGTGGCAAAAATGCTCCCTTCTACCATCGTCAATTTCAAACTACCGATGTAGGAAAGAGACGAATGGTAGCATGCTGATGTGTAGTATTTATACCATACAGATACAATAGATGTAAAAACGTTGAGTATAAAGAGTATAAACAGTAGTAAAATATTTAGGAAGTCTGAGTTTTGAGTATTAACTTAGTTTTCTAAAAATTAGAGAATTTATGAGTTTATATAATTATATAATTATGAGTTTATATAATTTACTTTTATTTATTTTTAATAATGGATGTGTTTGAGAGCAGGCTTACAATATTCCTGAAAGGTTGGCTCCTGTATTCAGGTTTGAGCTGTCAGCAGCAGATCACTGCCTACATCCATAAAAGATGATTTGAGGATTACTAATAGATTTCCCTATTTCAAGTTGTCTTCCAAGTTATCTCCATAATGTTTCTTGTTCTTGGCCTTAATGCCTTGGATATCCATGATAAAATGTACATGTATTGTCCTGGTTAAGTAACTGATAGTTATTGAACCTGCTCCCACATGAATGGAATACACTCAGCTGACTGATAGGGTGGAGAAAGATGAGACATGTGCTAGTGTTTATGGAAGGCACACACGGAGAAAGAACCAGAATCAGAGAGATCTGGCATGCAGGATGGGGAGAGGGTCATACTCAAAACTCTGACTTCTAAAATGTTCTACTGTAAACATGGGAGGCCATTTTTATTTCTGAGCTGTGATTTGAACTAATCATGTTTGGATATGGCAAACAAAAAACCAAAAGCCTTCTTCACATACTTTCAATAAAGCAAATTAACATTAATTCTGTATAGTCCCTATGGTTCACGAATCATGTGACAGAACAAGATTATGGTTACGAAAATTAACATAGAAATAAATGACCCCAATAGGAATCAATGCTTTTGGAGATGCAAAACAGGAGTGATCCATAAGGATCCATAAGGATTCCCAGATTCTAAGGTCCTATCCCACCCCCCTGGGGCTCCCTTTCTTTCTTTGAGATTTTTGAGGTCAGAGCCAAAGTTTATGGAGAACAGAAGTTATACCATTACAGAGTCTCCCTGAATATACCAAAGCATATTAAAAAGGGAGTTTACAAGGTCTGATTTTTGTCACAGGATCTTTAAATGTGAAAGCCAGACATAATATTAACTAACTCTCCCAAGTGCAAGTACAAGTAACGAGAGCATGGTTTGTATCGACAAACCTAGTTATCAATCTCTCTCCCCATAGATTATATGCTCTGTGAGAGCAGAAATTGTTTGTTTCGTTTAAAATGTTTTTTTCCCCAGTACCCGGTGTAGTGACACCAAAGTTTCTGTGCAGAACACAGAAGTCATTCAGTTATTATTTGTTGGATGAATGAGTATGTGTGTGTTACCTTTGACATAGTGTAATTGAGTCAACTTTGTCTGGATTAGGTTTCTTCATTTAGCACCTGTGTGACTACTGACAAGACATGTAACATTTCTGTGTCTAAGTTAACTCACCTATAAAATAGTATTGCCTCATATGGTTGTGTTGAGGTTTAAGTGAAGTGGTTAACACAAAGTCCTTAACTCAGTATAGTGTGTGACTTATGAAAAAGTCTTAGCTGATGTTAGCTATCATTGTTCTACCCATTGGTGAAGAGACATTGATTATATTTCTTGCATCCTATGGATGGTATCATGATAAGTACAATCATATCCAAGATATCTTATTGTGTTAATACACACATTGAGTAGGCGGTAAGCCCCAGGATTTTGACCTTAACAAAGATGATGGGAAACATCATGAAGGTTTCTAAAATTTTACCAGCATGAACTTAGAGCATTACTGAGACTGTTATGTTAAAAATTATTTTTCATACCCTCTGAAAGCTTAGCATATAGTATAATAATATGGATATTCTATAAATGTGAAGTGAAAACATTTTATATTAACTGTCAATGGGAAATAAACTCTCAGATTAGTACCTGTGAAATGCTAAGCTTGGCTTGTTAACTCAAATGTGCTGCTATTAAAATAAGGGGCAAAACTGGATTTCTTCATGACCATTTCGCCATTTCTTATTTAAATATGCTTTTAAAATTCAGACCATCACCACCTTAGTGTTTGACATAACACATTTGGTTGACTTTTTTCTATAGCAATAATGATGGTTGAAAATATCACTACCGTTATGCAACAAATTGTATGTTCTTGTGATGTGCCCTTAAGCAGCCTGTCTCCTAAGTAGAACAGCAAATTACTGGACTTAGATAATCTTTCAGCAGCTTGGTATTTGTATGTTTTTAATTTTCAAAGCAATTATAGAACCTTCTGCTTGAAAGGCCTGTTGTGTAGCAGGCAAATAGAAAAGATCGTCATTACTTCTCTTTAAGTCTTGAGATACATTTGTTTTGCTGAGAGACAAGATCTTTGCTGTGTGGTTGAGATCCAAATTTAGAACCCAAACTCCTTCAAAAATCTTCATGCAGACTTTAGGTCTTTCTGTGATTTAAAAGAATTTTGTCTTTCAGAATGCTGAAGTTAGTATTATTTTGTTGAAATTATAAACAATTTATATATAAACAATTTATAATTTATAATTATAAAATTATAAAGTGAGGAAGGGATTGTGGAGAGAGTGGGAAGCCACAGTAATTCAGCAGCATGGAGAGAGCCACGTCTGTGGGCTGTCGTGAAGGAGGTCGGTGTGAATTTCTGTGTGTGTCCATGCAATCTGTCGGTTACATTTTCCAAGTTTTCCTGTATACACTTCTTCATCTCTTGCAGTTCATGTCTTTTAACTAGGTTGGAAAACTGCGGGGATATGAATTTGGTATATGATTGTTCTGGTGACTATCATTGCAAATTGGTATTTTTCTATTTATAGGTTCCCCACAATTTTTACAGCTTTAAATGATAGGAAATCTCATCTTGTAATTTTCACTGAACTTTAGGCACAGTGTGCTTTGCTTTTCTCAAGTCTGCTGCAATGTGATGTTTCTTTGCCAGTATTCCCCGCAGATCAGTCATCAGGGTGTCATTTAACACCGTCTTCATGCAAAGGCAATAAATATGAAACAGTCTCTGAAATTATAAGCAGAGTCTTACATAACTGATTACAGTTGTAACTGATGGTACCATTGATATAATGTTCAATATTCCCTGAAAAAATATTAGCCAGCCCTCTGGGTGAATGACAGTCAGAAGAAATATAGACACCGCTAATAAATGGGCCAAAACCTGTCTCAGTGGCAAAATATTTGATACATTCAGTCTAACATGTACAAGGGCATCAACCCATCGATATTGTCAATTCAAGTCAACTTTCGGTCACAGGAAAGTGATCTTTCTCTCTAATGGTGGGAGGCCTCATTCCCTACCTGCAACTCTTTGATAAAGAAGATTTAGTTGGTAGCTAGCTTTTCTTTGCCATATCTAGGTTGAGTCAAAATGTTAGAGTTTTTAGAATATATCACAGTTCAAATATGCTTGGATACTTCTCTTTTCCCATCTGGGTTTTGTTTCTATGTTGAATTTATGCTTATTTCATAGTACAGAGATGCATATTTATGAGATCTGACATGAAAAGGAACGTGGCTGAGTGGCACATGACCTAACTTTCACTAAGTGCTCATTGTTCATGGTCGAGGTAAAGCCTAAGACATCCAGCTATGATGCTTGTTTTCTATGCATGTTGGAAATATACCACTGAAAGCTTGAACCACCCACTCACCTATTTCTAGGCTTTCATCACCTGGCTCAGTCAGCTTCCTTTCGACTGTAAGTTCTAGATAAGTAACATTGCTTTCCTTTCTGTGAATAGGACTGATTTTTTTCTCTCGAGTCCTTGCTTACAGAAGTTCTATTTCCTAAGAATTCCTTTTAATCCTATTTGCTTAAATAAATATCAGATCTGTTTTTAAAGATTCAGTTAAATTTTAACCTGATCCATTGGCATTCTTTACTAACTGGAAAACATGGAAAATAGGTAATCTTCAACAAATATGTGCTAGATAAATTGATGAATGAGTGAATGAAGAGTTAGAAGGGATCCTCAACCTTTCCAAATTCTATGGTGTTTGTTCATACCTATGTGGTCACAAATGTAAAATATTATTTCATTTTCTTTAAAGGAGTAAGAGACTTGTGGATAGGAAATGCGTCATCAGAATCTTTGTATTTGCATAGAGAAAATAAATTAGTTGTTTGTAAGAAATGACCAGTTTACTCAAGTCAAACAGTAGATTAATTACCATAAGTGTGAACATAGATTTCTCTTAACTATGAATTTTGTGTGGCTTTGGAAAAAATATTTAACCTTCTCGGCTTCAGCTTCCTTGTATATTAAATGAGGTCACCGGATAAGATAATCTTAAAGAAAATTTTCAGCTTTGAAAATACGATTCCATAAACAGAAGAAAAAATGCATCTGAGTAAGACCATATGAGAGTGGCAATGTACCCCTAAATATCCACATAATGGAGTTTGCTGAAGTGTCAAATACAGGCCACTGAGCAAATTAATGTGGGAAGTGGGAATCAGAGTTTAGTGATTTACCAAAGGCAGAAACATTTACTAGAGAAAATGATTCTACCAGGAAATACAGAGCTAGTAAAATGAGTGAAATAAGTTATATCAGTTAAGTCTCTTTATGTTGCAAATAAGAGGAAAAAATTCAATGTGGCTTCAATAAAAAAAGAAATTCATCAGCTCACATAACTGAATAGTTCATAATTTGGTCTGGTTTAAGGCAAGCCTTGGTGTTATAGCTCTAAAGATTTTAGAAATGATCTGGTTTTTCTTTATCTCTTTCCTTGCCCATGAATGACAATGGCAGCTAACGATACCCTGTTGGATGTTAGCACAATGAATTTTGAATTCCAAATTTCATATTTCACTCCAAAAGAGCCAGAGAGAAATGGTTGCGTTACAGAAGTGAATTATCCCAGAATTCCCTGATAAATGTCTCTTCACATTTTATTTGCTTTTTTTCAGTTATGTATAGCTCTATGAATCAGTCATTGCAATCAGGGAAATAAGATACTTGACAGGTTTAATCCAATCAGGGCCTATCTCAGGGCCCTGGGGTGTGGGATCAAGCCACAATGACTAAGAATCAGGGAAAGATGATTGAAAAATTTTAGGAAAACTTTTCAGTGAAGAGGGAGAAATAGATACAGGAGAGCCAAACACAGAAAATCACTAAGAAAGCCATTTTTTTTCCATTAATTTTTCTCATCAAACATTTGCTGAGTATGTACTAACAAGCACTCTGAGCAACAAGGAGTTCAGGCTACAGACAAGGCAGTCAGCAAAACCTATGATGAGATACAATGCGTAAATGTGCCAAGTGCTCTGTCAGGAGAGGCACAGGCATCTCATCTATGGGGCACGGACCAGGAGCTGGGCTCATTATCTTGTACTTAAATCTTAAAGAAGTTGAATAACCTGCTCAAGATCATGCTAATAACATTAGGGCAATCATGTCATCATACTACCTAGCCTTTGCTATTCATTGATTCTAAGCAAAGACAAATTTATTGCAAGGAGACCAGGCTGTCATATATTCAAAGAAAGAGGTGGACAACCAGGACTCTACAAGGAGCAGCTAGACCAATTTTGATTCATGAAAATACTTTTTACAACGGCTGTCAGAAGGTTTATGGGCAGCTCTTAACTAGAAGGTGACAAGAGAGGACTGAGGAAGGTTAAGTGAGCATCAGAGCATATTTCTATGAGGCGGTGAGCTTTGAACTGAGCACTGAAGGAGATAAACGATGGAGAAGGGGGTAAGAGCAGAAGTGGGTAATGAATAAGAAAGAGCACTTATGCCTAGGGGCATGGAGGATCAAGCTAGAGCCAGCAGCCTTCAGAGTTTCGTGTGGTTAGACTTTAGGATGTATTTGGGGAACTGATACGTGTTTACCTGGCAAAGAAAGCACGTGTCCGATTATGAAGAGCCATTTATGTAATGGCAAGGAGTATGGACTTCATCCTCCAAATAAAGTGACCCACTGAAAGATTTTAGTGTAGGTAGTGACATGTTTCAATTTACATGATTGGCATTATGAAGATAATTAATTAGAGAAGGACCAGAAACAACAGATATGCAGAAAATAAATCGCTATCAATGGATAAACAAGTAAATGTGAGGAAAATAGAAAATCCATAATAATGCCTATAATTCATTCTTGTGTGATGATACTGTCCCACCTATCTCCCACCCACCAAAAAAAAAAAAAAAATGGAATAGGGAAGGAAAAAGAAGATCGGGTTTGAATGGGAAAGGAAATTTTGGATATTGCCTTAAATGCCTTCAAGTGAAGATATCTAGTTAGAAGTTGAGCTATGAATTAGAGAAAAGTTCAGAGAGTCAAGAGTGAAAATATAGGTGTGACCCAGGAAGATTTGTAAAGTGACAAGAGCAGAGGCTAAGGATGGAACATTAGGGAATATGAACATTTAAGGTTGGGTATGAGGAAGAAAATGTAGCAAGACAAGGGAGGAAAATTAGAATAGTGTTATCTTTATCAGGTTTACCAAAAAGACCCCAAAAAACAAAAAAACAAAAACAACACCAAAAAACCAATAGAGTTAAATGCCCCCAAGATTGAAAAAAAAAGGCAGAGAACTATTAATTTTTTAGAAAATATTTTATTTATTTATTTGTCAGAGAGAAGAGAGAGAGCACAAACAGGGTAAGCCGCAGGCAGAAGGAGAGGGAGAAGCAGGCTCAGGGAGCCTGATGTGGGACTTGATCCCTGGACCCTGGGATCATGACCTGAGCCGAAGGCAGAGGCTTAACCAACTGAGCCACCTAGGCGCCCAGAACTATTGATTTTGACAAACACATGGGTTAAGTAGCCACTTCAGGGGAGAAGTTCTGTAGCTTAGTGATGGCAGAAACCAGATGATAAGCTGAGGACAGGAGGTGAGGAAGTGAAGACATCAAGGGTTAACTGGTCTTTGTTGAAGTTTGCCCATGCAAGGGAGGAGAACAAGGGGGGTAGGACAAGGGAAAGGGTGATGAAAGTTTTCTTCAATGGCCAGTATTTGAAAATAATTGTATGCTGTGTTTAAAAAATATTGGGATAAAAAGGCTGTGATGGAAGGAAAAGAAGAGGATCAATGGAAAGCAGTCCAAGAGAGGGAGGGAAGAGCGGTGGCAGCATTAGGCTTGGACAGAGAGAGGGGCGTATTGATTCCAGTCCACAGGCCAGTGACATTTGGCTCTGTCGTCATTACAGACTTGAATTTCTAAGGAAGAAATTTCTGAGCATTTAGATAGAATTGTGAAAAGTCATAATAGAGGCATTTATGGGTTATAATACCCATCATGGAAGATATTAATGTCATATTAGCCAGAGTGGAACATTTTATAACTTCATTTAGGAGGTCTTGTTTCTGAAGTGGGGTATTGGCATAAAGGAGATTTTCACTCTTAATGTTTCTAAAATTTCTAAAAAAAAAACAGGCTGGCCTGATCCTCTCCAGATGCTGTTTTCTTGCTTATCTAATTAAATCCAGATGCATGGTCCTGCTTGAAAACAAAAATAGGTATGATAATTATTTAGCTGTAAATTGTGAAGAAAATGATTTACTTCTGTGTCTGAAATTTACCAAAAGAAATAAAATTTCACAGTATTTGTTTTGTTCTTAGGCTGCACCTGTGTGTTAGAAAGTATGAAGCTATGTAAGAAAAAATGAAATGGAAAAAAAGCTCTTATAGTTTCATTGAATTAGAAGTGTGTGTTTTAAGAAAATAGTTCATCTGCAATGTGGTTTGACAACCCTGGTTTTGTTTAAGAGAGCTCTCCATTCCTTCCTTGTTTCCCTCCCGCAAGCTGATATGCAGCAATAAGTTCCAATGTCTTGTTTTGTCGTTGGAATGAAAGGAGGTGTAACAGAGAATTAAATGAACCTATGAGAGTCCTTGTCTCGTCTCTTATTTAGGTCTGAATAATTTAATTTCTGTATGGCTGCCTTTTAATGACAATGATTTTTAATTATTCTATTCCTTACTAAAATGTCCTTTTGTTATTTTCTCCTTTAAAATAGATGTGCTCCTTTTTTTTTTTTCTTTTTTAATGGCATTGTCTATATTTGCAGAGACTTACAAAGTGGTTCTTTTTACGCTTTGCCTCTTGGCTAGGTTAGCACCTGATTTCACAGCTTTCTTTGAGGACCTTAGTGTAGGTTGTCCATCAGAATGCTCCAGCTACCAAGCCACATTCTTCCTGGTTTTCATGCTATCACAGCAAGTTACATTTGCATAGCAATTGACAGTGTATTAACATTTTCAATATATGTTATCTTTATTCCTCAAACAAGACTTTGCTATTGAAAAGGTATGATCCCAATTTTGTGGAGTTTATTGGAAATGGCACTGGAATGAGAGACAAGAGGTCTGGATTATAATCTAAGGTGTGTAGCTTTGAGTCTTTTTGTTTTAACAGAAAAATGAAGTATTGTGTTGAAATTGATCAGTACTTAAATTTAAGTTATATAGCTATTGTTTAATAATAAAAATTATGTGTAACCATGAGATATAAGTCATTAGAATTGTCTGAGACAATCTAGAAGAGAGTGCTGATTGTAGAGTTGATCTTTCTAGCTTCCCCAACACCTTCCATGAGCCCCTGAGACTCTTGCATGCTTCTAGATGCTCTGTCATGTTCCCTTTGGAACTACGCTCCATTTGATCCTATCATGTGACCACTGAAAAGTCTTTTCATGTCTTTACTTTTTAAGAAGTTACAATATTAATTTGGAAAAGAAGATAAAATTGCTTCCTGTGTCCCTCCATGTTGGAGCTTTCTGGCAAGACCTCTAAGACACCAGAACTGCTGCCAGAGTATCTTTACTTTGTCATTTTCTCATGTCAATTAACTAATGAATATGGAGGTCACTGGGTTTCATGGGTCTCAATTCTCTGTCGACATTTGGATGCACAATGGAGAACAATGGTGTGTTTTCTGATTGACAGCATAATGTTTAATATGGCCAACTTCACACTCTTTAATAGGAAGTCACCTAATGATACAGTTGTGGTGTGTGTGTGTGTGGCTCCCTATCTTCCTGGGAGTCCTCCATTGTGTATAACAAGACAGCGACTTTCAACCTCCTTCAGCATGCAAATTTATTTTACTCTGTCCTGCTTGTGAAAAGTACTCCCTCTGGGAATATTTGAAGAAAAGCTCTTCCTCTTGTTCTTGAAGAAAGAAAGCTTCTTCTTCTTCTTTTTTTTTTTTTTGGTGGATGTGGAGGAGTGCTAGTTATTCAAGCTTTTGGTTTAAACATCCTTCAAGATTCACTGTGAAAAGAAAAGAAGAGAATATGGTTTTAGAAAGAAATTTTATGTGATGGGATAGTGACCACTGAAAAAAGATGAGAAAGCAAGGATGATTCTGGTGTATGTGTGCACATGTGTGTGCATGTGTATAGTGTGTTTACATTAGCCTTATGGTGACCAACCATCCCAGTTTGCCTGAGACTGGGTTTCCTGGCATGTGGTATATTTTGTGTTAAAACCAGAAAAATCTCAGGCAAACTAGCACAAGTTGGTTTCCCTAACTATCTTACCACAGTTTTTCTTCCTTATACACAGCCAGATGTACCCTTGAGGAATTCCTTTTCACACTGACATAGTCTGATAGATGTGAACAGAGGCTCTCAACACATTCTCCACTAAATAGTAAATGTCCCATTTATGTAATTGAAAAGAAAAACAAAGACTCCTGATAACTGCTGTTCCATGTTTTCTCCCTGGTGATTTGTGACCAGACTGTTTCTTCTAGGAGACTTATAATTCCTGATTCCCGGGCAATTCCCAAACTACCTTGGATTCTTCTGGTCCTGGAATTCATTTCTTTTGACTGTATTCTAGAAATCTTAACTGGTATAAAAGGTTGTCATATTTGGAATCCACATCACAATTTATTCTAGAGTATGTGTCAAAGAGAAGGAATGCTGTCCAGGAATGTTTAGAAGGGTGAATCCCTCTAGATGGAGCTATGTTGAGTGCCCAACAGGCTGCTCTGCAGCAGGGTTCACCCCTGACCCATCCGAGTTCATAAGAACAATAGTTCATGTTCATCATTTCCATCCGGGGTCTGTGCCAATCAATCTACTAATTCCACGAATTCAGTTCTCCAGCACTAAGGTGGTAGAGAGGACATTGTTCAATCCATGCCAACACCTCACCATTAATGGCTAAGAATTTAATTTTTCTGTCTTCTTTTTTTTAATTAAGACTTTTCTGTCTTAATTTTTCTGTCATTAGACTTTCTTCTGTCTCTATATAATTAATTTGAGTAGACTCCCACTCAATGCACGAACATACCTTTCAACACTAAAAACAGTAGAGGCTAAACGCTTGGTGAGATGGCAAAGAGACTCTTCTTGCTTTTTTACCAGGGGTAGAATAACTGGTTGATAACTTCAGAGCCGGGATGTGATTGCTAAAATGCTTTTATGTTATTCTTTTATAATACCAGTATTCACACCCTCAATTCTGTCCTAGATTATTCATGCTAAACTTTCCAATATCTATTACATTCTCTTAGAATTCAAAGGAGAGAGCATTTTCAACTTTATGAATTTATCCTTTAGCAGGGAGACCATTATGCAGTAAATGGAATTGGTGACTATTTGATAGAAATGTAGATAGTACATACTTGCAAAATCATTAAGATAATTTCTAAGTGTCTGTACTTCCTGGGGGTCGAGATGTCTTTTATGGCTCTCCTTTAGAAACAGTCTGCTTCTAACACCTGATGTTATTTTTGACTTGCTTTTCCTCTCACTTAGCCTTGTTCTTCTTATCATAAAGTATTAACAATTATTCAGAAGATGTGACCCTTCTCAAATTTGGTGCCTCAAAGTGCACCATTGAGGCATGTTGAGGCAGTGCAAGCAGTGGTTAGGAGTCCTGATTCTGGAGCTAGACACCTGGGTTTGCATTCAAGGTTGTCCTTTGGCAGATCAGCAAGCAATGTAAACCTCGGTTCTTCAGCTGGAAGATAGTGGGAACAGTAGTACCTACCTTGCAGGAGCATATGGATTAAATGAGATAATATATGTAATTACTTGAAATAGTGCCTAGTGATATATGCAAAACACTTGAAATTGTGCATTCAAATGTGACAGAGAATTCTTTGATATCCATGAAACCCAGTGACCTCTATAGTCATTAGTGAATCGATAAGAGAAAATGGTAAATTAAAGATACCTTGGCAGCAGTACTGGTGTATTAGAGGTCTTGCTAGAAAGCTCCAGTGTGGAGGGAAACAGAAAGTGACTTCATCTTATCTTTTATATTTGGCTTTATACTTTATCTTACACTGTAAATCTTATATGCATTGCCTATTCTTACTGTTATACAAAAACAAATGATTTTGGCTTACCTTCCTGGACCTGTTCCATGATTTTTCTCATGCTTTATTTCCGACTCTAGCTTCCTTTGTTGTGAATGTGTGTGTTGTGTGTGTTTTCTCTATTTTTTTTTTTAAAAACCTTGGGGCGCCTGGGTGGCTCAGTTGGTTAAGCGACTGCCTTCAGCTCAGGTCATGATCCTGGAGTCCCTGGATCGAGTCCCGCATCGGGCTCCCTGCTCGGCAGGGAGTCTGCTTCTCCCTCTGACCCTCCCGACCCTCCCCCTCTCATGTGCTCTCTCTCTCAGTCTCTCTCTCTCAAATAAATAAATAAAATCTTTAATGAATAAATAAATAAATAAACCTTATTCTTTAAATTTCCTTTTTCTTTTCTTTCTTTAAGAATTTAAAAAAGGATAGGGGCACCTGGGTGGCTCAGTTGGTTGAGCGACTGCCTTCGGCTCAGGTCAAGATCCTGGAGTCCTGGGATCAAGTCCTGCATCGGGCTCCCTGCTCGGCGGGGAGTCTGCTTCTCCCTCTGACCCTCCTCCCTCTCATGCTCTCTGTCTCTCATTCTCTCTCTCTCAAATAAATAAATAAAATCTTTAAAAAAAAAAAAAGGATAATCTAAATTAAATCAGTCTGTCCTCGGCAGTATATATATATAGTTTCCCTCGATGGAAAAAATTATAGTTGCAAAGAGATTACTTAAACTAATGTAAGTATACAAAACTAAAGAATTGTGGACTGTCATATCAACAAATAGATGTGTAACTGCCTACTCTAAGCAACAGCAAATAATACTTTCACATTTAAATAGAGTCCTTTTCCTGAGATACAAGTAATCATTGCATAGATTGAAATACTTCTGTGAAGAACTAAACACGTCCTTTTAACAGGAGATGAATCTGTGACACAGGACAGAATAAGAAAGTGTGCTTTTCCTGGTAGGTATGGTCTATAGCTATTGAGTTAAGTGTGAAGAGAAATTTCTTTTGGGATTTTTCACCATTATTATCATTTAGAAAACTTTTGTAAAATGCCTAATTATATGTAGCACTGTACTATGTGAGCTGAAAATAGTCTTAAACAACTTTTTAAGTACTTATTGTTTGAGATTTTTTGAATGGTCTATGAGATACTATAGATAAAGGCATTTAAAAGCCCATTATTAAATATAACATAATCGATATAAGTGTTCATTTATTCATGCATTAGTTAATTAGTTAATACTCATTGTATTATTGAGTATGTACTCTGCAACAGGCACTGTTCTATGCTCTAAAAATTCAACACTGTGGAAAAGACTATTGGTGACTGACTCAGTATAGAGTATTACTTTTTTTTTTTCATTATCAGAAAACTGACCTTGTGTAGGGTAATGTGCTTAGACAAAAATAAACAAAATCTTAGGATTTATAGCAACTAGAGTTGGCAACATGATAGAGTTCTGGCGAGTAGGGTGGAAGTGAATGTCTATAGGATGGATCTTCTAGGGAAATTATCAGTTTTTTGCTGAAGGGTTTAGATTTAGGTGGCCCATGTCTTTGCTCTTTGTCTTTTCCCCACTTTCTAGCCTTGAACTGGAATGTAGTGCTTCAATGTAGCAAACATATTGTGTCATCAGAATAAAAGACAAAGAGAGAGCTTAGCAGACGGATGGAAGGAGCTTGGGTCCTCTATCACTTCCTTGGGTATTTGGACTATTTCTGGACTATCTACTTCCAGGTTTTCTGTTGTCTGAGAAAAATAAGCTTTTTTTTTTTTTTTTTTTTTTGCGTTAAGTGTCTCTTGTTAGTTTCTTTTATATGCAGCCAAATACAATCCTTGCTGATATAGGGAATAAACCACACAAAGTAATTGATCAACAACAGTCAAAATGGTGGGAGAAGTGATTTATTTGCCATCCTTAGTAGGGGATACAAATGTCTATATAAGTGAGTTTGGATTATGATTTTTGCAAAGGAACAATGTATGAAATTCATATACTTTATTAAGAATTTGAGAGCACATAGGAGATAAAGACTTGTTATAGGCTCAGTGGTCTGTGTGTATTTGTTTATGTGAATTATGTCTGGCTGACTCTAAGCCTTTAAAAAAATATAGTAACCAGTTCCTCTCCTGTTAATATTATGGCAGGACACCAATAACAAGCTACAAACTAATAGGGGCTAGGAAAAGGGAGATTGGAGGTGGTATGACATTGTTTCTTCTCTCGAAGAACTTATTATCTAATTGAACAAATAAAACAGATATGTAATACAAATTAAAAATACTTAATATGCTTTATAGTATGTAGAATATGAAACTTGGAGCTCAAAAATTCTGTTAGGGAGAAAAATAAAGTTAGTTTATAGAGACACAGTAAAATAAGGAAGGTCTCCTGAACAAGATAGGTCTTGAATAAATGAATTTGGTGGATGGACGGACAGAAACAAATGAAAGAATATTTTTGAAGTTCAGACTGGTTTATACAAGAGACATGATAAGACCAAAGAAAGTCATTTATATGCAATATGAATATCAACTCTACTGAAGCAGAGATCGCAGAAATTAAAGTTGTTGAGATTCAGAGGACATGATAAAGGAAACATATTTGGGTGGGGCACAGATATACCTAAAGATTTCCAAATGTCATATAAAAGGGTTTGAGTTCTATAGGTAGATAATGAAGAGATATTTTCTCTTCCTCTCATTTCATTTCAAAAGAAAAAATTGCTTCTCTGGAATTTGTCTGTTTATGTCCTTCTGGTTTGGTCAAAGTGAGGCACAGAATTAGGGAAGAATGAAATAATATGTATCTAATATTTACAACTTAATTGGAAGTTGGAACATTTTAGTGGAAAATTCTACATCATATTTATCTCTCCACCCATCCCCAGATACAAAAACAAACACAACAAAATTATCATTTTTTTCTTTCCCTTATCCCTTTCTTTCTATTTCACTCTTCCGGCTTCCTTTTTTATTTTTAAGCAAAAGGTTTCTTATACATCAAATGGCTCTTTGAAAACAACATGCACTGAAGTGAAAGCAGGTCAACCCTAAAGGAAAAGGCACACTTATTAGAGAACACACAACTGTGAATAAAGAGAGGGAAGCCTTTCCTTCTATGAAGAAAAAGTTTCCTAAAAGGGCAAGGGATACTTTTGAACCCAGTGACAAGACTGTCTTTTAAATCCCCAAAAGGTCATATAATAATTGAGATTCAGTGTTTTTTTATTTTTTTAAACAGCAGCTTCTACTAAGTGAACCAGTAAAAGTTAAGCACTTAAATTAACCGAGCTGAGTGTAGACCCAAACATCCCTAAGGCAGAAAATGACTTTTGCTTTGACTCTCCAAACTTTCATATCCCTGGTGACTATGAACACACGCCCCAAAGTCATTGCAATTTAAGTACAAAACACATGAAATATGTGCTCTGGTAAGCGCTGTGAATTGTGCAAGACTGTTGAATCTCAGATCTGTACCTCTGAAACAAATAATGCAATATAT
>NC_138371.1:82568305-82664812 GCF_054177405.1 Leptonychotes weddellii | reverse complement strand
ATCTAAAACTAACGATGTAATGTATGGGGATTAATATAAGAATAAAAAAATTTAAAAAAAAATAAAAATAAAAAAATAAAAGACAGATGGCTACCAGAGGGGAGGTGAGTGGGGGGATGGGTGAAATAGGTGATGGGATTAAGAGTACACTTGATGAACACTGAGTAATATATGGAAGCGTTGAATCACTATATTATACACCTGAAAGTAATACTACGCTGTATGTTAACTACACTGGAATTAAAAATTTAAAAATAGATAAAAAATAAAAAAGAAAGAAAGAAAAAAAAAATTCTAGTCCTATCTCACATTGCTGACTTTATCCTCTCTGGGAACTACTTCTTGAGGCTAGCATATACCCTTCTGCTTTGAAGTCTTTGGTTATACTTTTTTTTTTTTTTTCCCTTTACCTGGATTGAGATTTTTACCTGGTAAAATACTAACTTCTTTCAGTACTAATTCAAATATTTTTGTTTCATCTTATGTTATGTGTTTCCATTTGGAGCCACATCTTTGTGCAGAGATCTTTGGCAGGTCTCTGCCATGCACCCACTCCTGTGGCTGGCATCAGACTAACATTTTCTGAGTCTCAAGGACTGATAAGAGGTGAAGGATAGTTATGTGAAGGATGGCATTCCCAGAAGTGGGGATGAGTACTATGTAGACAAAATAGCAGATTTCCACCTCAAATGGCAAATACACTTTATAAGATGCCTCTGGCTTTTTCTCTCTAGTGACAGGAGCTTTGGTATGTTGTGTTTTCATTTTCACTTATCTCTATGTATTTTCTATTTCCCTTGTGACTTCTTCTTTGACCCATTTATTGTTTAAAGTATATTGTTTAATTTCCATATATTTGTGAATTTTCTGGTTTTCCTTTTATTATTGATGTTTGGCTTCATTCCATTGTAGTTGGAGAAGATAATTTGTATGATCTCACATGTTAAAATTTTTTAAGATTGTTTTGTGGATAAACATATGGTCTCTCCTGGTGAAAGTTCCATGTGCATTTGAGAAGAATGTGTATTCTCTTGTATATATACCTGTGAGGTCTAAATGGTTACTCTTGTTGTTCAAGTCCTCTATTTCTTTATTAATACTCTGTAACATTATACTATCCATTACTGATAATGGTGTATTAAAGTACCAACTATTATTGTAGAACTGCTTATTTCTCTCTTCCATTCTGTCAATTTTATCTTCATATATATTGGGGCTCTGTTGTTAGGAGCCTGTATAATTGTATCTTCTTTATTAATATATTCATGCTTATAATTGCTAGGGCATTTTGGTGGACCAACTTTAATTTAAGTACCAATATCTTGGGGCACCTGGGTGGCTCAGTCGTTAAGTGTCTGCCTTCTGCTCAGGTCATGATTCCAGGGTCCTGGGATCAAGCCCTGCATTGGGCTCCCTGCTCTGCGGGAAGCCTGCTTCTCCCTCTCCCACTTCCCCTGCTTGTGTTCCCTCTCTCGCTGTATCTCTCTCTCTGTCAAATAAATAAATAAAATCTTTAAAAAAAATAAAAAATAGGGGCGCCTGGGTGGCTCAGTTGGTTAAGCGACTGCCTTCGGCTCAGGTCATGATCCTGGAGTCCCGGGATCGAGTCCCGCATCAGGCTCCCTGCTCAGCGGGGAGCCTGCTTCTCCCTCTGACCCTCCCCCCTCTCATGTGCTCTCTCATTCTCTCTCTCTCAAATAAATAAATTAAAAAAATAAGTAAATTAAAAAAAAATAAAAAATAAATAAATATCAATATCTTTGTCCCTTGTAACAGTTTTTGACATAACATCTATTTTGTCTGATCTTGGTATAGCCAGCTCAGTTCTCTTTTGGTTACTATTTGCATGGAATACCTTTTTACATCTTTTCCCTATTTTTCTCTTTATATTTCAAGTGAGTCTCTTGTAGGCAGCAAGAGTTGAATTACATTTTTTCTCTTAATGCATTCTGCCAATCTATATATTTTGATAAGATAGTTTAATCCATTTACATTTAAAGTATGACTGATAAGGAAGCACTTCCGTTGTTTTTCTGTTTTCTCTACGTTTTATAGCTTTTCAACTCATTTCCTCCATTACTGCCTTATTTTGTGTTGAGGTGTATGTGTGTGATTGTTTTGTTTTTAGTGAACTATTTGATTTCCTTTTCATTTCTTTTTGTGTATTTTTGTGGTAACCATGGGATTGCATTTAACATCTTAAATTTATAGCAATTTAATTTGAATTGATAAAAACTTTATTTCAATAGCATGCAAAAACTGTCTTCCCCTTTAAATTATTATTGTTACAAATTACATCATTATATATTGTTTTCCCAATAATATAGATTTATAATAATTACTTTTTTAGATTTATTTATTTATTTTAGAAAGAGAGAGAGGTGGGGAGGAGCAGAGAGGGAGGGAGAGAGAGAGAGAGAGAAGCCTAAGCAGGCTCCATGCCCAGCATGGAGCCCACACAGAGCTTGACCTCATAACCCTGAGATCATGACCTGAGTGGCAATCAAGAGTTGGGCACTTAATGGACTGAGCCAAGCAAGTGCCCCTAGATTTATAATTATTTTTGGCATATTCTTTAAAATCGTGTAGGAAATAAAAAGTGGAGTTACCAACGAAAAATACAATAATGTGGTTTTGATATTTATTTAAGTATTTACCTTTACCAGAGATCTTTATTTCTTCATAGCTTCCAGTTCCTGTCTCTCCTTTTTTTCCGGTCTCCCATTATGTATGTGTTGGTTTTTCTCAGGCTCTGATCATTTTTATTATTCAATTTTCTGTCCACTCCTCCAACTGGATAATTTAAATTGATCTGTTTTTAGTCATTGATTCTTTCTTCTGCCTGCTCCAATCTGATATTGAACTTCCGTAGCAATTTTTTTTGTATCAGTTATTATACTTTCTAGCTCCAGAATTTCTATTTGGTTCCTTTTTATATTTTTTATCTCTTTACTGATATTTTCTATTTGGTGAGACATTGTTCTCCTTGTTTCCTTTATTCTTTGTTCGTGATTTTCTCTACTTCTCTGAACATATTTAAGAAGTCGATTTACAGTCTTTGTCTAGTACATCCAGTGTCTGGGCTCCATTCAAAAGTTTCTGTTAATTAATTTATATGTGTGTGCATGTGCATGCAGGGGCCATCCTTTCTTGTTTCATCGCATGTTTGTTTGTTTGTTTCCTTTTTGAGAATTGGTGATTTTGAATATATTAGTGTGGTAACTTTAGAACTCAATTCCCCCCTTCCCCAAGAGCCTGTTGTTACTACTTGTTACGGCTTGTAGTTTGTTTACATAGTAGCTTTTCTAAACTGTCTGTAAAGACTGCATTCTTTATAATGTGTAGCCACTCAAGTTTCTTTTCTATTAGCTTAGCAGTTAGCTAGTTATGCAGAGAGTTTCTGTAAAAGCCTGGCTCAAACAACAACAGTAACTACAACAAAAACAACCACAACTACAATAACTCTTCTGGTGTCTGTAGATTGGCTCTGTATAGGGCATTCCTTCATTGCTTATGCAAGCTGTTTACATCTCCGCCTTAGCTTTCACTTCCTACTTAAATGGTGCCTAAATGTCCATCAAAGGTAAAAACCTAGTGTCTTCTCAGGTCTCTTTTGAGCATGTGTCTGTCCTGGACATGTGTATGGCTTTCCAGATTCTCCAGTGTAGGCAATAATTTTTTGAAGATCTATTCCCTTATTCTTCATCCTCTTTCCCAACCTTTTCTTTCCCATTATTTTTGGTTTATCTACTCCTTGCTGTGACTTTTCTCCCTTATTCTATGGATCTTTGGAGTTAGTGTATTTGCCTTTTCATGCTTTCAATAAACTCCTTCCACGAGTACCTTTTATCTCTGAGCAAGCTCTGAGGTGGGTAAGACAAAGGCGTATTTCCGAGCTGAGCCCTCAGGGAGTCATCACACAGTCAAAATATACAATAATAATTCTCTGAGAACAAGTTCTATATTGTTCTCTCTGGCATTAACAAGCTGTATGAGAAGTGTGGGTTGCCACTTCATTCCCACCAACCAACTAGTGAGTGAGGAAAGGTAAGTAGGTAAGTTTAAATGCTTTCTCACATAATTTCAGTGGCTTCTTTCTTCATTAAGCACTTTTTTGGTTCAAGTTTTTGTTAGGTTTCAGGATCCCAAAACATTTGATTTCGACAGTTTTTGCCAGTTTACTCATTGCTTTGGTGGAGGGAAGTAGTTTTAAAATTCCCTACTCTGTCATTTCAGACATCATCCCTGGAAATGACTTTTATATGTATAATAAGAAAGGAAAGAAAAATATAGAAGCATTAAGAAGAAAGAGAACAGGGGTGCCTGGGTGGCTCAGTTGGTTAAGCGACTGCCTTCGGCTCAGGTCATGATCCTGGAGTCCCGGGATCGAGTCTCGAATCGGGCTCCCTGCTCGGCAGGGAGTCTGCTTCTCCCTCTGACCCTCCTCCCTCTCATGCTCTCTGTCTCTCATTCTCTCTCTCTCAAATAAATAAATAAAATCTTAAAAAAAAAAAAAAAAGAAAGAGAACAAAGGACATTTTGATAGATACACCATTAAGGATGATTTTTGAAATTGTTGATCTTCTGGAGGGAGGGAATATGCCATGCCAGCCAGACAAGAAGTCTATGTGGCTGGTATTGAGAACTAGGTAAGCTGAAGGCTTTTGTGTGATATTCAGAAATAGGATGGGCCACTGTGGAGATTAACACAAATTATTAAGGGCAAACATGTCCACACTCAGCGTGTAATTTAAACTCTGAGTTATAAAGATGATTTGTTCTATTTTTTATTATCTTGACAAAATCAAATTAAGGTAAATCCAATTCTACCACAATATTTCCTTTCCCCCCAAACCCTCTTACAAACAAAACAAACGTATATCTTATGCTTTCTGCTCTCATTTCCTCAGATGTGAGATTCTGCTTCTAAATTAGATTAGAGCCTATGTGAACAAACTGAGACTTTACTTGACCTTTAGTTATATTCATTTTTCCATGGGCGGTTGTCTAAACTTTTCTTTTTTTTCCTCAATTCTGTCTGACTCTAGTTTTTTACATATTCATCTTACATCAGACTGATGATACCTGAAAGTAAATGATTTCAAATAAATCTGCAAAGTGATCACATTTTTTGAGAAAATTCATGGTACTAAATTTCAAGTTAATACTTCTCTAAATTATGTGGTATTTAGTTAAAGCAGACAATGGAAATGGAGTTGTACTGGGATTAAGTACCCTGGTGCTTGTTTCAATTCTGTCCCTATCCACCAGTGTGACCTAGGGTCCTTAGTCTTCTTGGATATAATCACTCATTGGCCTAGTTGGTAGATCTATTGATTTCAGGAATTAAAATAGCATGACACTTGCAAAGAATTTCTAAAAAGATCACTGTGGCTGAAATAAGGTTTAGGGGGGAGGCTGATAAGGAAGGCTTAGGAGTATACAGTAATGGGACGTGGCTACAGAGAGACGCAGGACTCAGCTGTTAGGGGTCTGGAAGCTGTCTCATGGAGTTCCAATTAATTATAGGGAAAGTGATGGTTTTTGTAGGTATTTTTTTTCCACTCCAAAAATTTAATAGTCATTCTTTAATATTTTTATATAGTAGAGTCAAATTTCCCTCACTTATACTTTGTTCAAATCAGGATCTAAAGAAGGTCTATACATTGCAATTGGTTGATAAGTCTCTCTCTCCCTGCCCCCCATCTCTTTAATAACAGCTTTATTGAGATATAATTCATACACCATACAATTCACCTATTTAAAGTATACAATGCAATGTGTTTTATTATAGTCACATGGTTGTATGACCATCACCACAATCAAATTTAGAACACTTTCATCACCCCCAAAAGAAACCCTGTATTTGTCAATAATCATTTTTCATTTCCTCTCAACTCACCAGTAGCCCTAGGCAAATAAATACTAATCTATTTTCTGTCTCTAGGGATTTGTCTGCTGTGGACATTTCATATAAATGAAATAAAACCATATAATATGTGGTCTTTTGACATCTTTCACTTAGTGAAAATTTTCAGGGCTCATCCATATTATAACATATATCGTACTTCACTCTTTTTTATTGCTGAATGATATTCTGTTGATGGACATTTGGGTTGCTTCTACTTTTTTTTTAAATTTTTTTCTTTTGATTCCAGTATAGTTAGCATACAGTGTTATATTAGTTTCAGGTATATAATATAGTGATTTAACAATTCTACACATTACTCCGTGCTCATCATAGTAAGTGTATTATTTAATCCCCATCACCCATGTCGTCCATCTCCCCATCTACCTCCCTCTGCTAACCATCAGTTTTTCTCTATAGTTAAGAGTCTGTTTTTTGGTTTGTCTCTCTCTCTTTTTTCTCTTTCTTTATTTTGTTTCTTAAATTCCACATATGAGTGAAATCATATGGTATTTGTCTTTCTCTGACTGACTTCTTTCGCTTAGCATAATACTCTCTAGATCCACCCATGCTGTTGCAAATGACAATTTCATTTTTTATGACTGAATAATATTCCATTATATATAAATATATATTTAATAGGATATTATATATATATGGTATATATAAATGGTCTTTTTCCCATTTTAATCAGATTATTTGTGTTTTTTTGGGTGTTGCATTTTATATCCATATGTGTGTATATCCATATATGTGCACCCATATATTTTGGATACTAACCCTTTTTCAGATATGTCATTTGCAAATATATTTTCCCATTTAGTAGGTTCCCTTTTAGTTTTGATTGTTTCCTTCACTGTGCAAAAGTTTTTTGTTTTGATGTAATCCAAATAGTTTATTTTTGCTTCTATTTCCCTTGCCTCAGGAGACATATCTAGAAAAATGTTGCTATGGCCGATGTCAGAGAAATTACTGCCTGTAATCTTTTCTAGGATTTTTATGGTTTTAGGTCTCACATTTTTGTCTTTAATCCATTTTGGGTTTATTTTTGTATATGGTGTAAGAAAATAGTGCAGTGCAGTTTCATTCTTTTGCATGTAGCTGTCCAGTTTTCCCAACACCATTTGTTGAAGAGACTGTCTTTTTCCCAATGGATAATCTTGCCTCTTTTGTCAAAGATTAATTGACCATATAATCATGGGCTTGTTTCTGGGCTTTCTCTCTTGTTCCATTGATCTATGTGTCCATTTTTGTGCCAGTGCCATACTGTTTTGATTCATACAGCTTTTAAAATATAACTTGAAATCTGGAATTGTGATTCCTCCAGCTTTGTTTATTTTTTTCAGGATTGTTTTGGCTATGCTGGGTCTTTTGTGGTTCCATACAAATTTTAGGATTATTTGTTCTAGTTCTGTGAAAAATGCTATTGGTATTTTGATAGGGATTACATTAAATCTGTAGATTGCTTTGGGTAGACATTTTAACAATGTTTCTTCTTCCAATCCATGAACATGGAATATCTTACCATTTGTTTGTGTCATCTTCAATTGTTGAAATTTTTTATTTTTTTTCTAACAGTGGTTGTATTCAACTCAGCTCATTTGCAACATTTAATAAATAATGCCTGGATACAATAATTTTCTCACCTTTTGGAGAAAAAATGAATTTAAATGTAAACTTATCAAGTAATGAGTTTTACAATTGCTTTCTAAAGAATAATCATAAAAGATGATCATGTTTAAATTTTCATGACTGACTTGCCTTTATCATTATTAAGCTATACCTTCCTGGTGTGATTCTGAATTACATAGCTATTCCAACTAGAAGCTGTTGAGATGTCACTTGGGTAGGTTTGCTTTTGAAGTTTCTTTTGGCTCAGGGTTAATGATAGCATAGCTTACTCACAGTCTCTTGCTTTGGATGTAGAAAGGTAAGAGAGTTCAAACACTTTTGAAGGTTTTTTTTTTTAATCTATACCCTCAAAGGAAATGTTACTGGGGTAAAAGAGAAACATTTTATGAATACTTGTGTTGGCATAGGACCATGTTATTTTAGAGGGGATAAAACTTTGAAGGTTTTTGTTGTTGTAAGATATTTTAAAATATCATGAAAACAGATGAAGAGAAGATGCTTCTCTTAATTCCAATAGTTTTCCTCTTCCTGTGGTACTTCCCAGCAGTCAGGTTTAGAGCTGAGCCTCCTGATACACTGCCAATTATTAATGATTCTATTTCCTCAGTGGCCCAGATAAAGTTATAATCATTTTCTTCCCGTAGGTCTTTGCTTCAGTGAGAAGATGAGTGAAAATGGATATATCTGTCCTCAAACTGGTAACAATGTCTCATCTTCATCCTCTGCCCCAATTTATCTCTGTCAAATAGAAGTATTTTTGTTATCATCTAAAGAGAAAAGGAAGGAAAAGAAATATTCTCTTTGTGGATTATGTTAGTCCAGAGTAAAGCCAATCACCCTCCCTTATTAAATGGTTAGGAATAGAGAGAAATATCTACACATTCACTGAATGATAAAATGCTTCCCAAGAACAGAAGCAAGGGCACTAGAGGTATTTTAATAAATAATTTTCTCTTTTCTATTCAGAATTTGATCACAAATACTTTCCCGACGTTTTGAAAACACACCTGGGCTTCCAGGTCTCTGGTGCTTTTGAAGTACAAATACTACAATAGCCATTGGGATCCATGTTCTAACAAACCTATGATCTAAAAGTGGGATAGGGGCTGTTATAAAATCATAACTAATGGGCCTAACTGATATTTAATCCACATGAAAGTGCCAAGGGCACCCTGATCATTCTAAATTGATTTAAGCCTTATCAAAAACAAAGCTGGGTTAAATCAAGGATTGACTTTGAAAGAATGCTTTGAGGTTTAACAGTGGAGATTTACCTATTGGGAGAAAATAGAGATTCTAAAATGTTTTTGTTTTGTTTTGTTTTGGGGCAATGTGCCAATTATGACCTTACTGCAGTAATAATCTCTGTAAGAATTGTGGTATAAGATGAATCCTTTTGCATATCCTTGAGTATCCACAAAGATAAAATAAAATAAAATAAAATAAAAAGTAAAATAGCAAGATCTAGTCTTTTAACTTTAAGCTCAAGTTTAAAAAAAAAAAAACAGAGTTTCTCTGCAGCAAGTCCAGGCAATAGTAAAGGCCACATTATCACTTGGGCCTTCCTTATGGTCCATCAGATCTATTGATATTTTTCATGTTTATAGCAAATGGAAATGCTATATGGAATCTCTGGAAAGCACTAATAGGAGAATCATAGCTCAGAGCTCTAAGATTTTGGAGAGAATCTGTACCATCTCCTGCAGTTGTTTTGAGAAAGAGCTACTGGATTGCTACTGGGCCTTTATAGAGAATGAATTCCTAACCATGGGACAACAGGTGACCATGTGCTGTCATGAGCTGGTGTTCTCTGATATACTTGGCCATAAAATTGGGCATGCTCAGCCATAATATATCATTAAATGAAAGTGATCTATAAGAGGTTGAATTAAGACAAGTTCTGAAGATATGAGTCATTTTATATGCTGGTCTCACTCAGAAGTGGGCAGCTACAGTACTACGGCCCCTCTTAGGAGTGCTCTCTGAATGCCAATAGTGAAAGAAATTCCTCCCACTGTAAAAGCCCTCAAGCAATACATATGGTTGCCCACTATGCCTGTAATGAAGGATAGCTAGAGGTAAGAATTTTCACTTATTTATGAATAATTACTAATGGTTTGGCTGGATGGTCAAGGAACTTGGAAGAAACAGGATTTGATAATTGGCAATAAGGAAGTCTGTGGAAGAGAAGGATGAACCTCTCAGAATGGGAATACAATGAGAAGATATTTGTGAAATTTATGTGAATACTGATCAAAGTTTATCCACCACGGAGGAGAATCTTAATAATCAAGTGGACAGAGTGATACATTCTGTGGATAACCTTTTCCACTACATTCTCTAGTGTTTGATCAACTAACCCATGAATAAAGTTATCATGGTGATGGGGACAGACTACACATGACTTAACAGCATGGAATTTTTCTTACCAGTGACGACCTGACTAATGTACTGCTTAGTACATAATGTATCAATAGTAGAAATAAACATTTGGTCCCCAGTATGGTACATTCTTCAAGGGGACCAGCCAGTCAGATTGATTATGTTGGGAGATCATCATGGGGGAAGTGGAGACTTGATCTCCCTATAATAGATTCATACTCTGGATATGGATTTTTCCTCCCCTGGTGCTTTTGAGAGCACCACCATCTGTGGAGCCAGAGAATACCTACCCACTATCATGCCATTCTATAGCATTTCTTCTGATCAAAGAGCTGATTTCACATCAAAAGAAGTATAGCAATAGCTTATGCCCATGGAATTAACTAGTCTTTCCACATACTTCATCAACCAGAAATTGCAGGATTAATAAATATGTGGAATGGCTTACTGAAGACTCAGTTCCAGTGCCAATTGGGTGACAACACCTTGGGAGGATAAGGTTCTGACATATGGAAACAGAGACCTCCATATGATGCTGTGTCTGCCATAGCCAGAAGACTTGGATCTGGGAATCAAGGGATGGAAATAAGAGTGTTTTTTCTCACTATATATGAGAGTGTTTTTTCTCACACTTTCTCACAGTAATCCCCCTGCAGAATATTTGCTTCCTGATCCAACAATCTTGAACTCTGCCACCTTGGAAATCTTAGTCTTTAAATTGTGCTTGCTTCAACTATGGGCCATAATGTTGTTTCTATTGAATTAGAAAATGAGACTGCTACCTGGCCAATTTGGGCTTTTTATGCCACAGAGCCAACAGGTAGAAAAAAGGGATGTTCTAATTGATTTATCCCAATTACCAAAGAGAAATTGTGCTTTTGTTACACAAAGGGGATAAACAAGACTAACTGAAATCCAGAGGCTATTCTAAGGATCTTTCAAGGTGTTTCTTAGTACTTCCATGCCGCAAAGTAAAGATTAATGAGAAATTGCAGTAACCACCCCCCCACAAAGGCAGCATGACTGGGAGATCAGACCTTTCAGGAAAAAAGGATTTCTATCACTGCGCAAGGTAAAGAACCTTGACCAACTGAAGTTCTGGCTGAGGGAAGGGGAAATATAAAATTAGTAGTGGAAGAAAGAAGCAATATATATGAATTATATTCTTGCAAGCAATTATAGAGATGAGGAATATATCAGCTTTGTATAAATATTTCTGCTTGTTTTATATATGTGTGTTCATTGGTATATGCTAATAATGTTCTTTTCTTACCTCTTTTCAATTTTTATTTTATATACAAGTTGTTGGACGTTAACGTTAAAATTTAGTCTTAGGCGATAGAATATTTCCTGGAACTGTGATAGAATTTGGGAAGTATTTATTAAAGACTGTAATGGATATAATGATTATTGAAACTGTCCTTCTTCTCATTTGGGGGAGCAAGTGAGGGCTTCTTGTAAAAAGAACAGCTTTATCTTGTTAGAAAATATAGAGGTGTTTTGTTATTGCAAAGAAGCACAAATATGTGTAGAAATGTGAATATGAAAGCTGAGTAGCCAAATTGTGAGCTGTTCCAGTTACCAATTTATTGTCTGTCAGTTACTGATTCGCCTTCATTCTTTACTCTGTGATTATGAGGATGGGCCCTGTAAATATTTTTCTTTTGCTAGCTACCATGCGAGGGCATGTCGGTGGAGGGACACTGGAGCAGAAGAGGGCTCTGATGTGCTTCTCTTGGCAGGCTCCTGAAGCGTGCACCACTTTTCTATCACCAGGTTCTTGAGCTGTGGGTTGATCCAACAGCATCAGCTCTTATACCACAGGTGGTTTCTTGAGGATCTCAGTCCTCCTGAGCATTGTGCCCATCCATGTCTAGCAGTGAGAGGATTCTCCTGTCACTCCCTTGGACACCCTTGCCCCAAGTTCTGAGGTACCATCTTTCCCTATGATGGACTTTTCCTGGCATTTCAAGTTCTGAGAATGTGTTAACTTAGTGAACTTTACAACCCGTATCTCAAGCCCTTACAATGTTGGTGGGGATGTGTCTGCCCCTTCCTTGAATATTCTCTTTATATATGTTATTCTTGTGTTTTTTTAGAGTTCCTTGTTTGTTACTAGAGAAATCCTTTGTTGTGCCATTCTTTTTTTTAAAGTTTTTAATGCTTGCATTAAACTTCTTCTTATTAAATTACTGTGTGTTTGTGTTTGTTGTTGTTGTTTGGTCTCCTGATTGGATCCTGACTGACACAGTTGACTAAGTAAGTGGCTTCCTGACTGATTGAAAATATAGCCTACCAGGGATGCCTAGGTGCTCAGTCAGTTAAGCATCTGCCTTTGGCTCAGGTCATGATACTCAGGTCTTGGGATCGAGTCCCACGTTGGGCTTCTCACTCAGTGGGGAGCCTGCTTCTCCTTCTGCCTGCCACTCCTCCTGCTTGTGCTCTCTCTCTCTCAAATAAATAAATAAAATCTAAAAAAATAATAATAAAAAACAAAATAAAATATAGCATACCAGAAGGACCTTTGCCCTTGGAATATTTTCCATTACCTGCTACTATAAATGCCTGGAATTTCATATCTATAGACCCATTTAGTTTCATAGATTTTAATGAATATCTATGTGTTGGTTCTGTGCTATGTGTGGGGAGGTAAAATAAAGTCAGTGTTCATTCTTCGAGGCTTGCAGTGCAAACATTTATAAGCAAAGTCTTTTAAACTGTATATTTCCAGAGTTAATAGATATAGCCGACATATAAGCATTAATATTAAGTTGACTTATGTGTTTTTTTCCCCTTACTGGGCTGTTAACTAATATTAATGGAATCAAGGAAGAGGCATTTTACTTTGTTTTAGGTTAGGGGCAATGGAAAGCAGAGGGGAAAAGGATAATTAGCTTTCAGAAAATTTTCTAATTCCAAAGGAGAATTATAAGCTCACTGGTAGGAAACTTGGAAAATTAAAAAATATAAAATTAAAAAAAATATAAAGAAAGATAAAGGTTTTAATATTCAGTTTTTTCCATGTGCCAGGAATTAGATAGATTCTTTTACATATTTTAGTTCACAAATGGTCTAAAAATTACAAATTATGTATATATGTACTTTTTTTGAACAGATGATGAGATTGATATTCAGAAATATTAAGTAACTTACTCAAGGAGTCAGAACTGTGATTCAAAGCCCATGAATCTACCTCCAAAAGTCATGCTTTCTCATTCTGGAATACAGCTTCCCCACATCAGTCAATGAGTCTTAGTCCCAACTCAGTGATAAATACTTTGACTGACTTCTTTCTAATCTCCTATTATACATATGTAATAGATATCTGCATTTGTAATAAATATGTCAGTTATACTATACATTCAATTTTACAGCCTTTTTATTTTCTTAAAGTAATGTCATATTTTCCCACATCTTTTTAGAATAAATTCCTAAAGGTGAAATGATAAAATGACACATTACAGCTATTTGTAATGATCTTGATGACATTGCCAAATTTTTATCAGAAGGTTTGTAACAAAATACCAACAATGACTGAGGGCACATTAAGGATTTTTGTTTTAATATATTGGCTAATTTCACTGGGAAAATATGGTAGATGAAATTATTTCAATAAAAAAGCAGTTAATGCTTTTTTAAAAAATTAAGTATCACTCAATTTGGGGGAAATGAATTATATTGTCTTTTGTATAAGTATCTTTAGAAGGTTCTTTGTTTTATAGTAGATATAATAGACCATTTTATATCTGTGATTGCTATCTTTGTTGAAAAATTTTTAGGCCTTATGTTTGCTTTGAATTTTGTTTATGGCAGAATACGGTTTCCCATTTAAAAAAAAAAGATTTTATTTATTTATTTATTTATTTATTTATTTATTTATTTGAGAGACCCTGAGAGAATGAGCAGAGGGGAGGGGCAGGGGGAGAAGCAGACTCCTTGCTGAGCAGGGAGCTAGACAACAGGGGCTCAATCCCAGGACCCTGAGATCATGATCTAAACAGAAGGCAGACGCTTAATGATTGAACCACCCAGGTGACCCTGTTTTCCATTTTTGTACAGTCAAATCTATTAACTGTTTGCTTTGTTATTGATCTAATTGTGGTTAACTTTAAAAAAATGTCTGCAGATCTAGAGTTCAGATTAATATTGCTTGTATTTTTTTTATTTTTATCATTAAAATATTTACACTTAGCCTTTGATCCCACTATATTTTGTTGTATAACTTGAGGTAAGTGATAAGCATCTACTTTTTTTTGTTTTTGTTTTCTGTATAAAACAAACTTTTAATAAATAGCTCTAATGAATAAGAAGGTATTTTAAAGTGATGGAATAGCTGGTTATGTCAGACCTGGCTGGGGTCCACCTTTGAGAAACTTAGATTAAAAAAAGGTCAGGATAGGACAGTAGGTTGCATTGAAGGTGAGGAGACTGATAAATAATATCCTGATACCATTTAGTGACTATGTACAATGCATCAAACAGTTGGTTAATTGTTATTCACATGTTGTTTATTGTCATAAAATCCCATTAGTTGTATTTTATTATCTTTGTTTTAAAAATGTCCAGTGATGTTAGTAAATTAGTAGATTAGTACACTTGTCCAAGGTCAGTAAACTAGAGAAATGTCAGAACTAGCATATGTGGCATATACTTTTTAATTTGAACATTTTATTTTATTTTAAGTACTATGTGATTAAACATTTTATTTCAAAAGTTTACATAACATAGAACTGTATAAAGTGAAATATTTAAATACCCCTCTGTTTTTAAGTTTTTACATAAATAGGACATTATTATTCATTCAACAAATATTTAGAGACTGCCTACCATGTTCTAAACTCTCTTTTAGGGTATCTCTGATTTCATGGATGGTACATTCTTTTTTTTTTTAAGATTTTATTTATTTATTTGAGAGAAAGAGAGAGAGTGAGAGAGCATGAGTTGTGGGGAGGGGCAGAGGGAGAGGAACAAGTAGACTCCCCACCTAGCAGGGAGCCTGATGCGGGGCTTGATCCCAGAACCCTGAAATCATGACCTGAGCCGAAGGTAGACACTTAACTGACTGAGCCACCCAGGTGCCCCGTGGATGGTACATTGTTATATTGTTCAAAACTTGTATTTTTATCTTGCTTATAAATTAATGAAACTTGTTTTGAAGACTTTCACTTATCTCTGTTTTTATCTCTACCTTTTTATCTATATCTCTGAATCTGAGTCTGTCTTTTGTCTATCTCTCTCTAGCATCATCTCTGTGCATACTTTATTCTGTTTAAAGGCTTCATAATATTTCATAAATATATATACTCTAATTTATATAATTACTGATGAAAGTTTAGATTGATTCCAGGGTACAACTTTTAAATAGCCCTGTGTAAATATTTTTTACACACATATGAGAGTTTTTAAGATAAATTCTTAGGACTGAAATTATGGAGTCAAATGGTTTGCATTTAAAATGTCTAAAAAATGCCAAATTGCCTTCTAAAAATATTTTGCCAATTGACATTCCTATCAACATTGTGGGAGAGTTCTCATTTCCTTTCCTCCTTACGAAAATGGATTTTATCAGTCTTTTAAATTTTGCCAATCTGAAGTCTGGAAAATGATGTCAATGCATTAATTTACCTTTCCCTGATTCCTTCATATACAACTTCATTTTTTTTCAAACATAAAACATTTATCAGACAAACTTCAGTTAAGATGATGCAATGCAGAACCAATTTTGTTTCTTTTTCCCACCGCCAAACCTGTGAAACCACCCGTTGGAATCATTCTTCTGTGCCGCTGGATGACTGGGGTAGGTGTCATAGATTTTTTGAGTTATTCCTTCAGACCATTCTCATCTCACGAGTTTCAGAAATTCTGTGTCGTATAAGATCAACACCAATGTCTGTTATTCATTTTAAAACTCTCCCCCTCTCTCAGCTGGAGATCTTTAGTGGCTAAGAGGCCATATTTTGTTAACTCACTTTTTCATTCTTCTGTGTTTCTCATTTTCTCATTTTCAATCAATTTTTCTAGCCCTTAGAAGGTTGAACTTAGTGTGAAAAAGGATTAGGAAAGAAGGACACAGTCCTATCATCCTGGTAGAGTTATAACCTCTGGTTAGTGTTCTCTTGGCGATGGCTATAAAGCCATCATTGTTTTTTTTTTTTCTTCTGTGGGGGGCTTTTTTCCTATCCTTGGTTTTTCCCTGGGAGGGAGCCCTGCTCCAGCTTCCTGAATCCCAGGGACACCTGTTCTCCATGCTCTGGGTCTCAGTCACCCACTTCCCTTTTTCATCCTCGGGTTGTTTTTGAGAAGAAGGACCCCCTTTTAAAGTAACATTTTATTAAAGCACATGGGCCATACAGGAAAGTAGATAATTAAATGTACAACTTTAAGATTCTTCCCAGAGTGAATATATCTGCATTTTCACCACTCGGATCAACAAATAGAACCTTGCCAGCTGACCAAGAAGACATCTTTGTGCCCTTTCCCCGTGATGGCCAGTCCTCAAAGTAATAATTGCCTTGGTTTGTAAATAGCTTTACCTGTTTATCTCTAATAATGCTTCTGATCTTAGAGTCCTCTCATTTAGTATGGGGTCAGCAGCTCTCCTTCCATTAGTGTTTGCATCACACACCTTTCTCTACCCTTGAACTTTCAACCTCTGTGCCCCTATCTTTCTAAAGTGGCATATAGTCATATTTTTAATAGTCTTGCCATTCCTTTCAGTTATTCAGACTGTTAGTTTTTTCTAATATTTTATTTATTTATTTTTGCAAGAGAGAGAGCGCGCAAGCAGGGGCAGGGGACAGAGGGAGAAGCAGACTCCCCACTGAGCGGGAAGCTGAATGTGGGACTCTATCCAAGGACCCTGGGATCATTACCTGAGCTGAAGGCAGATACACAACCGACTGAGCCACCCAGGTGCCCCCAGACTTATTTTGTAATTTTATTGTTCACATATTGAGTTTAAATTTATCATCTTATGATTTCTTTAAAATTTTCCCAGCTCTTTTATGTCTCTTCTCTCTTTTTTCAGTTACTCAAGTGTATTTGTTATTTCACTTTCCTCTTCTATCATGTTGTTAGTTTCATATTCTTCTGCTACTATTTTTTAATTGATTACTTTTGAGATGACAACAGGCACAAACTTCTTCACCTGCTTCATGAATTGCTACCTCTTAAACATTCTGAGTAATGCAGGACACTTAATTCTCAAAAAACTTTAATTCCATTCAAGCCCTCTTGCCTTTGTGTTTTTGGTTTCATGTATTTTATTTCTACTTCAAATCCCTCAGTATATTATTATTTTAGAATTCAGATTTACCTTCAGTTACCCATATAGTCACCATTTTTATTACACAGTCACATCATTCTTTCCTGAATGTCCATGCTCTGCCAAGCATTTGTATTCCTTCTGCCTGAAGAAATCCTCTTCGTCCTTTCATCTTTTTAAGTGTGATTGGCAAGATAATTTCTTTATGTCTCATTATGATCTGGGAATGTTTTATTTGGTATTTGGCTCCCAATTAGCCTTTAGCAAAATCATTTTATTGTCTTCTATTGTCTGTCATTTCTTTTTTTTTTTTTTAAAGATTTATTTATTTATTTTGAGGGAGCGAGAATGAGAGAGAGACAGAGACAGAGTACATGAGTGGGGGAGGGTCAGAGGGAGAAGCAGGCTCCCTGCCGAGCAGGGAGCCTGATGCGGGACTCGATCCCGGGACTCCAGCATCATGACCTGAGCCGAAGGCAGTTGCTTAACCAACTGAGCCACCCAGGCGCCCGTCTGTCATTTCTTTTAAGAAGTCAGCTTTTAGTTGCAAAATTGCACCTTTGAAGGAAAATGTTTTTCTTCTATTTTTCCTTGGTATTGTGTAGTTTTACGATGATATACTTAGTATAGATTTTTATTTGTTTGCATCCTCTTTGGAGTGAATGATACTTCATTAATCTTGTGGCTTGATATGTTTCATTAGTTCTGCAAATTCTCAACTATTAGATTTTCCAGTATTAATTCTGTGCCATTCTTTCTCTTGAATTTTTCTGAGACTCAAGTGGTATCTATGTAAGATCTTTATCTTGTCTTACGCAGCTTTTAAATCTTTAACCCTTTTCTATATTCCAGATTTTCTCTTCTTTGTACTTCAGTCTGGCTATCTTCCATTGGTCTATCTTCAGAGCACAAATCTTCTTTGCAGCTATAAATTAATTCCATCAATTGCATTCTTATTTTCAGTCAAGTATTTCTCACTTCTAATGTAACTTTAATTCTCTTTGATAGTTTGCATTCCTTTTGAGAAATTCTCTATATTACTATCTCTTTTCTTAAACATAGTAATCATTCTTAAATGATAACTGTATCTGATAACTGAAATATCTGAATCACCTTGAAGATCTCTTTCTATTTTCTGGTTTAGTCTCCTGTTGTCTTTTGATATACTTGCTATTTTTTGACTGAATGTTAAGAATTATAAATTAACTGTAAAGGGTCTAAATTATGTTTTATTCCATTATAGAATATTTTCTTTATTATCTGCTAAGTAGTTAGACCACAATTGGATTTCATTAATACCAGCAGTGATTAAATATATTTGAAGTTAGTTCTCAATGTCTGTCAGAAGTTTTATATTTCAAGATTGTTTTTATTCTTAGAGGGTCATCTTTAAGTTATCCAAACTGAAAACCTGAAATTTTCACAAGGGTCTCTCCATCTAGTGAGACCTTACTCAATTTTATTCTCTTCCACCAGGTAAGACTGCCCATCAATCTACTTACCTTCTCAGCCTCTTAGCAGCTACTTTTTCAGCTTCTCTCCCTCTCTCCTGAGCTGCGGAAGAATCATGATGCTTTGAGGAGAAAGAGGATCAGATTGTCAGATTCCTTCTCTGTACTTTGCTTCACTCCTGAATCATGGACATGAAGTCCTGATTTATTGGTATCTCTGAATTCCATTTTTTTTTTGTTTCTCCTGTTCTTTAATATTCCTAAAAGCTCTGCAAAGATTTTCTACACTAAAGGAGCTGCTCCTCTCCTTTTCTCTCTTCATTTCTTAGTCTTTCTACCTTCACTGCTGTTACAGGTGAAAATGATCTTGGGATGTATGGTCAGCCTCAGGGAATTGCCTTTCTATCTGGAATCTCAGCCCCTCACATTTATGCTGCCTTTATATTTCCTTGATACCC
The DNA here is from genome assembly GCF_054177405.1 of Leptonychotes weddellii. Lineage (NCBI taxonomy): Eukaryota > Metazoa > Chordata > Mammalia > Carnivora > Phocidae > Leptonychotes > Leptonychotes weddellii. The sequence goes on along the minus strand of NC_138371.1, from coordinate 82,645,717 downwards.
TTAATCAGGTGATTTTTGTATCTGATACAGCTTTTCTAGTTATTTTTGATGAGTTCAATTGTCTACCTCAGGCTAACGTATCATAAGTGAAAGCTTATAGGTTTCCTTTTGTGACAATCCTGGTCTGATTCTCCTTCCCGTGATCCACTTCTGCTGGGTCTGGAAGCCCCACACCCTATCTGAGGTAAAGAAGAGGCACTCTCTTAACCCACTGAAAAGCTACTCAAGTTGTACTAATCATTCTCTCCAGAGAAATTTTCACCAAGGCTTCTTCAAATTCACCTCTGGACAGACCTGGGGAATACATTTTTGGCTCCTGCCTTTGCACATCTCTTCATAGCAATCTGCTTAGAATGAGGGATCCTTGAAGCCTATTGTTTTGTCATAGTTTAATGAGTTTCTCTGAAAATTTTGAGGCAGAAAAGTGTATTTGCCATTCTGTTGCATATTTGTTGGATGTTTTAAATTCTTCTCTTTGAATTGCCTATCTGTATCCTCTAACAATTTTCTTCCGCTAGATTTTTTTCTATCTTAAAAAATTGACTTGGTGTTATTTAGTGTTGACTAGTTTCCAAATATGTTTTTTTAAAGTTTGCCACTTATTTTAAACTTTATGATATTTTTTGTTACAACAGCTGTGAAGTAGAGGTCTAATATTTTATTTTTTCAAAATGCATCCCACTGGCACAAAACCACATAGTAAATCATGTATCCGTTCGCGATCATATAGTCTCTCTTTTATCTTAAACTACGTTCAATCCCTTTCTCTGACTTTCAAAGCAGAAGTTAATAGCACCTAAAATAGTAAGATCCTTAGTGTTTTTTCATTATCCATACTCCTTATATTATTCTCTTTCCTTTATTCAGCACATGAAAGGTAGAGTGCAAATATCGAATATAGTACCGAACATATATTCTGATATTTTTCTTCTTTTTAATCACAATGCTCTTATACTTTTTCTTTTTAAATGTTATGTCTCTAATATGCCAATGTTAAGATTGATATTTACCATAGTTTTTGGTAGATGTTTCTTAAATAACTTCAAGGATGTTCCCATTTATTTCTATCTTAGCTTGGTTATTTAGTTAGAAATATCTTTTTTGCATCTATGGAGTTGATTTTTTTTCTTTTACCGTCTCGATGCAATGAGTTAATTTGTTAACTTTTTATTTTTAAGATTTTATTTACGTGCTTGACAAGAGAGACACAGCAAGAGAGGGAACACAAGCAAGGGGAGCTGGAGATGGAGAAGCAGGCTCCCTGCTGAGCAGGGAACCCTATGTGGGGCTCGATCCCAGGACTCTGGGATCGTGACCTGAGCTCAAGGCAGATGCTTAACAACTGAGCCACCCAGGCGCCCTGTTTGTTAACTTTTTTTAATGTTAAATAAGCCTTGACATTCTTAGGAAAATCATTGGTATGATTTCCAATATTTTGTTTAAGTTTTTATATTTGTGTTCAGAACTAAGCAGGATATATACGTGCTATTCTTGTCTTCTTTGGGAATCATGGTGAAGTGAGGTTCAGAGATGGTGCAGGAATGCTTTCCATCTTTTTATTCCTCATTCTCTGAAGTGGTTTGTGTAACAAAAATCATCTTTATGTTAAACACAACCACTATGAGTGATTCAGCTTGATCTTTTAGGGAGAGATTTTTATCCAGACTCTCCAGTTGCCTCTCGATGTATTGTACTTATTCATATTTTCTTTCTCTTCTTTAGGCAATTTTGGTAATCTTAATTTTCCTAGGATATCACACATTTGATCTGGATTTGACAATGTGTGAGTGCTGTAGCAGTTCCACAGGGTCAGGCGATGGGAGCACTTGGGAGACCCCCCAGGGTTTCCTATACATTTGCTTTTCTTTCCATCGTATCTCCCTTACAGATTATTTTGGTGACATGGAATTTTACTTCCCAATTATTACTTCTTCACATTATTTATAAATGGTCATTTAAACATAAATTTATTAGATGATTTATTTTTTTCACTAATAGTTCTTGTATTTTATATTTTTTATCTAACCTGAACCCATATTTTATATGTTGTGTGTAATCTTTTTTTTTTTTTAAAGATTTTATTTATTTATCAGAGAGAGAGAGAGCATGAGCAGGGTGAGGGGCAGAGGGAGAAGCAGGCTCCCTGCAAAGCAGGGAGCCCAACATGGGGCTCGATTCCAGGACTCCAGGATCATGACCTAAGCTGAAGGCAGATGCTTAACCAACTGAGCCATCCAGCCGTCCCTGTTTTGTGTAGTTTTTTCAAATATAGTCCTGCATCTTCTTAAATGTTCTTATTATTTCCTCCCATTTGTACATTAACTTGGGTATATGATTGGAACTTGAGGTTTTTCATTTTTGTTTTTGTTAGCGATTGAAGATGTTGCTCCCTTGTGATCTAGCACCCATGTTGGTAATGGAAAAGTTTGATACCAATTTGATTTTCTTTATTTAATCTCTAAAAACCTTTTGGGCTCTCTTCTTATCTTTCAAGCTTTGTGATTTCACCATAACATTTCTTCTTCTCTAGGGAATAAAGATTCTGTTTGTTTAGCTTGATCCTTCTATGTCAAAGTAATGGTTTTGGAAGATCTGTTATCTACCTATCTATTTTGATTTCCAGATCCTACAGTGGGGTCCTTGCTCTGTTTCCAGCAATGTGTCTCTGCCAATTGTCAATGGCAGGCCAGCAGCTCATGAAAGTGTGTGAGGACTTCCATCCTTTTTATGGTCCGTTGTTACCACAGACATGACCTTGCCTCTCCATCCTCACTCTCACTGGTCCAGCATAAGGACAAAGCCTGGTGCTGCCTGCAGCAAAGCACAAGTCCTTGTCCTTGCACTTGGTGCTGAGCGGCCACCTGGCCTGGCTACTTCAAATGCAGTTCCCAAATTAATCACCATGATAGATATCTTAGTAACTCTTCTTTCTTCTTGTGTTCATTTTCTATTCTCTGAGACCAGAAGCCCCTGATACTCTCCTATTTTCATAAAATACTTTTAGACATTTTAATCATGCTTTTCTGAAGTGTTTGTTTCTTTACGGATTCTATCTTTCAGCAATTCTTCAAAAGATTTCTGTTCTGTTGTTGGCTCTCTGTTGTTTTGTCCTCCTCTTATTGATTTTCTTCTTCTTCTTTTTTTAATAATCCAGTGTGTTACTTCATGGTATTTGTAAGTATGGGGCTGGCTTTGAAATCAGTATTTGAAAGGTGAAAGTTAAGTACCAGAACATGGCAGAGGGAGTGGCAGAGAAATAAGGTATGGAACAATGTGATTATATTTCTTCTCTCTGTCAAAAGTTTAAGGGGAGGCTAAGCCTGTCCACTATTAATTTTGCCTTTCCATTATCTTAACTTATTTTTAGCAAACATCCTTGTTCGATCTCTCCACATTGCAACATTTAATATCAGCACAGTCTGTGGAAGCAAAATATCTTGATTATAAGATTACTAGAGAAAACAATATTTTTTGAGGTGCTTTCATTTACTCTGACACATCAGTGTGATGATATCTTCTCTAAAAAATTACTGAATTTACAGTATTGTAAGTCTACTAAGGCATTCTTTGTGTCAATAAGCTGCAAACAGTACAAAAGGAATCTGCCCAAGAGTGTTTGCTCCCCAAGGAACTAGACATTCCTTTTCATATTTAAGTCTAATAATGTGTTTTTTTTTCATGCCTAGCTTAAAAAAAGCAGCTACCCCCTGGGTTTTTATTTTTGCTTGCTTCTTCCATAATAAACATGTTTTGAAAATCAAATATTGCCTCTAATAGAATTTTAGTTTCTTTCCATCTGGTTGTCAAAAATAATGATAGTGACCGGGGCCTGAGTGGCTTAGTCTGTTAAACGTCTGGCTCTTGATATCAGCTCAGGTCCTGATCTCAGGATCCTGGGATTGAGCCCTGAGTGGGGCTTCATGCTCAGTGGAGAGTCTGCTTGAGGATTCCCTCTCCCTCTACCCCTCCCTGCCCCCCCACCCCACTCGTTCACACTCTCTCTCTCTCTAAAATAAATTAAAAAATCTAAAAAAAAATAATAGCATTAGACAAGATTGGGCTAGAGGCCAGAAAGAATTGGTTTTAGGTAAACGGTTCCTGATCTCTGAAAGCAAGGGTATCTCATCTAGATGTCTTCAAATATTGCACAGTTGTTGTCTGTTTTTAAGGAGGATTGGTGTTTTAGTTGCATTCCATTTAAGTAACAAAGAAACCTGTTTTATACTGTCTTAAGCTGAAGTACAGAGGTAGGTGGCTTCCAGATTCTCCTGGATAGCCCTACTCCATGTTATGTCTCTATCCTAAGATTCACGTACTGATTTCTGTTCCAGATTTCTCATCCAGCTACACCAATGCCCAGAAGAAGTTACCTCTTACTGTACCACTTTCCTAGAAGTCGCCCAGAAGACTAGCCCAAATACCTCATTAGCCAGCATTGGGTCGCATGTTTCTAAACCAATCACTAACAAGGGGAATGGGATTATTATGATTAACTTAGACAACATAGAATCCCTAAGATGGGATCATGTTCCCCTGAGCTATATGTCTTTGTTGAGATGGGTGGCTCTGTGAATTTGATTAGGCAAGAGGAAGGGGGTAAAATGGGTATTGGGTCTGCAACTCAATATAATAGTATCCACTATATCTTAGTAGTAGGGAAACAAAATGGATTTAAATTTTTAATTTTTTTAAGAAAATTTTTTTTAAAGATTGTATTTATTTATTCATGAGAGACAGAGAGAGAGAGGCAGAGGGAGAAGCGAGCCCCCCCCCAGCTGAGCAGGGAGCCAGTTGCGGGACTCGATCCCCAGACCCTGGGATCATGACCTGAGCTGAAGGTAGACACTTAACCATCTGAGCCACCCAGGCACCCAAGAAATGTTTTTTAATTAAAAAAATTAAAGTGGCTATATTAGGGAAAGCGTAATTTGTATAATCTAATAAAATCTAACAGGCAATTAGTCGTGAAGAATAGAATTAAACACTTTTTTGGCTAGTGACGTATTTTAAATAGCATCACTTATAAAATTAAATGATGATAAAATATTGTGAACAAGGTACAGCATGAATGTAATGGATATTATTATATAACTTATTTTTTTTTATGTTTTGACTCCCTATATACATAAGACATGTAATAAATTTCCATATTCATAAGTTGAAACACTTTCACTGTTTACTTCCTTTTATCACTTACTTTCTGAAGATGTGCTCTGTATTTCAGTAACATGATTGCATTTGGGATCAAATGTGTCCTTCCGGGGAAAATAGTTCATGAAATACATTAAAATGCAAGTATATTTTTGATATGAAAAATAAAATATAACCAGAGAGAAATAACCTTCTAATGTTCAAAGAATCAACAATTTTATAGGACACATAAAGAGTAATGATACTTGATAAATACCTAGGAATTTTATCAAGTTTTATAGAAATTTTGAAAAATCTGTAATGTCACCTCAAAAATCTATTGTATCTTTGTGATTCTGTGATTCTTGCTTCTTTTACTAAACAAAAGATGGTAATTATTTTGGAAAGCATAAGGTTTAGAAACAGGAACTTGATCCCATCTAAATTTGGTAGTTATCTCTCTAGCCCAAATATAAAAATGTATATACTGGCTGACGGACATTAAGGAAGGCATGTGATGTAATGATCACTGGGTATTATATAAGACTGATGAATCACTGAACCCTACCTCTGCAGGGGGAACCCCTTATTGTACCATACTCACCTTCCTTGATGTGATTTGAGACAATAAAACACCTATGTGATGAAAGAATAATTAATTAATTAATGTTAAAAAATGCATATACTATGCTGTATAGTTGAGGATCTTCCAAATACTACCAGGTACTCAGTTTTACTCTGAGATGTAGAGTGGGTGCAGTTCTTTGGGAAGATGGTAGTGGGTATTCGGTTCTATTCCGAATAGGTTTATGGAGGCTGATCTTTTTTCATATAATCTTAAACTTTATATTTTGATTCATCTCAATTTTAATGGAATCCAGTGAAGCCTGGAGGAAGTCTGTGATCGTGAAGAGAGAGTGAGGATATGCTTTCAGTGCTGTTATTGCAGAGCCTACGGCCAGACTTTGGCAAAAATGTCAAGATAATAACTTGTTTGTCTTTGGTGATAAACATCTAAATTATATTGTGGGCTCCATTTCAAATCCTCTTGAGAGGCATCTTAGTATTTTCACCACTGTGGTTAGAAGATCACTAGAAGTAACGTAAAGTCACGATTCTAGTGTCGGTCATTTATAGAACCAGGACAGTGTTATACTGAAGATTTGTTTAAAAAATACTGGCCTTTTAGCACCTGAGGCATTGTACCTTAGAGTGACTGCTCTGGCATATGAAAGCATATAAATTGCTAGAACACTCCCAAAGTAGACTGTTCTATATAAATCCACAAAAATGGTGTCTCAAAGTGATGTTTATTTTTTCCTAGTTGTTTGAGATGACCTTAGTTGTTCAGAACCCCACCCAATATGAGGCATGACAACTACCTTCAGATTTATCTTCAAGAAACTCCCATGATGTAAAGAAACTGTGCCTGGCGTAGTCCCTAGTAAGTACTCACTACATATATTTTGAAGTGAGAAAAAAATCTCCACTTAAGTCACCTTTAATACAAAATGAGAGAAAAGAGGTCATTAAGAACTGAAGGAAAATGAGACACATCATGAGGATGCTGCCTTTAGCAGTAAGAACATCTTTAGTTTATACAGAATTTAAAATGAATGGAGTCAGAGCTCAGGGCTGCTAGAAATTTGTGAGGATAGATCAATATATGAAAGGACAGAAAAAAATTAAAATAGAAATATAAAAATATAATACTGAAAAAAGTTATGATATTCTAAAAAGCATTTTGCTTGTATTTATTTCTAAAACCTAAGTTGTGGTTTATAAAATTTAGTGTAAGAAAGAATCAATGGGGGAATTAGGTGAAAATGCTTTTTTGGGGGGGTTGTGATATATTCTCATCTATTCTGATCCAGTGGGTCAGAGTTTGGCAGAAAATCTACATTTTTTTTTTTAAAGATTTTATTTATTTATTTGACAGAGAGAGACACAGCGAGAGAGGGAACACAAGCAGGGGGAGTGGTAGAGGGAGAAGCAGGCTTCCGCGGAGCAGGGAGCCCAATGCGGGGCTCCATCCCAGGACCCTGGGATCATGACCTGAGCCGAAGGCAGACGCTTAACGACTGAGCCACCCAGGCGCCCTGAAAATCTACATTTTTAACAAGCATCCTTGATGATTCAGAAGCAGGTGGTTATGCAGACTTATTTTGAGACAGAAATAATAGTCTGTGTATAGGAGTTAAGGATAAAGAACTGAATTTTTCATGTATTAGAAGTTGTTAATTTTATGTGCTCTTAGGAAAAGATGTATAGGAAAGAAAAATTGGCAGAACATAAAATACCACTTCTAAGAGAATTTTGAAATAAGATTTCATCTACATTATAGACTGAATGTTTGTTTCCCTCCAAAGTTCCTATGTTGAAGCGTCCTTGTGCTGGTATCTCAGTGGACACATGATGCAGATGACAGCATCTGAGGGGCTGAGGAGGATTTTAGGCCTCCAGAAGAATAATGGTGATTCTTTAGTGAAGTCAGAGACTTTGGCACATAGGCTTTCTGGGTTAGTGACAAGGACCACAGCCAGGCCAGGACGACTTCGTCCATCTCAGAGTTTCACAAATGCTTAATATGATTAGAAGTTAGATCACAATAAAGGTGATATGAACAAAGTTTTCATCAGTTTCAGCTCTTCCAAGACAAACTGGTGGGATCTACAGTATTGCTGACCTGAGCACTGTGAAACCAAAATGGGGGTCAAACTTTCAGTATTTCTGAAAATCAGGCTAATGAGCTTTTAAATCGTTCAGAGCTTTTAAATCTCTCAAATCGCATAGAGCTTATCCTTCATAGGAAGCATAGGAAATTTGGGGTAAAGAAAGGTGCTAATTATTTTCACATTTTTTATAATATAAAAAATATATTACTTGTGTTGCTTCAATTCCATTTTAAAAATATACGTTAAATGCCTATTGTGTGCAAAGTACGGAGCTCTATTCAATTTCAGACTATCTCCTGGAGTAGATAGACTCAAATACCATGAACTCTGATGTAAATTAGACCTGTTTGTGTACTCTATTAACTGCAGGAGTAAAAACAGCAAGAGACCCAAGAAGCATTCTGCAAATGAAGTGACTCTCTCTCTCTCTCTTTTTTTTTAAGTGTGCAGGTGATGAATAATTTTGGATAAGGTAATCTCCTATATGCTTGAAATCTTTATACTTTAAGCACCTCATTACTCATTCCAGCATAGTTAGAGAACAAAGATTTGTGTTTACATAAATTTTCTAGACAACTGTTGCTTACCTCCTCAAGCACCAATTTCATTTTCAAGTATGATTTTTAAAATTTATTATAAAACTAATAGAGAATAGTATAAAAAATGAAAACAAAATAATTAAAATCTCACTATTGGGACTTCTAGCTTTAGCCCTTACGTAAAGTGCTTGAAAGTTGTTACTCTTAATCCACCAACAAGGAAAAGGTAGATAAACTGAAAATCAAGACCCAGGTGAGAACTGAGGTCACAGGGCAGTCTGCCTGAAATCTGTAGATAGAGATGCATCCAGAGAGCTAGGCTGGAGCAAGTGATAGATAGAGAAAGAGAGAGAGAGACAGAACAACAGAGAGAGAGAACAACAGAGAGAGAGAACAACAGAGAAACCAAGATCTACTTACCTGGGTCAGGATCTTACTGGTGCCATAAACTGGTTGGAACATTTAAATGACAACTTTGGGGAATTCCTAGACCCAAGTGTGGACTAATGTGCGTGACTCTCTTAGGAGCTGATGTCTTAGGAGGGTCTACATACTTTCCTGAGCTTTCCTCCCAGGAGCCCTATCAGGATCTTTCTGTGAGAATCCGAGAAAAAGCTGCTCATGGCTCTGGAAGGGGAAAGAGAAGAATAACCATAGTCTTCTTTATAACAAAGTTCAACTCTCCAGTTAAAAAGACTGCCAAAATTCAGTGCTGATACATCATTCCAGCTGGAGAAAGGGAATCCCTCCCTATTCTAGCCCCCCTCTGGCTTTCCTATCTCACCAAAGGGGGAAAAGAGCCAATAAGGGACAGTACTTCATGGAAATAGGTTGGTAATCCTGCAGCCAAGGAAGGGAGTAGGGGGCGGGGGCAGGGAGCTATACCAGTAAAGAAACACTTATGATGCTCCCATCACTGAGATACAGGTTCTGTAAAAGACTGGAATTTAATTGGAAGGTTATAAACTTTATTTATTTATTTTAAAGATTTTATTTGTTTTTTGACAGAGAGAGAGAGACAACACACAAATAGGCAGAGCAAGAGGGAGAAGCAGACATAACTGAAAAAATAGTCAAATTCACAATTATTGTTAGAGACCTCAGCAACCCTGTGTCAATAATTGGTAGGTCAAACAGGAATTAGATCTGGTTATAGATGACTTGAATAGCACTATCCATCAACTTGATCTGATTGACATTTTTATAGAACACTCCACCCAGAATATACATTTTTCTCAAGCTTACGTGGAACATTCACCAAAATTGACCATATGCTGGTTCATGAAACATACCTAACACATTTAACACCAGAAACCATACAAAGTGTTTATTATGCTAAGTGAAAGAAGCCTTTCACTTAGATATTTCACAAAGATATTACTCATCTTTTACAGAATTTAATTTGGAACACTGATTAGAACTGCATTAGATTTATATATATTAAATTAAAGAATGATCATATTTACATTAATGAACCTTTCTATGCATGATTATGATATAATCCCAAACTGAGTTGTATATATTAACCTTATAAATTTATTTCTAGATATTGTGTAGGATTAAAAAAAACAGCAATGTCCACAATAGCCAAACTGTGGAAAGAGCCAAGATGTCCATTGACAGATGAATGGATAAAGAAGATGTGGTATATATATATATGGAATATATATATAATGGAATATTATGCAGCCATCAAAAGGAATGAGATCTTGCCATTTGCAATGATGTGAATGGAACTGGAGGGTATTATGCTGAGTGAAATAAGTCAAACGGAGAAAGACATGTATCATATGACCTCACTGATATGAGGAATTCTTAATCTCGGGAAACAAGCTGAGGGTTGCTGGAGTGGGGAGGTGGGGGTGGGAGGGATGGGGTAGCTGGGTGATAGACATTGGGGAGGGTATGTGCTATGGGGAGTGCTGTGAATTGTGCAAGACTGTTGAATCTGAGATCTGCACCTCTGAAACAAATAATGCAATATATGTTAAGAAAAAAAAAAAAAGAAGATAGCAGGAGGGGAAGAATGAAGGGGGGGAAATCGGAGGGGGAGACGAACCATGAGAGACGATGGACTCTGAAAAACAAACTGAGGGTTCTAGAGGGGAGGGGGTGGGGGGATTGGTTAGCCTGGTGATGGGTATTAAAGAGGGCACGTTCTGCGTGGAGCACTGGGTGTTATGCACAAACAATGAATCATGGAACACTACATCAAAAACTAATGATGCAATGTATGTGATTAACATAACAATAAAAAATTTTTAAAAAGACCCTTTTTTGGTATATGGATAAAACTCTTATTTATATTATTTCATAAATGATCTATTAAATTTACATTAAATATAATTGTTTAGCTGAGCAACTTGAATTTTTGATGTAAAGAAGTACGTCATCTGAAAATCGTATTTTGGCCTTTATTTTCCAAAAATGTTGAATAGTGCATCTTTCTCCTTTCTCTATACAAGGAGACCAAAGCTCTAGGAAACAATTGCTTTTATTTAGGGAACTGATACATTCCTTTCTGTTGTGCCCCTCAGTTTTCATATTGTTAGGCTTTAAAAAATGACCCTGTAATAATTATGAGAAACCATGGCACCTATGTGTATTTTAATTTTTCTTCTGATCGTTTTAGCTTGTGTTCTGTTCATTCTATTAGACCCTAAAGAGGCAGCTTTTGACATGTTTTATTCTCCATGCCTCATTATTTTATAATTCATTACTCTTATACCTGAGCATTTTTATTTCCCTTCTATTTCTTGGTTTGGGTTTACTTCATAGTAATTTTTCTAACTTCTATGTTGGATGTTTAATGCATTTTCAGTTTTTTTCTTTTCTGGTGAATGAATTTAAGATTCTAAATTTCCATGTGAGAAATAGTTTAGCTTAATATGCAAGTGTCAATATGGTCATTTTTAAGATCATTCAGGTCTCAATAATTTCTAAAATATGTTTTAATTCCATTTTTGGTTCATTAGATATTTAGGATATATAAATTTTCTAAACATTTATTTTTATATTATCTATTCTATTAGTTTCTAACTTAATTGCCCTGTGGTCCAAAACATGGAATGTATGATAGTTTTTTGAAATTGGTCATAACTTGTTTTTTTTGCTTTAAAATGTAGCTAATGTACATAAAATTTTCATGTGTACTTGACAAAAAAATGTGTATTGTCTAATTGTTAGCTGTAGGGTTCTGTATATGTCCATTAGATCATGTAAAATATTTTCCTTCTTTTTCTTGCTTGATCCATCAATAACTAAGATAGTTGTTTGATATAACTTGTGTATTAATTAGGCCACAACAGAGACTAGATTTTCATTCTGAATTGATTATATCCATTTGTTTGTTTTGATTTCTTGTCTTTAGTTTCTTCTTTATTTGAGTAACAACATGTGTTATAAGTCAGTTATATGGTCTCAATTCCTATATATCTTAAAGAATCCTCCAAGACTTATTTTTCTTCTTGTTGTGACTCTCTCTCTAAAAATATTTTTAAAAAGTTCTTTATGTGGTAAATCTTTGAGACCTTGCATACCTGAAAAGTTGTTTTCCTTTGAGACTTGCAATGATAATTCATTATTTTCTTGTATATCAAGTTGTTTTGAGCATGCTGATGTTGATCTAATTCATATTCCTTTTCGGCGCTATGCTTTCCCTTTCAATATGCTTTAAGATTTTTAGAACTTATTTTGCCTCTGATGCTCTTAAATTGCATAATTATCTATCATTTATCTGTCCTATGTTATCTATGCATTTGTAGTTGTTTTCTCCATCCTTTTTGTTATTTAATCTTTAAATCTTTAGTTTTTGAAATTTTCAAAATTGAAATTTCAAATATTTCTGGGAAAAACTTGGTCAATATTCCTTTAAATATTTCCTCTTTTTTTTTTTTTCCCTCATTCCCTTTTGGACTGCTAGCACATGGTTACTGACATACATTTCTAGCTTTCATAGCTCTTAATTCTTCCTTTGATACTTTCTTTTTATCCCTTCTTGATGAATTCTGAGACAGATCTTTGAATAAATCACTATTTTGTTCACTATTCTGTTATTTAGCTGTATTCAATTTGTTACATAAACTCCTGTATTGAGTGATTTAGTTTAACCACTCTGTTTTCATTCTCAAAATTGTCGCTCCACTTAGGGATTTGCATTTAATAGGTGCAATAGGAACCTCATCACAGTGGCTTAATCAAAGGACACTTAATTTTATTACATATAATAAGTCCAGAGATAGATTGTTCAGGATTTGTGGGGTGAATTTATAATTCCAGCATTGACTCAGGCTCCTTCTACGTTTTTCTGCTCAGCTCTTACTATCTTATGAATTTTGTCTTCATGTTTAATCTACTTAGTATCAGCTCCAGCACTGCATCTTTATCCCAGGTAGGAAGGAGAGGGGATAGCAGAGGGCAAAACATACCTTTTTAAAGAATTTGTTGTAGATGTCCCATCTAATAATTCCTGCTTTTGTGTCATTGGTCACTACTGTTTCACATATGGCTTCAAGGAATCCTGGAAAATGTAGCTTGTTGGCTGAACCTAGGGCCACTCTGGAAAATAAGTGGACCCAGGTTGTTAAGAAGGGAAAATGGTTATTAAATAGTCAAGTGTCAGTATCGTCACCAATGTTTACAAAAATATAGTTCTGGGACTTAATACGTTTCCTCATCTAAATATTCATTTTTTTAGCTCAAAAATATTCTTTTATTATGTTTTTATATTTTCCTCTGCCTTTCTGCTATTAAATAATTGTTGAATTTTCTGAATCTATCCTGTGTCTTTTATTTCATCTTCCCCCCATTTTTTTCCATACCTTTACATTATATTTTTTGAGAATTATATAATTCAAGCATGTATACTAATTTAGTCTTCGATTCTGTTTATTTAGACTTTCTATCAATAACATTAATAACTGTTGTTAATTTTTAAGAACTCTTTTCTTGTGCTATGATTATTCTTTTGCCATAGGAATGCGATCTTGTCTTATAAATGTAATATTTTATAAAAGATTTATGAGAATACTAATTTAATAGTTTTAAGTTATTTTATGACCTGTGAATTAAATGTTTTCATCAGCATTTATTTTTCCGCTATTAGGTCGGTGTTATTCATCTTTATTCATGCTAAAGATGTTCTCCTAATGCTTGGTGATTCTTGGTTACCGTTTATATTTACATCATGTTTATAAATAAGGAATTCATTTATTAATTTTGAAAAGTAAATGGCAATTCTCAGAACATTGGCAGTCATGACTCCCCTAGATTACGGGGAAGTTGTGGTCAGAGGAACGCGGAGATTCACAGGTCTGCCTTCTGTGTACCAGATTCCATCTCCTTGGGAGGATACCTATTTTACCACCTCCCTTTTTTTTTTTTTCTGTCCCCGAGGGCTCATCTTATCTGTTCTATGTAGAAGATCTGTGTGATTTAGAAAGTATTTTTTTCTGCCTCTAGCCTGAGAGCAAATACTACTTTTCGCTGCTTTAACAATAAGTCCAACTATTCTTTAATGTTTTAATTAACTACCCTACAGGGGCTTTGTGGGGCCCCTTCTGCTTCCTGAACCTGTTTTCCATGACCAGAGGCTTTTCTCCTGCTTTTCAGTGGTCTCCTGTCTCACAGGGCTGGGGCAGCTGTATTTTCACACAAACTTATTTTGTATCTTGCAGATATTTCTCAGTGTTTCTGCTCCAGTTATCTAGTGCTATTGGGGATGTGTTTTTCTTCTGGATATGACTTTTGCTATTTTAAAGAGAGTCTTTAGAAAGGCAGAAGATAAATATGCCTGGTCAATCATCTGGAATCAGAAATAAAAGTGTCTTTGTAGTACTTTTCAGCAAGAATCTCATCCTCATTATCCAAAGGTGGGGGAAGAGTGAGATAGAAGTATTTTTGTACAAAAATGGTCAGGAGGAGAGATAATAAGTCCTGTAAAGGAAATTCCTTAGGGTTTTCAGGTAATAACAAGGAGACCCACATGGCAGAGGAAAAGTTTATGTTATGCCATTAGAGGAGGTTAGGAGATGGTAGTGATACCACAAGATGAGACAAAAAGACTCATTATGAAAGTAGCATTTAGAAATATACTTTGGAGTAAGAATATGAGTGATGTTAGGTGTTGGGATCTTAGTTTAGAGTTTATTTTGTAGGCTTAAAATATAATCATAGTAAATATTAACATTTGCTATTATATTACTAATGGTCACAATTTCTTTAAGAACACCATCAAAATATATGTTATAAAGTCCCTTCTGGGCTAAACTGATCCTTGGAAGTTTCCTAGGGAAGAGTGATCTTTGGACTGTGGTTTTACCCTGGGATGATCATGGGTCCTAAAGAAAACAAAAAAATCTCTGTTTAGTTTGGCCTACTATCACAAAAATACCATAGGCTGGATGGCTTAAACAACAAACATTTATTTTTCACCATTCTGGGGGCTGGGAAGTCTAGCTCAAGGAACTGGTAGATGTGGTGTCTGGTGAGGACCCTCTTCCTAGTTTGCAGACCACCATCTTCTTCACAGGGTAGGGAGAGGGAGAGGGAGGGATGAGGGGAGAGAGAGAGAGGAAGCAACTGCTCCTAATTATAAAGGCACTAATGTCATTCATGAGGGTCCTACCTTTATGACGTCATGTAAACCTCACAAAGGCCTCAACTCCTAATACCATGACATTGAGGATTAGAATTTCAATATATGGATTTGAAGGGCATACAGCATTCATTCTACAACAGGCTCTTACTAACCAAGTGTGCAAATGATGCTAACTGGAAAGTTAATTATTACTGGAGAGTGGGCTATCAAAATACTTGGTTCTTGAAGCTATAGTGTTGATAAAATGGAGAGGATCCCCTCAGTAAACCAAATAACAAAACAGAAAGTTGCTTGGTTAATACAGGCTTATTTCTCAATAAAGTTAAAACAAAAAACACACCGGATTTGTTGGAGATATAATCATATATCCTTGGGGGAAGATTTTTTTAAAAATGTGTTTTACTTGTTTGGACTTGATAGTTTACTCTTCTCTGCTACATGATGCCACTGGTCATACTACATATGATTATTTTCTAAAATCAAATTTCTCCTCTAGTTATTAACCAACTCACAGTATCCATTCATTAAAATGTTTGTTGATCCTCAACCTCTGATTTCCATATTTCCACCAAACTGCCTGACACTTCTACAATATTCAATAGCTCAACATTCAATAAGAGTCTGTTTTGTGTTTGCCTCTGAGAACACATCCGGATTGTTAATTTCATACATAGTATAGGGATTTCTGTCCCACATTCTGAAGGTGTTCTCCTAACCTTGCTGGTTATACCTTCTTAGTTGTCTACTATGTCTATTTTACTTAAAAGGCAAGACTGTTTTCCACAAGTACTGTAAAAGTCATCATTTTCAAGTATAGGCTAAATTTAAAAAGGTATGATGTTCATTCGATCCAGGTGATCAAAATTTGATTTGCTTGAGTCACTTCTTGAGGTGAAACAATAAATAACTTGATAGAATTAAACTATGACATGATTGAGTAGACATGCAAAATAACTAAGTCCCTCTATTTGGGGACTATTTGGGTAAAGACAGCCTAAAGCATGAGAAAATTAGTATTGTCTTAAATTTTCAGTATCTTTACTGCCCCTAATACTTATACCAAACTGGATTTGAGCCTGTCTCTCTTTCTTTTCAAGTATTGACATGGAACTGCCTAGAGAAAAGTGCTGGCCAGTAAAAATTGAAGGCCAAAAGTTAAACATGGTTGGGTTTGACTATTACAGAGACAATGAATTTCAAATATTTGTTTTAAAATATTTTTCTACTTCAGTTTTGCTGTTAAATGACTCTAGGTAAGGTAGCTCACAGTTTTCCTTCCAATATGGTAGTTGGAAATATGGATTCATAATTCTGTAATATCTCTGTTTCTAAATACACATTCTCCAGTTAGTTGGGATAAGGTGGGATAAGGGCAAAGAAGATCAAGATATGTCAAGACTAGGAGTAGAGTCAGTGCTGTGATGAAATTATAGCCACAGCTGCTAACATGATTTGGAAGAGTGGGTATAAAGACAACATAGAGTTACCATGAGCTAAGGGGATAAAATATTTGAATATTCATTCATTCATAAAATATTTCATATTCAAGATTTTAGGTCCAAATAGGAAGACTGAGTGAAAAGAAAGTCAGTATTTATAGATCAGGAATATTCTTTCATTTAACTAATAATCATTGAGAATATACTCAGTGTTAGACACTGTGGTGACTTTGGGGACACAGCAGTTTTCACTTATGGCTGACCATTTTTTCTTCTCATACTCCGTTAGTAACCATGACACTTTTCTATTCCTTTCCCAATATTCTTTGACCACTTTGTTTTTGGGATTTTTTTCTGCCTAATTTGCACTGTTTATTATTTTTATTTTTTAATCTTTTAAACATTTGATTTATTTATTTGATAGAGAGAGAGAGAGTACAAGCAGGGGGAGCGGCAGGCAGAGGGAGAAGCAGACTCCCCACTGAGCAGGGAACCTGATGCGGGACTTGATCCCAGGACCCTGGGATCATGACCTGAGCTGAAGGCAGATGCTTAACTGACTGAGCCACCCAGGCACCCCTGCACTCTGTTTAAATATGGCTTTTCACTTGAGCTTCTTTCTTCTGTTACATTCTCTTTTCTTTTTATAATCTCTCCTTTGGTATCATACCAACCCCCATATTTAAATAACCAGTCCCCATCACTCTCACACCCATATTCTAGTTTCTATCATCAACACCCAGATCAAGGGTTCCAAATCGCTACAACAACCAATGACATTTTATAAAGCAATATAGAATTTGGAATCACCACCTTCATCCAAGTTGTATAGCTTTCTAGCATTGTTTCTTGTTTTATTTCTTGGAATAGGTTTTCCCCATTTGTAAAATGGAGTCAGTTACCTCCCTTAAGTGATTTTTTTTTTTTCAAGAACACATATATATGAATGTAAAATGATTACTGCTTTTTAGATGTAAAGCTATTGTTTTGCACCACATGAAGATAAAGTCTATGATGATTTCCATTGTGTCAACTAGAGATGAACCCACATTCTTTTGAAGCACGAATATATTCTATCTTGTATTTTAAAAATTTTACACTTGTTTTATCTCCACCTTCCACCCACCCCTTGACTACAGTGGGAATGGGGGACTTACGAAAGTATTTCTTTAGCACTCCAAACATTGTTTAACAAATCTGAGGCACACACAAGTGGTTGTTGAATTAAATTGGCGATCAGCTTTTATATTTGAGAAAGAAAAAAACTCCCAGATTCCAATAAACTCATCATTTGTTAATAAAATGAGATACATTGAGGTTCTTCAGAGAAATCTATGTTTTTGTTGATGGGTGAGAATTAAATCTGCGCTTGGCTTGAAGGTTTGCAGGCTGGCTGCACCTGCTTTGGTTGTCAGTGCTCGAATTTGTAATGCCAGAGTAGGTGTTGCTTCTCATTGTCAAGTACTAGAGTAAGCAAACTACACTTCCTATCAATCATACGTGGTATGCATTGTGTGGGTCTGCTACCTCTTGAAGCTCTATTAAAAGACTATAACACTGGACAGGAACTGTCAAAGATTTAATCTACCTGCAACCGCCTCCTCCTGCATCCCAGTTGAATCATAGACTGATGAGAGGAACTGGCATGCTGACAACACAGAAGAGGGGGGGAAACCTGGAGACATCATTCATGCATTATATTTTATTTCTGTTTTGAAAGATTAGAGTTGCACATTTTGAATTTCCACATTCTAGCTGTACACCACATATGCAAATTTGTGTTAGCAAAAGGAATATGTAGATACTTTAAGATTCATGATGCTGGTAGCAGTGAGGTATTATTTTTCTAAAAAGCTTGACTTTGTTTAATGACACTCTGTGTGCCTCCTTGTTCTGTCATGAAATAATTTAATTCTCTTTTTAATAGAAAAGGATGACCAAGGCATAGACACACACTTTCCACCAGCTCTTCAATGGGAAGGCTATTATGTCAAATCTATTTATTTATGACTTAAGAATAATTAGGTGTGAACATTTAAAAAGTAAAACTGGAAAATGGAAACAAAGTAAGTATATCCAAATTCAGAAAACAAGCACCTTGCTTTGTCTGAAGGGATGGTCTCTTTCCTGTCATGTCACTCTAGCTTCTTCATGTGCATCTTTAAAATAAGAGACTTTAACCAACATGGAGAACAAAATGTTGAGCTATCAGTTTTCAAAATACCCAGCTCTTCTTAGGGTGACCATTTATATTATTGTTATATTGTAAAAAACTGGCTGTCATTGATGTTTTTGTAAAGTAATTATGTAACTTAGGACCCTGTTTTCTTCTGAGTTAATACAATATGAAGAGAAATTAGAACACTGCATGTTAATATATCCTACAGTCCATCCCATTCACATGACCTAGGTAAGATTTTGGTAAATGTTGGGTCAATAATTCATGGTTAAACATTCTGGAAATACTGCAAGTGCCAGTAATCTACATTGTGAATTTAAGACAGATAAGAATGCTTTAGCTTTTTGAAATGTCAATAGTAGCATGCACACTGTGTTTTAAAAGTATAAGTTATTTACAAATATATTTTTTCGGAGTGCCTGGGTGGCTCAGGCATTAAGTGTCTGCCTTCGGCTCAGGTCACGATCCCAGGGGCCTGGGATGGAGTCTTGCATCGGGCTCCCTGCTTCGTGGGGAGCCTGCTTCTCCCCACTGCCTGCCACTCACCCTACTTGTACTCTCTCTCTCTGACAAATAAATAAATATATAAAATCTTAAAAAAAAAAAAAAGAACTGATAGAAGAAGGATGGATGTAAGTGAATCTGGGGTTATATTCCTCAGCAATGCATTCAGGGAAGTTCAGAAAAGCTAAGAAACTTGCCCACAGCCACTCAGCTAGTGACTGGCTAGAGAAGTTTAGAACCTGAAACTCTGATTCCAAATACTCTGAGCTTTCCACCAGGTCTTGTAGTTGTCAATAAAATCAACCCAAACACTGAGCTGTCTATGATAAGGCCACTGGTCGTAATGAGTCTTTTCTATATCAGATACAATGGAAGGGACTCCAATAACATCATTTGCTTATGACAATACACACTTCAGAATAAATTCTGCATATTTGTCTTGAGAGAGGTTGTTAAGAGAACTAATCTTGAATCATATGTCATATCTAGGTTTTGAACCTAGCTCTGTGTGACCATGAATAAGTTATTTAAGCTCTCTGAGCTTAGTTTGCTTATCCACAAGATGAAGATCAAGTATTATTTCCTTGATTAGTTTTGGTGACATAAATTAGCAAATACATAAAGAGCACTTAGAATTGTACTAGAGGGGCACCTGGGTGGCTCAGTCATTAAGCATCTGCTCAGCGGAAGCCTGTTTCTCCCTCTCCCACTCCCCCTGCTTGTGTTCCCTCTCTCACTGTGTCTCTCTCTGTCAAATAAATAAAATCTTAAAAAAAAAAAAAAAGAATTGTACTAGATACTTAGTAAGGAGCTTAATACATGTTAGCTATTATTATTCAAATGATCTATATGGAAATATCTTGCATCAGTTAGTCTATAATTGACAAAATATTTAGTATGCATCAGATATGGAAACAAAATTCTTAAATTTGTGAAATGCAATGTGTTTACCTTTTTCCAAGTGGATCTGTTAAAGTCCTTTCTCATTAGCAGCTGTGCTTTTTTATAGCAAAACATTTTTTATACCTTCAATCTGTGAGAAGCTAAGAAGCATGTGACAATTTTAATGAGGTTCCTGTCTACTTACATGAAATAAAAATTCTTCCACAATTTTTCTAAAATTAAAGTTCCCATTAGAATTTTAATGCCTGTGTTTTACTCTTTTTCCAAACTATTACTGACATCAGCACTGAACCTTTTAGTGTGAAGTTTAATTTATATGTTGGAAATCTATGAACACATAAATATGCCTCACAACACTATATAGAATGTACTCTAAAATTAAACATCACAGAAGTTAGGAATAATTTATGTATTTCTCTGAAGAGTATTTTTTTATTTTTATTTTTTTTAAAGATTTTATTTATTCATTTGACAGAGCAAGAGAGGGACACAGCAGGGGGAGTGGAAGAGGGAGAAGCAGGCCTTCCATGGAGCAGGGAGCCCGATGCGGGGCTCGATCCCAGGACCCTGGGATCATGACCTGAGCCGAAGGCAGCCGCTTAAGGACTGAGTGACCCAGGCGCCCCTCTGAAGAGTATTTCAATCCTCACTGATGTTAAGTTCTTAGTAAGTAATCTTTGATAACATTTCAGTGACCTGTCTCCTTGACATTTCTTTTTAATTTAACTAAAGACTTTTTATTCATGGGGATGGCATTAATCTTAATAAGTTGGAAATAGTATTTCTGTTTTTCTCTTTTTTTTTATATAGCCTATACCATTTGAAAGTTTCTGTATTGAAGTCTTTCCTGTCAAATGGAAATAGACTCAGTAATTCCAACTTCACCTGCAGATGCTGGGTCCTCCTCTATCCAGACCACTATGGTACCTGTTGTAAAGTGAGAGAAGCAATCAATAGCTAAGAGTGAGGGGTCAGTAGAAAAGTTAGACTCTCAAACATTTGAACAAGATTTAAAATAACACTATGGGGATTAACTAGGGGGCCAATAAATTATAGATAAAAAGATACGTTAAAATTTTAAGACTGACTCTCAATATTTAATAGTTTTCTTCAGGAAGACTCAGCAACCCAAGATTGACTAAGTAGGGTATCCAACAGTGTCTCTATGTTTCTAAGATTGCTGACTGGGGGAGCCCAGCTGAGCGGGGAGGAAATGAATTAAAAAGGCAACAGATAGGAACACAGGAGAGATTTTCAGTCTCTTGCTCTCCAGGAGATAAGGGGAAAGAGGATTTATCAGATTGAGTGAAAAATGGTAGAAGTGATGTCCAGGAAGTTATAGATTAGCAGGAGAAGTTTAGCACTAGAAAATTTTAGACATCCAACATTTTCAGAGAAAAAAAAATGATCCCACATGTACCTGGTGATCAGTAAGTGAGATGGTGGACAGATGAAATATTATCTTCACCGCATGGCTTTTCAGTCTATTCATCCATCAGTTTAATTAGACACTGAAGATATACCAAGTCTAGAAATGGACCCAGATTTTGTGGGCTTGAAGCGCATACAATTTTGGTGTCTTTAAGAATACAAAATTTCAAATGTATGGTTATAAATATACAATTAGGTAAGAACCTTGAAAGGGGCTCACACAATTCAGGGGACCTGAAGCTAAATCTGGATTAGCTGTTCACTAAGTTGTCCTGTTATTGAGCACCTGCATTCGAGGTAATGCCAGGACACAGTAGGTACTATGGAGTGACCCAGAACAGTGGGATCATCTTACATAAAACCAGGGCTTGAAACACACATAGTCATGGACTTCCACAAATCAAATATCCACCTTGTTATTCTGAGCCAGGGAAATGATTTTGTTTTCACGGCAGTGATGTATTTATTTAAAGTCCTGAGGATCTATGGATCTATGAGCCACACCTGGGCATCTTCAGCATATCACTTGCTGTTACATTTTTCATAAATGAAAGGATAGCGATGTTTTAGTGTTCAGGCAATATTCAATTATTGCAGTATAGCAGTTGAGATCTCTCGATGGTCCAATGATTTCATTGTAAGCAATATTTTCCTTCTACCAGCTTCTATATAACAATTACCTAAAGTTTTTCCTTCCATCTTTTCATTTCCTGTCCACTCAAAAATGAAATGAATCAGAGATAATGAGAGGAAAAGGAAAGACAAATAAAATGTCTTTATAAGCCACAAACAGTATGGCATTAAATAAACAAGCAAAGTGTTTGTGACATTATCACTGTAACCTCTTTACCTTTGCTGTTAAAAGAGAACATTGTCTTAGATGTAATCTTACTTCATACAGAAATCTCTCTATATCATGCAATATTTTATTAATATAATAACAACAATGTCATTGATAATAGTGGAATAATATTTTACAGTTACAGAACACTTCTCTTCAAGATAAGTGGGCTAACAGTAGCTCTGATTTCATTTCTATTAAAACAGTTAAAATAATAGGTTTTTGATTTGCATAAGCTGCAGATTAATGGTGTTTACTGAGCAGTGGAAGTTGTACTTATATTCAGAATGCCAATGACAGGAGACGTGAAAGTCAGAAGCATCCCATCCTCCTGTAAACCAGTCACATGTTTATTTTTGGCAAAATGATAAAAGCACATTAGCATAGCAACTCAGTCAAGCTTAATGCAGAAATAACTAATTGAAAATCCTGGAGGTTCATGTAAGAATGAAATGAGTACTTTGTTTATTTAATTAAAGCAAAAGTAACTTTTTAATGACCCATTTAAAACCAAAGACACTTGAAAAACTGAGCAGGAAGTTTATAGCCTTATTGAAAATTGTAAGATTTCTTTGTATATGTAAATAAAGGTTACAAAAATTGATAATGCTATTATAAGCTCCCACAGTAGAAAAAAAATGGTATTTTTTATTTCACTCTTCCTTCCTTCTCTCCCTCCCTCCATCATCTATCTATTATCTATCATCTATCTATCTATCTATCTATCTATCTATCACCTATCTATCAATCTATCATTGATCTATAATCTGTCTATGTATCTGGACATTCTCTTTCTCTATAATAAAAGATGGTATTCTTCCTTTAATGTGGACATCCCAGAGAAGGAGCTGTTCCCTGTCATTGGATACACCACAAGGGGAAGATGAATATAGCGTATTCCAGCCATAACAGCCTGCACTTCTTTCCAAGGCTGCTTTTTCCCTCTAGACCAATCCCCTGGTCCTTCAGACATAATGAATGAGCTTAGGGACTTGCAAGCGATTCAATATCATTTGTATTTTATCCTAAAGGAAGAACTGAACCCTTGACAGAGCTCAGTATGCACAGAAATGAATACTTCCTGTAATGAAGTGTTGAAGGTGACTTATGTCAGTAATTGATACAAACATAGTTTTTTAAGGCTGGAAAGATTGCTCCCTAGGTATTTATTTGTTCTATCTTCGATTTTGCAATGGTGAACAAGGTCTTGCAGTTTTTGAAAGAGGATTTAAATGAAGAGCTCCTTCAAAGACTTATCAGTTTAATGTTTTATTCAGGTTAGTTTTTTACCCTCATGAATAAAGAATGATTAAATATATGGTAACATATATGGGGGTTCAATGTTGTGATCTGCATTCTAGTCTTGAAAGTGTACATATAATTACCCATTCTTATACAAAAACACCTGCAGATGTTCCAAATCTTAGCAGATTTTAGAAAAAAAAAGACTCACAGTATGTGGCCTTAAGATCCTCACCTTCACATAATTCCATCTCTTTTGTGAACATTCTACATTTTGCCCTTGGCAAATGTTACTTATTCCTCTGGATATTTGCTTCTATCCCATGAAATTCAATGACTCAACTCATGTTTGGATTGTCTCTAATGGTTAGATGGCTTTATTTTCTACTATAGCATTTATAAAGCATTTTCTACTCATTTATCACAATCAAGAAGGGCAGCCCATCTTTAGGCAATGAAGAGAATCCTTTCCATATGTTACCTTATTTTGACTCACCGAACGTAGACTGACAGTAATGATTTTTAGGTGTCCATATATAGGTTCACCCACATTCTGTTTTGATTTGTCCGTTTGTTTGATTGTACACATGTTTAGTGTAAAAACCAAAAATATAAGTGAAAACAGTGCAGGACAATACAGAAAAACTTAAAGAAGAAAGTTAAAGTTCCCTGAAATCTCATTGACTAAATATACCAGCATGAACACATTGTTGAGCGCTCTTTCATACCTTTCTCTCTGAACACACAATTTTATATTAATGGGATTACACTTATTTATGTATGTATGTATGTATGTATTTATTATTATTTTTTTTCCATTCAGTACATGCCCTCTTTAATACCCATCACCAGGCTAGACCACCCCCCTACCTCCCTCCCCTCTAGAACCCTCAGTTTGTTTCTCAGAGTTCATAGTCTCTCATGGCTTGTATTTATTATTTTTTAATGAGATTATACTTATAACATGATTTTCCTGTGGGCCCTTCTGCTCTGGCTGTGGTTTGCCATCCTTTTCCCCTTCATTTTATTCACCATCACTAACACCTGAGATTACCTGATATGTATCCTTCCTCATTTTTTTTCTAGGCTGACAATCATACTTGTACAGATTAGTTATCTGATTTTGTTCTCATTTGGTATAGTTAGTTTTGTTTATAAAAAGTGGATCGCATTCTATACATTTGTCTGCAACTTGCTTTTCTCACTTAACGATAAATCCAGGCACATCTCATTTCATCATGCTTCAGTTTATTGTGTTTTGCAGATACTGTGTCTTTTCAGATTGAAAGTTTGTGGCAACCCTGCATTGAGCAAATCTGTTGGCACCATTTTTCCAACAGCATTGGCTCACTTTGTGTCTTTGGGTCACATTTTGGTAATTCTTTCGATATTTCAAACTTTTCCGTTATTATTACATTTGAATGGCTGCTATCTCATGATAAAACTTTAATGGATGAGTCATTGCTTCTTATGGATGAGCAAAGAAAGTGGTTTCTTGAGATGCAATCTACTCCTGGTGAAGATGCTGTAAAGATTATTGAAGTGACAACAAAGCACTTAGAATATTACATACATTTAGGTGATTAAGCAGTGGCAGGGTTTGAGAAGACTGATTCCAATTTTGAAAGAGTTCTACTGTGGGTAAAATGCTATTAAACAGCATTGTATGCTGCAGAAAAATTGTTGGTGAAGGGAAGAGTCAATGGATGTGGCAATGCTCATTGCTGTTTTTTTTTTTTTTAAAGATTTATTTATTGGGGTGCCTGAGTGGCTCAGTTGGTTAAACGTCTGCCTTCCACTCACATCATGATCTCAGGGTCCTGGGATCGAGCCCCATGTCAGGCCCCCTGTCCAGTGAGAAGTCTGCTCGTCCCTCTCCCTCTGCCCCTTCCCCCACTCATGCCCTCTCTATCTCTCTCTCAAATAAATAAATAAAAATATTTTTTAAAAAAGATCTATGTATTTGAGGTGCCTGGGTGACTCAGTCAGTTAAGTGTCTGGGTCTTGGTTTAGGCTCAGGTAATGATCTCAGGGTCTCAAGATCAAGCCCCGGGTGGCTCTACACTCAGTGGGGAGTCTACTTATTAACCCTCTCTGCCCCTCCCCCAGCCCACGCAAGCACTCTCTCTCTCTCCCCCAAATAAATAAATAAAATATTTTTAAATTGTAAAATATTTATTTATTTGAGAGCGAGAGAGAGAGTGAGAGAGAGAGGAGTGGGGGGAGGGACAGAGTGGGAGAGAGAGAATCTTAAGCAGGCTCCATGCTGAGTGTGGAGCCCTACGTGGGGCTTGATCTCACAACCCTGAAATCATAACGTGAGCCAAATCAAGAGTCAGATGCTTAACTGACTGAGCCACGCAGGTTCCCCGAGAGCTAATTCATTTTTAAAATTTGTGTTTTATTTTCAAAGGATATGTGGCTTATTCATTTTCCTATTAATGAGCATTTAGTTTGTTTCTATTTTTTGCCCTTAAAAACAATTCTATAATAAGCATTCTATACATACATTTTTATTGATTTATTCTTTCATATAATGGAGTAGGTAATCCAAGAATGAAACTACCATGGTAAAGAGTAGTTGCACTTTCAATTTTAATATTAATTTCCCTGACAGTGTTGGATATCCTCTACTGTGAATTGCCTGTTCAAACCTTTGCCTTTTCTTTCTTCGATTAAATTTTTTGTTTTTTTATCAAATTTTAGGTTCGTATATTTATACAAGGTCTTTGTATGTGTACATTTTAATCCTTTTCCTCATTTCCCTTATAATATTTTTCTCCAATTAGGTGGTCTGGTTGGATCTCAGGAGAGAGGAGATGCATGATTGATTCTGTCTACGAGGTAGAACTCAGATCTAAGGCAGAAGAAGCCTGGTGTAAGAATCAAATCTCCTTGATTACCATAAAAAATCAAAGCCATCAAAGAACAATGAAGCTGCTTTCATGGTTGTTTCTGATAAACTGGGTTTTCTTTTTTTTTCCCCACTTGTCAATTTCCCTGTTGTTGGTTACTTATCTAATCCTTCCTTTGGTTCCCTCATGGCACCTGGTTGAGGAAACCAAATAATAGAAATTCCATCTTTGAAACATCAATATCTGAAGTAAGGACTGTGGGTCTTCCTTTCGATGGGGAAAATACTTTAAAAAATGCTGACAGAGATCACTTGGACTAAAGAGTGTTTTTCTTTATTCAGGCACTGTGCTCCTCATAGCTTCTGTTGGCTTTAAGAGAAGTTAAAGGTGCAGGACTTTTAGGACTCAGAGAACTGAAAAAGGCTTACTTGACAAATAATTAAAGATAAACTTCTCAATGCTCTCAAGGAGCTCTAGTCTCTGAGAAGTCACACAGATGCACACACACAGTAAAATACATTTAGAGCTTTGTCTGAGATATAGCTAGTGTTGGTTATGTGGAAAAGAATGTCAGGCATTAAGAGTGCAGAGTTTTGCAGGGTCCGGTATGTATACTCTCCTGGGATGGGGACCCGTACAATTTCATGACTACTGCATATGCAAAGCCTGGTTCAGTTTCTGGTTCCTAACTGTTCATACCTATTTAGTGACTGAATGAATAAAGGAATGATGCAAAATTTTTATTTTGTTTTGAAAGTCTATGAATAGAGGAATATTATGCTTAGATTTACACTTTAAAAATATTGAACTTGTATGAGGAGACAAGTTGGATTAAGAGGCGCTAAATGGGAGGAAGGGAGACTAATCAAGAGGCTGTTTCAGTAACTCAGACGCCAAACGTTGAGAAAGTCTGAAGCTAGGACTTAAATATAGATAAGAGGAAAGATTTGAGAGACAGTTTAGTTAGTAGAATCCACATAACTTGCCAACTAATTTTTTGTAGAAATAGAGTAAATTCAAGGTTAAAAGAAATTCCCAAATTTCTGGCTTAGACATTCAGTAGATGAGGTTTCCATTGAACAAAATAGGGGAACGAGGTGGAAGATGTTGGTATTAAGTTTGAATGCTGTGACAGTGGGCATACACACCTGGAGCTCAGGAAATAGGTCCTGGTGGAGCCATAGCTTTGGAAATCCTAATCACATATGGGACAGTATTTGAAAATGTTGCCTATGATGAGCAGCAAAATGAGGAGAAAAAGTATGGAAGACAAAGGTCAGAGTAATAGCATCTAAGGAGTGCAGGAGAAGTGGTTTTAAAGGAATTTGAGAAGGAGTGAACAGAGAATTAGAATAAAGAGGAGAGAGATTGTTCTTCATGTTGACAAATGTGTAACTGATAGTGTTAAATTCAACAAATGTAAAAGATATTCAATGTATTCAGCATTGTCAGAAGAGTTTCAGTACCATGGTGGGGGCCGAAGTATAGTTTTAGGTGGTACAAATGCCTAGATGCAAGGGAAGATAGGCAAGGTAGAGATAAACCACTCTTTGAAAGCATAGTTGAGGGAGAGGTTGATAGAAGTCCAACGCTTAGCACATAATAAGTGCTCAATAAATGTTTGTTGAAGAAATAAATGAGTACTTAAACTCTGAGCAGGCCAAGGCAACATGGTTATTAAGTAATGAAAGAGACATAAGCATGTTTATATGTTGAAATATATGGAGCCAAAGAAGAAAGAAAAAAGAAAGCAATATAAAATAACACCCTAGGGAGTGAAAAAAAGGAAGGTCTCAGCACATAGACAAAATAATTCACTTTGCCTAGAAAATAGGAGTGAAGATCTAAACAGACATTCAAATGTTACATATTTGTAAATACGGGCAGCTGCTTGAGAGCATTTATATGATCATGTCTATTCTCTGTATAAATTAGGGAACACAGGCATGGGGCTGAAAGGAATGAGGTCAATGATTAGAATGACTTTTGGGATAATGGTAAATGGAACTGGTCACAGACAACTGGGACTGGCCAACTACACAGGGCATCCAGATGGCTTTAGATATCAAAAATCTTGGTGGGGCAAATTGCTCAGTTTCTGTGCATTTCTCCAGCTATGCACGGCAGTAGAAGAATAAGTGCAGGAGGAAGGTGAGCAGATTGGTGATTTCCTAGGGTTTTTAAGTCTGGATCAATGCAAGGACAAAGGCATAGAGGAATAGAATGTGCTGGCAAGACAGGTTTACTGTATGATCCTTACTCGAGAAGGAATAAAATAAAACCAGAAGATTTGTTGGAAGATTTAGTGGTAATGAAATAGAGAAATTAATTGCACAGTTTCCTAAGGAATACATATATCCTAATTATGTTATGATAATATTAAAAATTTGAAATTAAAGTTTCTACAGTGGGTTAATTCCAGTGCTTGACAAGGTCCAAGGGATTGCTGAAGTGGAGAGGAGATTTAATAGATACGTATACACATATACATCAATTAACTGTGATTCAGTATTCAAAGTTTTACTTCATTGAAACAGAAGCATCAGATGCATAAACACTTTCATATATATATGAAATATATATGATATAATGCATATATATCAAATTTGGATTCACAGATTCTTAAAAATGGCTATGCTTATCTAGAGTGAGGGGCGCCTGGGTGGCTCAGTTGATTAAGTGTCTGATTCTTGATTTAGGCTCAGGTCAAGATCTCAGGGTCCTGAGATCAAGCCCTGCATTGGGCTCCTCACTCAGTGCAGAGTCTGCTTGAGATTTTCTCTCTCCCTCTCCCTCTTCTCCTTACCCCACCCCGCTTGTGCTTGAGCGTGCGTGCACGCTCTCTCTCTCTCAAATAAATAAATAAATCTTTAGTTAGCATGAGTCATTGGCAGTCTGAATGAACTGCCTACATTCTTGGTAATTTTTAGTTATTATGTGATTCATATCTGTTGTTTCAGAAAAATTCAAACACATCCTTAATAGCCACAGTGTGGAGAACCCTGAAGGAAATGTTACCAGTAAGGAGGTTTAGTTTTGATGTGGGCACCATTTTTAATTGACTTTCATAATAGAGTGTTGCTGTCAGTGGACTGACAGTTTCCTTCCTTTCTCTCCACTTTTTAGCACAGCTCTGTGCTGAAAATCTGACCAGCAATTTTTACCTGCAAATCTGCAATCTCCTGAAATAATATTTGTTCAAATAGCATCATTCTATTCTAGATAAAAATACTCCAGCTTCCTCACAAGAAATAGTGTTATTGCAAGCTTGAACTATTGAAAAAGTAATATTGCCTCCAAGGGGATACGCCATCTTAATAAGACATATCTTCAAGACAAGGAAAAATGTACTTTCCAAATCCTACATGCGTTATAAACCACCACTTACAAAACCTTTGTTCTAAAGTGTTGCCAATTTTACCTGAGGCAGGCATTTTACTGCATTTAAAAGGTCTCCAAGGATGTTAGGGAATCTTAGGTGAACCTGCAGGCCTGGTGGATATAATGAAAACTAAAGTTTCTGTTTTGTGAAGTTTTCTCAAGGCTTTCCTCCTGGGTATTGAAATATAACTTCCATTTTGCTAGTCTAACTTCACCATGTAGTGCAGGCAGAAATTTTAGGAAGAGAAATAGCTGGTGAATGTAGTAAACTAAAAAAATAGGGCTGTCTCCTCACTCACCTGCTCTTCTACTGAAGGATCTGATGGTAGAAATATTGTTAATCTAATTAAAAATAGAAGCCAGTGGTCCATAAAAATGAGAGACCAATGTTATTTTTAGAATCTTTCACTTTTGTGACTTACTTGCTGGTTAGCTCTAGAAAAAAATTACCAAACCAAATTTACCCCCAAATTACTGCTAATGTCAATTTTTTTTCTCTCCTTTTAAAACTCTCTCCTTTCTTGCTCAGTGGGACCGGTGTTTTACCCAAACTGATGGAGTAAACCAATTCACACTAGGGTGCTAATAATGTTTTACTGTGTTGCTCTTTTTAGATATACCTTCTGCTTACTTTCCCTTATATATGTGATCCCTTTTATCATTTATTTGTCCAAAAATACATTTTTTGAACAGGTCCTATATGTCCATATATAGTCCTAGAAATATAGAAGCAAACAAAACCTTAGAGAACTCTGCTGTTAAGGAGCTTGCCTTCCAATGGAGGGCAGACAACAGCACTCAGAGATTTCCTCATATACATACATATGGCTGAAGGATAGATGCTGTGAAGAAATTAAAACAGGGTAGAGGGTTGGAGAATGGCTAATGGGCTTTACACATCTTGTTCCCAAACCTTAATCAGAAGATAACCCAGGTTTATTATTTAAAAAACTTAAATGCCAACTTAAAGAATGTAGTGAAATCATTTTTATCCATTTAATTTCAAGTATAGCTGACACAAAGGAATAGTAACAAAATATTTCCCACTTGAGATAATGTGACAATAGCCTGATACCAGGGAAATGCTAATTTTACATTTGGTCCCCATTTGGTACCAAAATTTTAGTGGAGAAACTGAGAAAACATCCTTAATGATGAAAAGAGGAGTAGTGAGGACAAAATGGTGATAACGTCTAGATCTCCTCTGTTCAATATAGTTGTCACTGGCAGGCGTGGACACTGAGCACTGAAACTTGGCTAGCCCAAACTGACATGTGCTATGAGAGTAAAATGCACGCTTGAATTTCGAGGATTTACTATGAAAAACATTGTAAAATACCTCATTAATTGTTTTTATAAAGATTGCAGGTTGAAATAACGGCATGTTGGATATATTGGATTAAAATTAGTTTCATCTGTTTCTTTTTACCTTTAAACGTAGGGCTACCAGAAAATTGCACATTGCTTATGTGGCTCTCATTGTATTTCTAACGGATAGTGCCGATCGAAACTCTCTAAGCCTTCCTTAAATCAGGAGTCAGCAAACTTTTTCTGTAAGGAGCCAGCCAGTAAATACTTTAGACTTTGTGGACCGAGAGAAAAGAATGGCAGATATGTCGTATGTAGTTATGTAACCATTTCAAGTACAACCACGTAAAAATGCAAACATCATATTTAGATTTCAGGTCAGACAAAAATAGATAGTGGGGGGTGCCTGGGTGGCTCAGTTGGTTAAATGACCGACTCTTGATTTCCCCTCACGTCATGATCTCAGGGTCCTGAGATCCAGCCCCAAATCATGTAGGGCTCCACGCACAGCAAGGAGTCTGCTTGTGGATTCCCTCTCTTCCTCTGCTTCTGCTCTTCCCCCCACCCCACTCATGTGTGCACACTTGCTCTCTCTCTCAAATAAATAAATAAATCTTAAAAAAAAAAATAGATGATGGGCTGGGTTTGGCCCACAGCCCACTTCTGCCTTAGAGTATTGTGGAAAGATGAAGGAATTCAGAGCTCAGGGGTCAATATTGACTACCACTGAGCCAAAAAGACCTTGGGCCAGACTTGGTTTCTGTTTCTTTTTCCTTTTTTGTAAAATGAGGGTGTTAACATCTACCCCTTCATGGAATTTAGCAAGATTTGATGGAATTGGTTTGGAAATCACTTGACAAAGATTCCGTTTCTAATTTCTTACAAAATGTGAGATTGCCAAAAAAGACTAGGGTATTTGGAAAGCACATCTTTTGGAAAAATATAGCACATACATGCACACACACACACATGCCCCCACACACAAGTTCTTAAAAAAAAAAAAAAAGCATGAAAATGGGTCATATAACAGCTTAAATTGTTAGAGAACAACAAAATCTATATGTTATGTGTGCCCTGACCCTCTAAAGAAAATGTGCAGTCCCTTAAATCTAATTGCCCCCAAAATGTCACCAAGAAACACTAAGAAGCTCTCTGATGGTGAAATTTCAAACACCTGGTTTGGGGACCATCTTTGAACAATGGTCCTACTTGAAGTGTCTCACAACAGACCATGCAGAAAATAGGTTTAATATCTAGTGCTTTTGAGTGTTGCTTCTTTGTCTTTTAGGAGTGAGAATTGTCAGATCAACACATGACACTAGTATTCATGGGTTGAGGGAAAAAAACTGAAAGGAAAATGACTCTCTAAAACTCTCTAAATAGTTTTCTTTTATTAATCACAACAGCATGCAAATGAATTTGGCAAGTATTTGTAACAATGAGTATGAGAGGTGATGTATTCAGGATACAGATAATCTTTGATGAATACCTGGACCATAGACTTCCCAGGAGCTCTGTGAACACTTTGGGCTCAGCAAACACATATGCACCACCTTGGAGAATAATACCCATCCCATGAGATGAATTTATGAGAAATTTAGAGTTAATTTCATTTCCACAGTAACACTGACTTACACTAAAGCACTCTCATTTGCTGCCCCCCACGTATTCTCCAGTAGTGTCCTGAAATTCCATAACCCTGCTTCAATTTCTGAGAGTGTCCTCATTTTTATATGTATTGTATCACAATCTCACTGCATGCTTTGGCCTTTTGCAAGCTAGCATAATTAAGCATTGATACCAAGTGTTTCTATCACCAGTCTCATAGGCCAAAGCAGAAAACAAAACTATTCACTAGTGGCCACAGTTTCAGATGCTCATGGCTCAAATGCAATTAAAGACGGGCACTGACTCTAAATAGGTGTCCCCTTGAGAATTTTCGAAAACTCATTTTCAGCACAGTTGCATATGATACGCCATAATTGCCGTGCAAAGTTGTTCTACATAATTTCAAGGCTTCTACGCAACTTAGTCAAAAGATTAAAGGCTCTGGGGGGGGGGGGGGAACAAGCCCAAGTGATAAGCTGCCTTGTTAACTGATTGAAATGTTCATCCGTCAGCATTTGTTTAATGCCCAGAACAGAGAACAACTCCAGATACTTCTTTGTCACTCGGTGTGACTCAATTATACTGAAGGTCAGTAGTTCAAATTAAAAAGTATGCACTCTTCTCTCCATCAAACTTAATTATTATCAAAGGCTTGCCCTTATTATTTATTTGTCTAGTTTTATGTTCAAGTGAAAAGGGTGTGTGATATTATCCTCCAGAGAAGATACAGCCAGATAACTTGGATTCAAGTTCAAATTCTGGAGTTTCCATACGTGTTATGAGATCCTAGACAAGTTATTTAATTTCTCCAGTCTCAGTTTCCTCTGTAAAATGGAGACGATAATAATATCTACTTTGTAGAGTTATTATGAGGTTTAAATCAATTAATATATATGAAGTGCCTGGCATGGAGAAAGCCCAGAGGAGCAGTTGTTAATTATTGTACATAGGTAAAGAGCACAGACCATAGTGGTCTAAAACTTAATTGGCATGATTGTGTAACTTTTTATTTATATAACTTTACAAGATGGGGCACGTGGGTGGCTTAGTCAGTTAAGCGTCTGACTCTTGATTTCAGCTCTGATCATGATCTCAGGGGCATAAGATCGAGCCCCACGTTGGGCTCCATGCTCATCATGGAGTCTGCTTGAGATTCTCTCTCTCCCTCTGCCCCTCCCTTGGCTCTCAAATTCTCTCTCTCTAAATCAATCAATCAAACAACCAATCAAGTCCTAAAAAAGAAACCTTTACAAGAACTCCAATTTGATATGGACTTTAATATGGTTAGTTAATGAGAACTCCTATAACTTAAGGAGAAAATTTTCATTGTAAATATGCCTCTGAAGATTATTAAAATTTTAAATTAAAATATATATTAGAAATGTTAAAATCCAACTTGCCTAACTTACTAATGATAAACTGAAGCCTAGAGAAGTATAGTGATTTATCTAAGGACAGTCACAGAACTCGGACTACAACCGAGTAACTCAGTGTTTCTTTCAGGGCACTCTACTGACACAATTAAATTTTAACAAACAAATGTGTCTGTGGTTTCAAAAGGTTTTTCTACATATTTCAAGATATAAATGTTTAAAGAAAAAGAGCGAGAAAGGGCATACTGTTACTATCAAACCGAAGATCCACATTCTTCCAGTTTATAGTGGCCACATATGAACCAGGACGCTAGTTGCATTAAGTTTCAGATAAACAGCAATTTGTTTTTAATAAGTACATCCCATGTAATATTTGGCTGTGCCATACTTAACTGAAAAAAAATGTTGATTTGTCTGAAGTTAAAACACAACCAGCGATCCTGTATTTTAATTTGCTGAATATGGCAATGTTACCTAGTCCCCAAAGATGAATTAATCAGTGACTTAATATAACTGGATTAGCAATTTCCACATGAACAAGTAGGACAAGACATAATCCAAATTTGTGACTTTTTGTGAAGAAGGGATAAAAGTATCATATTTGGGGACACCTGAGTGGCTCAGTTGGTTAAGCGTCTGCCTTCGACTTGGGTCATGATCCCAGGGTCCTGGGATCGAGTCCCGCATCAGGCTCCCTGCTCGGCAGGGAGCCTGCTTCTCCCTCTCCCTCTGCCTGCAGTTCCCCTTGCTTGTGCTTGCTCTCTCTCTCTGACAAATAAATGAAGTCTTAAAAAAAATTTAAAAAAAGTAGCATATTTGTAAAAGGGCAGATACCATCATTATAACCTCATCCTGGACTTAGATATATTTGTGATATTAATAATAACAATAGCTAACACTGAATGCTTTCCCTGTGCCAGACACTTTATAATAACTGTATGAATACTGTGTCATTTACTGCTCACACAACCTAGATGATTAAGGACTATTATTATCCTCTTTATATATGAGATAGGTAAGTTAGTTCGGGTTTCTATCCATAGAGACTTATTTCTTGCACATGCTGGGTCTATTAGGGATAAGAGGCAGTCCTGCATTGTGGAGCCACATAAAGGGGGAAGCCTCTATCCAGGACATTCTGAGTCTCGTGCACAGAGAAAATAGATCATGATGGATCTATACTAAGGCTCGGAATGCTACTGCTTTTAAGTGACACATGTCACTTTGACTCAAATGTCATCGGCTATAGCAAAACACACATGCAAGCCTGAGACAATGAGACAAGAGAGTATAATTCTTTGCCAGGATAGAGCAGCAAATATTTTGAGCAACAATGCCATGTACCCTATGAGAAAGCTGAGGCACTGAACAGTTAAGGGATTCGCCCACTGTCACATGGTTAGATTTTGACTTGGGCATTCTGAGTCCACAGCCTGTGTTTTTAATCCTCTACTATTTACTGTCTTCTTGCTATGTGGGGACAACAGGCTGGACAGTCACTGACGTCTGTTGGTGCACACACTGAGCATGTCAAATGTGATCAGAAAGGATCCTGGGAATTGTGCCATGCCGGGGGCTCCTGGCAACCTCCCTGTGATGCCAGCTTCAGAAATACCAGGAGGTCACATTGGGGGCCTTGCTTTCTGCACTATGTACACTACTGTAATTGAAACAGAATGTCTTTTTAGTTGTGCTATATAGGGTTTTAAAAAATGTATAAATAGCGTCCTGCACTTTAAATAAGATCCATTAACAAAGCCCAGACACTATTAGCCAGTGAAATGACTTTCAGGTTCCAGATGTTTGTACACTTTTTCCCCGTGATTCCCATGATTACCACTGAGTGGTTACACCTCCTTTACCAAGCTGAATAATACATCACACTTAAACTGACATCTCACCAGAGACAGAGTGCTTCTGGAAGGCCTTGGAGAGCCTGAGCTGTTGAAAATGAATGGATATTAAAGTGAAATATTAGGCCACATAGTGGAGCATGGCTTGTTGCATAAGAATGTTAAAATGATGTTATTGGGAAGTTGGAGAACACAATAAGGAGAAAATGATTATAACAGCTAGGAAAAATGACGTCTTATGAAAAATTCATTTATTACCTTAAATGGCTTGTTCATAATTGTAACCATTTTCCCATTGTGGTAAGAAAACATAAATCTTTTTTTTTTCTTTGGTGCTCAGGTAGGTGATTTTTTTCTTTCTTTTTTTTTTTTTAGAAGCCTTTCAAAACTTAGATCTATTTGCGTTTTTCTAATTTATGAGAGAAATAAATTTTACTCAAATCAGCATCAAGCGAAACAAAAATTTGCATATCGTATTTCTGAGAGGAGATTCTGAGAACTCTTGCCTGGTCATGTAATTTTACAAGTTCATTTTATGGCACATAATTTTACCATAAGCAGCCACTTTCCATTCAAGCATTTAAGTCATTCAGAGCAAGGCTTTATTGAAGTAGCATTAGGAAAAATCCCTGTAGGTCTAGACTTTGAAACTTTTCCTTCTGGAAACGCATATAAACCTTAAAGATGCGGCTGGCATTGGGCTTTCCATCATATTACATATTCTTCTCCAAGTTAGGGCAGGACATTTTTATTTGGGAGTCAGTATGTTATGGCATAACTTCATTGCTCTTTTTAAGAATAAGCCTAACATAGAGAACAATGCCCCAAAGTCTAAGGGTATGTGTTTTAATACACCCTCTTCTCCTTTGCTAAATGAATATACTCATTTTTAAAAACTCGTTTCCATCATGGTTTAGATTTACTGGGCTTAAGGTGCTATGGCAGAGCCAGTGAACACCCAGCTGGCCATGGCTACAAATATGAAGATGAGGGATGGAACAGAGTCATTGTTCTCAGCCTTAGCTCATATTGAAATCACCTGTAGAGATTCACAGACTCCTGCTGCCTGGGTTGCATTCCAAGCATTCCTGATTTAACTGGTTTGGAATGCCACCTGGGCACCAGGATGTGAAGCCTTCCCAGGCGATTCTAATGTACAAATAAGACTGTGAATCTGTGGAATCAGAATCGAGGGAGGAAAGCATATGTTCAAGAGTGGGACAGACTGGGATCTTGCGCAGACATGAAGGGCCTTGTTCTTTTCTGGTAGAATTGCCAGTAACCTGTTCCCCCTCCTCCTTCCCTGCCTGCTGGTGTCTTCCTCCTCTTTTTCTCTTTCCCTATCATATACGGAGTCCTTACTATGTCACAAAGTGCCCTACAGGGATTCCCTTGCTGAGTCCTCAACACAAACACATGCTTTAGATAATATTACCCCTGTTTTGCAGAGGAGGATGTGGATGGTCAGACAAGTTTAGCAACAGGCACAGTGCTGCAAATTTATGACGGCTTTGTGCTTGTGTCTCTGTTTTAAAGAGACGAGCCCAGATATGTATTCTATTCTTTTTATGACCATTATATCAGTAGGTGCTCTTTTCTGAATTTTTATTTTTTTGCCTTTCAATTTGTGTTTGTGAAATGAAGATACTGTTAAAAGGTCAGAGACACTCTTCCTCTAAATATTTTCTCTTTAGTTTCTTATTATTGCATAAAACCCACTCTAGAGGCAGCCATTAGGTAGGACTGAGTATTTTTTTCTCTTCATATACAAATATTCCTAATCCTGGTAACAGAGTTAGCTACTGACATTTTTTTACACCATAACCAAAGCTTTCCAAATTCTACTCTGACCTTCTATCACTGGGGCTAGGAAATCTAGTAAATAGTGATAAGGGGGGCAATCAAGATGTCTGAATGATGGGAAGCCATCCTTAGACTCCATGTGGACATAGGGAATCGAGAGATGGTTAAAACGAGAGTGGAAAGGACGGTCCCAGCTTCTACGACAAGTCCTCTGTAGTCAGATAATGGCAGCTGCATGGGAACCATCTCCTCTTTCTTATGAGTAAACTTGCCTTTTGCAGTCATCTTCTTGGCTTTAAATCTCAAGTTCTTATGCATATGTTTGCCAGTATTTTGTACACATTCACATTATTGTTCAATAACATTCTTAGTCTAGTGTTGTGCTTTTATATATTTTATACAATAAAACTATTTCTAGCATGCACACGGATCACGAACAGCTAATAAGTGATAAGGGAGGAAAAAAAATCTTGAAAGTGGGGACAATCTGGGAGTATTTTATGATATAAATGCAATGGAATGCTGGCGTGGATGGATTATCTGTCTGCCTGTCTCTCTATTTTGCTTGTGGGGGAAAATATGAGAACAAAACTCATCTCCTTCAAAATTTATTTTGTATCTCCTTAGGAAATCTTGATATCTCAATGTTATGATTTTATACAAACAGCGGGAGAAGTAGTTATTTTGGTTTTGTGTCCCCCCAAGTGATGATAATAGACATTGATCACTTTCATCCACAGTGTGACCATGTTCGCTGCCAAAGAGGAAGTCACAAAATGATGCCTTACCACTGAGTGAGATTATAGGAGCAGTGTCTTTAACCAATGAATGCTGTTAAAAATACAATATAAGGACGTACGATGTATCTTCTAACGATTGTTCCTTAGTTTGCTCATTGTCATTAAAAGTCACCTCAGAAATTAAGTTCGTCCCATGGAGCTTCTATTATTCTCAACACTTTGAAAAATATCACTATTGTGTATATTTTTCACAATTACTGCCTCAAGATGTTTCTACTTCTGAAATAACTGTGTACTTGAAGATGTTGGGATTTTAATTTTGGGCCTGAAAATGTTTGGTGATACGACCAAAATGTTACACTAAATTTGAACAATCTTCAAAAGCTCTGTGTGGAAGAGTTATCTCTCTGAATAGTCATTCTTTTTCTAAATAATTAAGGACCAGTTTGCACTTGTTCAGGAAGCCTGATTAGCTGGGGATAAAAGGCCTACTCGGTAAGAGAGAAGCAGCAGAAATGTGTGTTGGAATTCATGAATCCTTCTATGTTCTTAAAACCTGTTATTTGTAATAATAGAGAACAGCAGAAGCCCTGAGTCCCTCTCTCTCATTTCAACTTTCAGTCTTCAATTCCATGTAGAATAAGCATTTGCTGCATTCATGGGAATTCCAAAGAACACTCTCCCTGAGGAATTTTTGAGTCAGACTCTCTTCACTGCACAAGGTCACAATAGATCTGGCAGAGATAATAAGGAATTCCTTCTAGTTTTCATTTTCTCAATGACAAGTAGGAGAAGGTGCTTCCTTTGGTACTGTCTCTGATACCAAAATAAGTGTTCCTTGAGTCTTTCTTTCTTGCAGTCCCACTTACACATTTAGGCCCAGTTGATATATTGTCACATATCTTTCTTACTCTGTCCTGTTGGTCCTTAACTTCACATACCTTGTGTTCGGGGGTGGGGAGGGGGGAGCAGATACATAAAAAGGAGCTGTTTACACACAATCAATGATGCCAAATCACGTCAATAAGGAAGAGTGACTATGATTACAGCAAAACGCCAAAAGCTTTAAAGATCCACTCTTATAAGATGGGAAATCAAGTTGGGAAATAAACAGGTGACTGAATATCTACATATGATTGAAATATAATAGGACTGGATGTAAAGAGGAGGCAATTTGGAGGCACATCCAAAAGGAAAATTACATCTTGAACAATAAAAATCACATTGGAATAAGGATATCACTTTACATGTTTACTCTTTGAAGGACTGCTGTCTTGTGCATACCTAAGCTAGGCAATGTTTCATAAAAAGATGCGTTATGTCACAGTTAATTTTTTCATAACTCATCATATTGATTTAGTCATTCGAAAACTATGATGACTCTTCTCAATCTATACAGTCATGTCTCTGGCAAAACACAGTAATTCAGTTTGATCAGAAAATTTCTGTTTAATATTTATAGACTCAACTAGGGTGAATTAAGTTAAAATAAGTAATGATGGTAGTTAGGACAGTGGCAGAGTGTGCTGTTTCCAATACTCCTGATTTCATATCCTTAGAACCACATAGAGTAACCCAATGGGAAGCCTGGGGAGCAACATGTGGCCCCTAAGGGCCCTTTGACTTAGTTTTACCCATGACCTTTACTAACATCTCAGATTTCTTAGTCTTAATAGCCAATTCAGTATCAAAGCCCTGAGATGGTATTAACTGAGTTTTGTATCATTGGAGGTTGACTTTAAAAGCATTACATCTGAGGAGGGATGTCAGGAAGATGGCATAGATTGCTCATATGCCCCCATTAACAACAATAATTTGGCAACCACCTACAGACAAAAGTACCTTTGTGAGAGCTGTGGGATTCAGAGAGCAGACTGTGAACCTCCAGTGCAGTCTAAGAATGAAGAGAGCAATTTTGAGACGAGGGATCTGCATCCAGGCTGCTGACTTGCCAACCACTGTCCCGGTGATAAACCTGAAGACAACTTCAACCCCCCTGAGGACTCTGCTACGGTCCCATTTGGCTTTGGTCTATTGCCAGCACTGTATACAAAGGGACCCAGGAAGAGTCTTTCTCACCTGTATGCTGAGCAATAGGCATACAGACCTCCATCCTGAGAGTAGATCCTAAATCGGCCTATGAACTGATTCCAGTCCCCCTTAGCCACAGTCCAGAAGCCCCTGGAGAACACTGAATTAGACAATCACCATGGATGAGAGAGGTTTTGTGAAAATCCAGGAGTCTGGTGGAAGTTCTGGCACACTGTTGGAGCAAAAATAATCCAAGATTGAATGCTTTAACAAAGTGAAGGCTAGAGGAGGTGAGTGCTATGTCAAAGGTGAAGACAGCAATGCAAAGACTTCAACGAACACGAAAACCAAAGAAATGTGACAGCACCAAGGGAACCATAATTTTCCAGTAACCAAGCCCCAAATCATGGAGATCTACAATTTACATGTTAAGGAACTCAAAGTAGCCCTTTTAAGGTGGCTCAGTGAACTACAAGAAAATACAGAAAGACAATTCAATGAAATCAGGAAGACAATTCATGAACAATATGAGAAGTTTGACAAAGAGGTAGAAATCATCAAAAAACATCAAATGGATTCTGGAGCTGAAGAAGACAATGAATGAAATGAAAACTGCAATAGAAGACATGACAGTATAACAGATTAGCAAAAGAAAGAAGCTGAGCAATACTAGACAGGATCTCTGAAATGATCAGTTAGAGGAGGAAAAGCCTCCATGAACTATGGGATACCAGTGAGAGAAACAATCTGTGAATTCCTGGAATCTAAAAAGAAGAAGACAGGGAAAAAAAGGCAGAAATCTTAGTTAAAGAAATAATGTCTGAGAACATCCCAAATCTGGGGAGAGCACTGTAAAGCCAAATTCACAAAGCTAATAGGTCACTCCAAAATTTCAATCAATTATGTTCTCCAAGACACATTATAATAGAACTGTCTAAAAATCAAGAGAAAGATAATTTTTTATTTCTTTTTATTTTTTATTTATTTTTTTTAAAGATTTTATTTATTTATCTGAGAGAGAGAGAATGAGAGAGAGCACATGAGAGGGGGGAGGGCCAGAGGGAGAAGCAGACTCCCCGCCGAGCAGGGAGCCCGATGCGGGACTCGATCCCGGGACTCCAGGATCATGACCTGAGCCGAAGGCAGTCGCTTAACCAACTGAGCCACCCAGGCGCCCCGAGAAAGATAATTTTTTAAAACAGCAAGAAAAACATTTCTCTCACAGGAGGGGAACCCCTTGCCCCTCAAAGGCTATTTCAATGGATTTCTCAGCAGAAACCATGCAGGAAAAGAGAAAGTAGGATAATATATTTAAAGTGTTGGAAGAAAAAAACAAAACAAAACAAAAACTGCCAACCAAGAATACTTTACCTGGGAAAGATGTCCTTCAGAAGTGAGGGAGTTCATCACCACTAGAGTTAAAGAACAGTGAAGGAAGTTTAACTAGAGTTGAAGAAAGAGTGAAAGAAGTTCTTCAAGCTGAAAGAAAAGGATGCTAGCTAGCAATATAAAGATATATGAAAGTATACAGCACACTGGTAAAAGTATATAGTCAAATTCAGAATACTCTAATACTGTAATATGGTGATGTGTTAACCAATAACTCTAGTATCAAGGTTAAGAGACAAAAGCATTAAAAATAAATATAGTTATGTATTTTTTGATAAATACATAATATAAAAAGAGGTAAATTATGATATCAAAAACATAAAAGGGGGAGTAAGTGTAGAGTTTTCTTTTGTTATCAAAGTTGAGCTGTTAACAGTTTAAAATAGACTGTTATATCTATTGGATATTTTATGTAAGCCTCACAGTAATCACAAAGCAAAAACCAACAGTAATACACCAAAGGTAAAGAAAGGAGAATCAAAGCATACCACTACAGAAAATTATCAATTCATAAAGAAACAGCAATAAAGGAACAAAGGAACTATAAAACATCCAGAAAACAATTAATTAGATGGCATTAGTAAGTCCTTACCAGTCAAAAATGACTTTAAATGTAAATACATTTAATTCAACAATCAAATATATATACACAATGGAATATTATTCAGCCATGAGAAATAAGGAAATCCTGCCATTTACAACAACATAGGTGGAACTTGAGAGTACGTGCTGAGAAAGAGCATGAAACTGACAAATACCGTATGTTATCACTTATTTGTGGAATCCAAAAAAGTCGAACTCATAGAGACAGAGAAGAATGGTGGTTACCAGGAGCTGGGGGTGGAAGAAATGGGGAGATTTTGGTCAAAGGGTATAAACACCCAATTTTAAGAGGAATATATTCTGGGGCTCTAATATCCACCTTGGTGTCTATAGTTAACGATACTGTATTATATATTAAATGTTCTTTTTTTTTTTTAAAGATTTTATTTATTCATCTGAGACACAGAGATACAGAGAGAGAGAGAGCATGAGCAGTGGGAGAGGCAGAGAGAGAGGAAGAAGCAGACTCCCCGCTGAGTCAGGAGCTCGATGTGGGGCTCGATCCCAGGACCCTGGGATCATGACCTGAGCCCAAGGCAGACGCTTAACCATCTGAGCCCCACAGGCGCCCCTATTAAATGTTCTTATTACAAAAAAAAAGAGGTGATTATGTGAAGTGATGGGGTATTATCTAACCCTATGTGGTAATCATTTCACAATACATACGTGTATCAAATCGTCACATGTATATCTTCAAGTTCACAGAGAAAATAATAAAGTGAGTCTCTTGTAGAAAGTAAGAAAACATTACATTGATATTATAGATTTATAATTTCCTTTCTAAATGGAAAATGGTGTTATTAATAATAATAATACCACATGAGCAAAACTATGATACTTTGGCAAGCTTACTTAAAAACTTTAAGCTAGGGGCGCCTGGGTGGCTCAGTCGTTAA
The DNA here is from genome assembly GCF_054177405.1 of Leptonychotes weddellii. Lineage (NCBI taxonomy): Eukaryota > Metazoa > Chordata > Mammalia > Carnivora > Phocidae > Leptonychotes > Leptonychotes weddellii. Next base: position 82,602,396 of record NC_138371.1, on the reverse strand, counting down.
GCGTCTGCCTTCGGCTCAGGTCATGATCCCAGGGTCCTGGGATCGAGCCCCGCATCAGGCTCCCTGCTCTGCGGGAAGCCTGCTTCTCCCTCTCCCACTCCCCCTGCTTGTGTTCCCTCTCTCGCTGTGTCTCTCTCTGTCAAATAAATAAATAAAATCTTTGAAAAAAAAAAAAAAAAAACTTTAAGCTAAGTGTTGAAATTCAGTAGGGTTTCCACGTTTCAAAAAGAAAATTGCTGTAGTGGGCAAGGCACTCTAAAGTTTAGGGGAAATGCTGAGAGCCAGGGGATAGAGGAAAAAAAGTTAAAGTCCTTTTAAGTCATAATTAGGCCAACTGCTGTATCACTAAATGAAAAAAAAATTCGATACAAAAGTTTTATCCTACTTTTCTAGCAACTGAGATACTCTGAGGATTATAAATTTGAGTAAATAAGTCAAACTTAATATAATCATAATATAAATTTTAAAATATGCTAATATTGTAAAGATGGTATAGTTTCTGGAAATACAATAATAAACATTAGTGAATTTTAATCATAGAACTTATCACATGGAAGAATACTTGGTTCATGTTAGTGCTAACATGCTAGCCAACCAATTTTCAGCTATTCATGTTAATCTACAGGTGTTTTAAAAAAATATGTACGTTGATAAATCTATTCAACTAACTTTTGTATTATATTTTAGAGGGAAAATACTTCATTTCATGTTTGTTTTTTTCTTTTTTAGAGAGGGAGAGCGAGGTGGGGGAGGGACAGAGGGAGAAAGAGAGAATCTTAACCAGACTCCCCGCTGAGTGCAGAGCCCGACTTGGGGCTTGATCTCACAATCCTGAGATCATGACCTGAGCTGAAATCAAGAGTTGGATGCTTAACTTGACTGAGCCACCCGGGTGCCCCTCCATTTCATATTTTAAATGTATCATTTTCAGGTTGGTGAAAGGTATTTTCTGTATTGGTTGGTCAATTAAAGGGAGCTGTAAACTTTCCAGGGTTTACAAATACTATAAAATTCTTAAATCATACGGATTCCTCTTGCCCCCAGCAACTGGCTTTGGCAATTGTAAAATTGATTTTTGGGGGGTCTTGAATCTGATCCAGCGTCCCAGCTAATTGGAAAACCATGCTTGTGATATAGCATGTCTTTAAAGCGGTCAAGATAGCAGATGGTCTCTAAAGCAAATTCAAAGCTAACAAGCCCAGTTGGGGCATATCTGACAGCGGCGCTTAAAATGCAAAGGGAAAATGGACACAGTTCTGCTGCTCTAGCAATGGCAGCCTGTTACATAGATCCGTTTCCGCTTTGAAGGGAAACCCGGGGCATGTGCCTTTTGGCAAATGGTCTAGTCTCTCATTAAAGCGAAAGCCTCCTGCCTCTGGTACCTCTCTGTTAAGCTATCTTTATATTCCTCATCTAGGGTTCATATATGCAATCTTTCGATTTGAAAGTTGTTTTTTTTTTAAAGATTTATTTATTTTAGAGAGGTAGAGAGAGAGAGAGAGAATGCACGCATAAGTAGGAGGGGCAGAGGGTGAGGGAGAGAGGTTCTGAAGCAGACCTTGCGCTGAGTGCAGAGCCCGATGTAGGGCTTGATCTCACAACCCTGAGATCATGACCTGAGCTGAAACCAAGAATCTGATGCTCAACCGACTGTGCCACCCAGGCACCCCTCGATTTGAAAGTGTCTTTATGATCTATAGGGCACTCAGGTCATAATAATCATTCTTTGTCCCCTGCCCCAAACAATAATTTCCTGACATCTCTTCGTCTGTAGTTATCTTCCCATCACACCCTGGTGTCTAACAACCTAAGATGTTTGTCTAACCGTGGAGAGGAGGCTCTCACACTGACTCGGTCTCACTGCTCGAGATGGATAAATCTAAGCAATCTGACATGGCAGCAAGGGTCTGAGCTTTGTCACTTGTGCCCGAGACAAGGGCCGTTTACTTTCATTTGCTTACTCAGCATCGGGAGGAGACATGATGGGTGGCTGGCGGATCAGAATTCTCTTCCCCTTCAAGCAAATATCATGGGGTTTTCCCTGGGAAGGATGATTCCATTAATTTAACCAAGAAATTTTGACCAGGTCATAGGAGCCGCCCATGGTTATTTTGTAGGAAAAGAAGAATAATATATTTTAGGGTCAGGTTTAGTTGGCCACCACACAATTCCCTACATTAGCCTGAATAAAAGAGTTAGTCTTTTATTTGCCTGCATTTGTCACGAGAGGCCTGGATAAATATTTCACAGTATTCATTTTATTTTGGTGACATGGTCGTTATTAAAATTATCAACTCCTTAGGTTTTTCTTTAGCATCATATGATACATGCTAGACATTTCTTTGTCCCCTGGAACTTACATATTTTGTTAGCAGGATTTAACATATTCATTCTTTATCTCACATTGTGTACTAGGAATGCAGTAGATGCTTGGAAAATATGGACTGACCAACTGGTTATTTGACAAACCCATGACATTGTTGGTTTTATTAAATGATCAAGAGTGCTGCATCATTGCCAGTTATCCAGTACGCTAAATATTTTGGAATGTGATTGCACATTTCTGGCTATTTGTTTGATTTTGATGCGTTCTTCAGTACATTTCCACTCTACAAATAGTTGCAAAAATCTGACTATTTTTCAATAGGATTGTTCAGAGATCAAATGTCATTTGGGGAAAGTCTAAATGATTAATAGTTTTGATTTCTCATTTGGATGTGTCTTATTATAATGCAGACACAACTTCCTTTGGGGACTCTATCAGTTCAAGGAGATAGCAGTTTAGCTCACTAGCATTTTCGTTGTTTTTCTCAAAGCCTATGTGAGAAATAGCCACCACTAGCCATGTAGATAGAAATACTGATTTGCCAAGAATCGCTTAAGGAAAAAAAAAACGATGACTGATTTCATCCGTTGTAGAATGCATGTACTTCTTTGCAACTTAGCCACTTGATTTGGTATGGCATCTGTGTGTATTACAATGAAGAAATAGACATGGGTTTTCTGCTTAGTACAAATTCTTGCTTTACTGCCCTTTATGTTTCATGAGTCAGTGCCAATCATAATCCTTTTTATCATTTGTAGCCTGTATTAATTTTGTAGGAACATGGTGTCTGTGTGCTTCACAGGTAAGGAAACTGATACTCAATTTCTCATTCGTTTGGTCAAGGTCAGTTAGCTGGTGAAGCCGAGAAGTGGACCAAAGCCTTCTCCCCTAGACTTTGATGATACTACTGTTTAGTCAGAAGTATTACTGAACCCCTAGAGTTCTACATTTCATAGTTCTTGACTGTTGAGCTTTTAAATGCTTTTGGAGGGGCACCTGGGTGGCTCAGTCAGTTAAGCATCTGACTCTTGATTTCATCTCAGGTCATGATTTCAGGGTTGTGACATCGAGCCCCAAGTCGGGCTCCGCACTGGTTGTGATTCTTTCTCTCTCCCTCTGCCCCTCTCGCTGTGTGCACTCTCTCTCTCTAAAATAAATAAATGAATCTTCAAGTGTTTTTGAAATTTCTTTGACACATGAGTGAAGCAGTCCCCTGACCCTTGCTAAAAGTGAAGACATGGGACTCTCCTGATCTCTGCGGTCATCACGACCATAAAGTCAGGCCCTTACGCTGTGCCATTAGTGTGGAGAGGAATTTTTTGAATAATCTTTTGTTCCTCTATGAACAGAGGCTGTCTCTTTGGAAAAAAGACTGTGGTTGCTTTTACTCACCTGCTCTGCATTCTGTATGAGCAATTTGGTGACTGGAAAATATACACAAGATTAAAATTCAATAATTCCAAAGGTGGGGGAAGGAGAGTCTTGAGGAGAAATATATCACCCTTCCTCCCTCTCAGGTACTATTGATCTTTTTAAAACCAAGACACTGAGACTTGAGTTTGATCTCCAAACCAAAGGTGAGAACATCGTCTCTGACAAGTCAGACTTCTGCCCCTGAGCTGGCCATCAATCTGAACTGTGCTACCAGGCCTTTAACCTCTCCATCTTTGATGCTGCAAAGCATGGAATACAGCAAAGACAGAATTGTGAGGGCATAATGTGAAAGGCTCCCTCATTTTCTGGCACTGGAATATTGTGGAATCTTGGGTTGTAAGGGAACATTGTAAGGTTTCCTCAGCAATTCTCCACCACATTTTTAATACAGACTCTCCTAATGAGCTGAGAATGTATCCTACATTCAGTTCAACCCTGCAGGACCAGGAGGAGACAAGAGTCGGAGCTCTTCTTCAGACCTAGTTAATCTCTGGATTTTATGGGATGTTGATTTTCAGGAATTAGAATGGTAGTAAGTGTCATTTATTAAATACCTACTGTGCTAATTATTTCATAAACACACTAAACACGTATAAGTTGTACAAGTTTATAAGGTAGATGTTTTTACACATAAGGAAACGGAGGCACAGAGAAGAACAACGATCATGTTTGTTGCTTATCACATTTAATAAGTTGTGGAGCTGGGTTTCCAGCCCAGGTTTGTCCCGTTGGAAAGACCATGCTCTTATTCGATCATACCATGCTGTTGGAAGAAACTTCTCTATTGGAAAACAAATATATATATATATATTTTTTGCTCCCATAATTCTCTTATCTCTTTTCTTGATTGAAACAGTGTATAACTCTGTTTGCTGCTTACAGTTTCAAAGACCATGTTTTCTATCTTTGCTGAATTTTTGAAGTCTAAGTGGATATTTACATACAATGCCTCATTCTTGCATTTTCTTCTAGAGCTCAAGCTAATTTAATACCTACAGTTTAAATGCAGATGCCAGCAGAACCCAGAATTTGTGTACACTAACATTTTTAATTTTACATCCTAAATTGAGTCATTTTATCAGTGCTGAGATTTCTTGTACTGGAATGGGGGATGATGTTCTCTTAGAGTCATCCTCATATCTACCCTATAATACCAGGGCTACTATGTGAGGAGAGGGGAGAAATTTGCCCTGAATGTCTCTGAAACTATTGTTTTTATATTTACATTTTTTTAAATTAAAAAATTATTCAAGTATAATTAACCTACAGTGTTATAGTCATTTCAGGTATACAATATAGTGATTCAACAATTCTATACATTACTCGGAGCTCGCTGAGATAAGTGTTCTCTTAGTCCCCTTTATCTGTTCCACCCATCTGCTGCCAGCCTCCCCTCTGGCAACCATCAGTTCCTTCTCTGTATTTAAGAGTCTGTTTTTTATTTGTCTCTTTTTGTTTGTTTGTTTTCTTAAATTCCATGCATCCCTATGTTTATTGCAACAAAATTTACAACAGCCAAGATATGGAAGCAACCTAAGTGTCCATCAATAGAAAAATGGACAAAGAAGATGTAATACCTATTACTCAGCCACAAAAAAGAATGAAATCTTGCCATTTGTAACAACATGGATGGACCTAGAAGGTATAATGCTAAGTGAAATAAGTCAGTCAGGGAAAGACAAATACCATATGGTTTCATTTTCTGAAGCCATTTTTCGACATCGTTTATAAAAAACATTGGACAGATTTAGATTTTGCCATTTGAGCACGTTAAAACTGCACCAGTGCATTTATGTCTAATCATGACATCACCTTCAGTATTCCCTGAGGACGTCAGGCTTCCCTATTCCCAGGGCTTGGTCCATCTATTTTGCTATCCCCAAAAGGCTCGTCCCCTAGTTCATTCTGAAGAATATTTAGTCCTTCTTTACCGTTCTTCATAGGCATACTTCCCTGACACTGTCCCACTTTCTTAGTCCTATCTCCGTTTTATATCTGCATCTGACTGTGAGTCTGTGTGTTTCTGAATGTATGTATTCATGAATATGTATAGCAAATTAGCTTGGCACATCTCAGTAGAAGGAGAAAACACTCCTTCTTCTCCTCTGAATCCAAGAAGCTAGCTAGCACAGCGTAGAACACATAGTAGTCACTAGATACGTTTACCAATTAAAACTAAACACTCTAAATTTCAGAACTATATTACGGAACTGGTTTATGAGATTCTGGTGGGTTTCACTAAAGAGAGAGATGCACTTCTCAAGGAAGCCGATTACGGAACATCAGTGTTTTTATTGGGACAGCTGGTACAGTGAAGAAATTTTGCAGCCATTTTTTAGTAAGGCAAAATCTAATTTTCGTTGCCTACTTCCTAATAACAAAAGTTTATAGCTTATTATTTTAAGAACTTAAAAGGAAAGAATCACCAAGATAGCATAAAAATAATAAAACCATTAAAGCTGAATTTCAGTATCCCTTCACACAGGCATTATTCTTAGCCAGTCAGTCAGAAAACGTTTTAACTAGCAAGAGACATTTTTTTTTCTTGTGTATGTGTCTTTGTATTCTTTTTTTTTTTTTAAAGATTTTATTTATTTATTTGAGAGAGAGAGAATGAGAGACAGAGAGCACGAGAGGGAAGAGGGCAGAGGGGGAAGCAGACCCCCCGCTGAGCAGGGAGCCTGATGCGGGACTCGATCCCGGGACTCCAGGATCATGACCTGAGCCGAAGGCAGTCGCTTAACCGACTGAGCCACCCAGGCGCCCCGTGTCTTTGTATTCTAATGAGATGAAAAAATCTTGGCTACAGCACTCACAGAAGACATATTGCTTCCTTTGAAATACAGCTTTAATGGTTCTTTTTTTTTTTTTTAAAGATTTTATTTATTTATTTGAGAGAGACAGAGCACAAGAGGGGGGAGCGGGAGAGGGAGAAGCAGACTCCCTGCCGAGCAGGGAGCCCGATGCGGGACTCGATCCCGGGACTCCAGGATCATGACCTGAGCCGAAGGCAGTCGCTTAACCAACTGAGCCACCCAGGCGCCCAGCTTTAATGGTTCTTACGGAGACCGAGTACAAAGCCGGGGTTGCCCCGCTAGGACTTATGGGTTAAATCAAACCCACCATCTATTTTTGTGCAGCATGGGAGTGAAGGATGATTTAAAAATTTTAAATCATTGAAAAAAATCAAAAGGAGAATTATATTTCATGACGTGTGAAACTTATATAAAACTCAAATGCCAATGTCTATAAATAACATTATCTAGGCACAGAGCCATAGCCATTCGTTTATATATTGTGGGTGGTGGTTGTGCCACAGTGACAGAGCTGAGGAGTTTGCACAGAGGCATTATGGCCCACAACTCTAAAATATTTACTTTCTGACCCTTTATGGAAAGTTTGCCAATCTGTCCTCTAAAAGACACTCTTCTAGTGCTTCTTGCATGTCCATTTATCTTGGAAGAAATGTACAATCAATCAATACTTCCTTGCTACACTGGACAGTCCGTGTTCAGGATCTCACATGGTTATATGAAAAATCAATGTGATTCAGTTCTAGGGTTTCTGATAAATCTAGCTTGTGTCATAAAAATAAACAGGGTTTAAATGTAGCCTCTATTCTTGTTTGTCTTACACATTTCAATAAATAAGGATGAATGGAAAATATTCCTACGAGACTCAATAGTATGTCACAGAGATAATAGGAATTTATTAAACCAAAGGACTTTCTTTTCTTTTTTTTAAGATTTTATTTATTTATTTGAGAGAGAGAGAATGAGAGAGAACACATGAGAGGGGATAGGGTCGGAGGGCAAAGGAGACTCCCCGCCGAGCAGGGAGCCCGACGCGGGACTCCATCCAGGGACTCCAGGATCATGACCTGAGCCGAAGGCAGTTGCTTAACCAATTGAGCCACCCAGGCGCCCAAACCAAAGTACTTTCATTTCCAGTAACCCACTAATTATTCCTAGTTGTCATCCAGCTCTGCACCCATCGAAATACATTTGTTTTTATGACTCCAGGAAAAAGGTAGATATGGACTGGAACAAGAAATTCAATATTTGACTTTGCCTTTACAAAATGGTCTTCTCATATTTAAGCATCTATGAAAACTGAAGCTTTGGGTTTGCAAAAATGAGGTTTTGTTGAGAGAAAAGGTCTTATAACACAGTTTCATATCTGAGCCTGAAGAAGGTGAAAATAGAGTCAATCCTCATTTTTTGGCCTTTCACTATTAGCTATTCCAGAAAAAGGGTGTATTATAATCACAAGTTCTGCTAGGAAAGGAAGGATAACTAGGAACTTCTCTTGTTCCTAAGGGGTGGGGTAGATAGCAGTACAGAAAGGCAGGAATGCACAGCATCTGGCAATATCTTTGTTGTATTCCTTACCTCCTCCCTTAGGCCTTAACCAATGGTTAGGTGCTAGAAATATTCAGTTAAGTTTAGGGACATGGAAGAGCAGGAATCTTCCTCCCCAGTCCTCCAGGAAAGCTTAGAATACCTGGGGTCTCGTGACACCATGTTCAACATGGCAGAATCCACACATCCAAGTACACTCTGCACCCAAGGACAGAAAAGTAGTGGCCCGGGCTGGGAAAATTTTCTGCCACATTTTGCAGGGACCAATAAGGGCTCCTGCAGTTTCAGATAAAATAAAATAAGCAGACCAAAATTACACTGTAAGAACTCTGAGAATTAAACTGCTATTGGAACCATGGTGCAAAAGTAGGTCAAGACCCCAACACCCATGTGATAGACCTAAATAGAGTGACTTCCTGCTAAAACCAAATATTTTAATAGGACATAGAGCCTCATAGTGTAATAGACAATATGTCCAGGATGCCATGAAAATCACTTCACATAATAAGAACCAAGAAAACAAAAACCCAACAGACAATCAACTGACAAAAACACTGAGATGAATCAGATGTTAGAATTATCTGACAATTGTAAAGCAGCTATTATAAAATTGCTCTAACAATACAATTATATATATATAATATATAAAAACAATTATAAATAATAATAACAATAAATAAATAATTTTATTATTTATTATCATTTATTTTATTAACAATAATAAATAAATAACAATTATAAAATCTCTTGAAATAATGAAAAAATCAAAATCTTAGAAAAGTAATGAATGGCAAGCTAGAGCATGGGAGAATCACCCATAATGAAAGTTATAAAAATATCACCAAATAAAAATGATAGAACTGAAAAATAAAGTAACAAAGGGTTAGGATCTTGATTATGTAAACTCTCAAAACTCAATAGTGGAGAAAAAACAATCTGGCTATAAATTGGACAAAAGTCATGAGCAAAAATTTCACTGAAGAAGATGGATGGCAAAGAAGCATTTGTAAAGATATTCATTGTTATTAGTCATTAGGTAAATGTAAATTAAAACGGCAGTGAACTAGGTCTACATATCCATCAAATGGCTAAAATATAAAATAACTATAAGTACAAATGCTGGCAAGAGAAACTGAAACTGGATTATTCACACATTGCTGGTGGAAATGTAAAACAGTACCATCACTTTGAAAAGAGTTTCTTAGAAAATACTAAACATGGAAGTACTTATAAGATCCAGAAATTGTACTCCTTGGCATGAATCCCAGGAAAATAAAAACTTACGTTTACAAAAAAACTTTATGTAAAGGTTGTTAACAGCTTTATTTGTAATAATCAAAAACTGCAATCAGCCCAGCTATCCTTCAACAGGTGAATGGTTTAACAAACTATGTTGCATACATACAATGGAATACTACTCAGTAGTAAAAAGAAACAAACTACTGAGACATGTAACAATTTGAATCACTCTCCAGGGAATATTTTTGACCAAAAAACCAAAACAACTCCAAAACTTGAAAATATGATATAATATATGATTCCATTTTCATAACATTTCTGAAATAATACATTTTAGAAATGGAGGACAGATTAGTGGTTATCTGGGATTAGAGATAGGGAGATGGGGACAGGAGGAAAATGGGTACAGTGTAAAAGGACAACTCAACAGTCCTTATGACTTTGGAGCTATTCAGCGACTTGACTGGTGGTGGGCAGAGGCACCCACACAGGTGAAAATATTATCTAGAACATAATATACACATACATATATAAACAAGTAAAACTGGGTAAATCTGAATAAGGTTGGTGCATTATATCCATATCAATATTCTGGTTACATTAAACTATAATTTTGCAAGACGTTACCCCTGGGGAAAACTAGGAAAAGTGTACAAATAATCTCTCTGAATTATTTTGTACAAGTGTATGTGAATCTTCAATCATTTCTCCAAAATTTCAGTTAACGATAGTCTGAGACATTAATAGTCATTGTTGATAAACTACTTCCACAAAAAGGCTTTTTTTTTTTTTTTTTTTTTAAGCCTGTAGATTGTAGGGACCTCCCAAGACTATAGACTGTGGTAGTCCCCTCTATCATCACTAGTAGGTTCCAGCCCAAGAATCCAAAGTGCAGGCAGGGTTTACCCTGTGCAGGATGAACAGGCTCAGATAAATCAGGAAGAGACACCTCAATGAGACCATGAAGAACCAGATGGGTGCTCCTTTCCTGGACCGTGGGCAAAACTTCTCTCCCCACCATTTCCCAAACTCAGATCTTTGTCAGAATGAAGCACCAGCCTAGAGGGAAAGTGAGGAAACTCTGAAAGACTATTTTCCTAGAAGTGCCTAAACAGCCACATGGACCCTGTCTAAAATAATGCTACCTGAATATGGCTAAATTGTAACTGGGTTAGGCTGGGTAGCCAGGAATGGAATAGTGCAAGTTAACCATTTTAAATGGATGTTAACCGGAGCAAAGTTGAATTCAGTTCTAAAAAAACTAGAAATCATATATATATATTTGCATATCTGACTCATAGTTTTAAAGTGTCAACCTTAGTAAAATAATTTCACTATACTTGAATATATTCGAATATGCAGCCGCAAGGGTGATGAGGAACATGGTAAACCTCAGTAAGTCAGCTTCCCCTAAGCATCTGCTTCAGAGCATCTTTGGCAATCTGCTCTATCCCTTTAGAATGACCATGACCTTGAAGACAAGGAAGCAAATGGTTCAAGTCCAGAAAAATTCCCGCCCACAAGTTACTTAAGCTCAATTGAGGTAAATGCAGCCCCTTAGTCATAAATTAGACTGACAATCTGTGTATTGCCAGTAACTGGTGCAGAACTACCAGCCGCAGAACCAGGGCTTGATAAGCAAAGTTGAATTTTGAGCTGTCTTGGGATATCCAACCTAAATACAAGGTGCATTTTCTGGATTTGTATAACATAATTTTGACTGCTATTTTCCCTTCCCTGGAAGTGTCAAAGGAGTTGGAAGCCATTATTAACTTCTGCTAAATAATGTAATAAGAACTTGACTCTCAGTATTTTTGATATAAGCCTGAATTTTTAGCTATTAGAAATAGTGTCTAGTCCAATTGTTCTTAATCTTTCCCCTTTCGTTGTTTTCCCCTTTGACCTCATATATTAAGCTGTTTAGTTCTGCATATGTAATCTTCAGAGCCATTTATTACTGAGTATGCAATACAAGTATTGAATAACAATTGTCCAATTTCCATTAGGCTTTTAAAAGTCTTTAGGCCTAGTTTTTGGAGCTCAATTATCACATTAATTTTTTTTTTTTTTTTTTATATCTCACATCCTGAAAAATCACAGTTGAAGGGAAGCAGAATATTCCACACCAAAATGTGCCACCTTGGCATGCAGATTATTTTGAGCTGAAGGCATTAAGACATAGCAGATTCAGGAGAAGACTTTTAACTTTCCCTTAACTGCCTAAAAGAATTTAGATGGTGAATCTGTACCAGGAAGAAATCTATTTCCAGAAATAACTTCTTATATCAGAAAGACTTATCTGTATGGTATGGCAAACGTTTGTTTACCAAACATTTGCTCTTCTCATCTTCCTGTGATTGTCTTCCTCCCCTTTGAAGCCCTAGACCCCTTGTCTTTTCTCCTTAGCTCAAGATGGTATATAAGCCTCAATTGCTTAGCTATCTTCAAGTGTCACGTTATTGAGGGGCTCCCGTACATATGTAATTACATTTGTTTTTCTCCTGTCAGAATGAAGCATCAGCCTAGTATCAGGCTTATATCAATTTTATATCAATCTTATCAATTTTAGTATCAGGCCAGTCCATGAACCTAGAAAGGAGAAAGGGAAAAATCTTCCTCCCCTGTACAATCTTACAACCACTGTGGCACTGGATGCTTTTTTACCCTAATAGTTCTGAGGTCAGCCTCATTAGCATGGCTAAAATAACATGACAACCACATCCTGCGGTTGTAGGATGTCTTCACAGAAAGCAGCACACTTTTGAACAGATATTCACTCATGCATGGCTTGAGTCTTCTTAGGAAGTTTTCCTCTAAGTCATCCCTGCTTTTTCTAGAGTGAGACATAGGCCTCGAGAGGATCCTTTTATGCTAACATAACATTGTAATTTAGCCAGCTGGCCTGCAGAGGGGTCAACAGAGGTCTTGTTGGTATTGTACAGTGGCCCATGACTCAGATACCTGCATTTATTTTTGCTCTTTCGTGCCTTTAGAAAAATGTACATTGGTAAGTAACTGCTTTTGCAATACATGAGAAATGACAACTTTAAGAGATGACTGGAACAATTAAACTTAACAATTACTGTTAAAATTCCAGCCATGGATAAGGCATTATAATAAGCATTGCAGAAGTTTCAAAGATGAGACAGGTAGATTCTCTTCCCTCTGATTGCCTACCATTCAATACCATCTTTAAGTCATACATTTTAGTTCATATATTTTCATGTTTATCTTGTCATTTGATCCTTAAAATATTTATAGAAGAGAAAATTGAGGCTGGAGAGCTATGACTTGCCTAAAATTATAGAACCAGCATGCAGTGGGCAATGCTCAATCCTAAAGCCAGGTTGTCCTGATGTCTTCCCAGCCCATTGCTCCATTTCCAAACCTATTTCTGTTAACATTGTCCAACACCTGTTTGCATATTTAAATTAAGGTATTATGGATTTTTTGTTTTGTTTTGTTTTGCTTTAGTACATTATCTTTTATTGAGGAATATATGCTTGATGTGAACATTATCTGAAAAATTCTGATGCCAAGATTATATAGTCACATCAAAGCATTCCAGCTGTTAGAACAATCGATACCTAGTGTGTTATGCCTGTTTTATCTCTAAAAGCGATAGCAGATTTGAGTCCAGGTGCTATCAGTGTTTTTCATAATTAATTGAATACTGGTAGGCTGCTAGAGAAATAAGCATATGATTGCATCATTAAAAAGGATGAAATATTTATTATTTTTAGGAAAGAAGGATCTCTTGATCTTCTTTTCTTAACAGTCTCCCTCATTATCTTCTAAAAGCGTTTATTAGTTATCTTACAGAAAAGTGTTCTCACTGCCAAATGTTTCCATGAAAAAACAATGCTCTGCATTCAAATTATCTTGCACTAAGATATCTTAATAAAGGTGTACTAGTAAGCAATCATCATTAATTGAGTCAGTGTGGTATTTTAAGGGAATAGAGAAAATGAGAAATGTAAATAAATGAAGGTAATTGGAAAGAGGCTGGAGATCCAGAGATTCTTCTCTACATTTATTAAATTCTAGGAACCCTTCTTGCAAAATTCAAGGAGCTTCCCTATAAAAGTTGTGGTTCTCACACAGTGGCAAGAGTAGAAGTCTAAATCTGGAAAAAAAAGTCCAAGACACAAGCAGCGGAAGAACAGATATAATTGGTTGAATTGCAGAACAAGAGGTATAATGACCGAAGGGGCAGTGTGAGAGATTAGTGAGTTGATAAACGGCTTTAAATAGTGGGCACTACTTAAAGAAAAATTGCAAGGAGAATATGGATACAAGAAAACAAAGGTATGAAGAATAGAGAAATTAATAGAGCAGAATAGGGGTATTAAAAGGAGTGAAACAATCTTGGAACATTTCCTCTAGACCCCACTAAGTCTCTGAAAGGAAGAGGCCATTGACACATGATTGTATCTATCTAGGTGAAAGGTAAAGGGTGAAGTCAAATTGTCAGCAAGGATCAAGACATTTTGCTTGTATGTTAAACGTTTGCATCATTTAGTTTTTCACTTTGGCAACATAGACTTTGGTGTTAGTAAATCAAAAGAAAATATGCTTAGTTCATGGTGAATGTGTTTGAACTATTTTCTTGAGATAACTTAAAGATTTAAATTTCAAAATTACTAATTAAGGCACAAAGGAAAGGTCTTCCTCTCCTCCACAAGGGAAGAAAACAACCTGTCATTTTTTTCTTCAGTGATCATGGGCACCTTAGCCTGGGTAACTTTTCCATGAGTCACAAACCTGACAGCACCACATTCACAGATAGCTGAACTTCCACCATATTGTTGAATTTATTGTTGAATTCAAACTCAGTGGTTGTCATTTGCTTTGTAGCAAATTCAGAATCTATTATGGGACTCATGAGCTCAAAATACAACTCATTGGTTTCCCCGTATCTATCAGATTTCACTGCACTATGTCCTGCTTTGTTTAACTAGTAAAATAGTCTGCTTGCACAATTGTTTTAACTTTGATACTTGTCTTTCCCCTTTTCTTCTCTCAATTATCTTTGTTTCATACTTTTCTTTTGTATTCCCATCAGTTATTTTCAAGTTTTGTCTTTTAAAATGGCATGAACTGATGGCATTTCTTTTTGGACCCGGGGGTTTTTTCCCTGTTCTGTAAAAGCTTTTTTTTTTTTTTTCTTCTTCTTCTAAAGTTAACACCATATTTTAAAAAAATAAATCCTAATTCATGTTAAGTTTTGGCATGTGAATATTTTTAATACGTTCTTACCTATACGTAATTGTGACAAATTTAGAAACCCTTCTAGAAAATTTGCTCATTAAGAATACCATGTATAGGGCGCCTGGGTGGCTCAGTTGGTTGGGCGACTGCCTTCGGCTCAGGTCATGATCCTGGAGTCCCGGGATCAAGTCCCGCATCGGGTTCCCTGCTTGGCAGGGAGTCTGCTTCTCCCTCTGACCTTCCCCCCTCTCATGCTCTCTCTCTATCTCATTGTCTCTCAAATGAATAAATAAAATCTTTAAAAAAAAAAAAAAGAATACCATGTATAAAGGCTCAACTTCTTTATTTTGTAAATTACCTGGCAGGAGGAAACTCTAAATAATTCTGCTTTGTATTGCAAGTTAAATATATTGAATGAGGATATAATTTTACCTTTTATGTCCAGTTCATCAAGTAGGTGATGGTTCTTCATAAATCATATTTTAACCATTATAGAGACATATCTTAAAATTTAAAATTTCTTTTTGATTGATCCACTAATTTCCCCTAGATAGTGAATAATTATTTGTTCTTACTATTTTTAAACTACCTCCCTACCTTCTTTCTTATCTAACACTTTCCATAATGAAACTGCTAATTTTATACTTCAATATTTTCCACCCTTTTAATGCATTACTTTACTCCTTTTCCTACTTATTTTTTCTAAAAATACAAATAAATTCCCTAGATTTTTATGGCAGTAGGGGATGCAATTCTATTTTCCTAAACATTTAATAAGATTAATAATGGGGGCGCCTGGGTGGCTCAGTCGGTTGAGCGACTGCCTTCGGCTCGGGTCATGATCCAGGACTCCTGGGATCGAGCCCCGCATCCGGTTCCCGGCTCGGCGGGGAGCCTGTTTCTCCCTCTGACCTTCCCCCCTCTCATGCTGTTTCTCTCTCGCTCGCTCTCTAATAAATAAATAAATAAAATCTTTAAAAAAAAAAAGATTAATAATGAATAATAAAGGAGGCAAAGGACAAGTTCGTTCTAGATTATTTCTTCCCTCAGCCTTATTCATCACCATGTTCAAAAATTTTATTTTTCCTTTTGATATATAGCAATGTAAATCACCTGTCATTTGTGGAAAATGCTCTCTAAAGGACTGTTTTGATGTTGTAGTATGTTTGTATTCACACACTATGCTGTTTCTTCTCTAGTATTTATTTGTGACAGCTCAGAGAAAGTCTTTGCCATAGATCTTGCACTATCTGGGTTTCCAACCATTTTTAATCCTAAATGCTTTTTAACAACTTATAGGTACTGTTTCAAACCCTCAAATTTTTTTTTCTATCATGTCAACATCCATGACATGTATAATAATAGCTAGTTCCTCTCTGCCTTTCACTGGTAAATTAGCTACCTCTTCTTTGATCTTCTTAAACATACAAATAAATTCCTCTCTTTTTCTTAATAAAAATATTTCTATATAACTAAAATGTTGCAGTATTAATACTCAGATATTCCTTTTAAGGGAGTACGTAATTCAGTACATCAGGTTATCTTTTTTATTTTTCTCATGGGGTGAAAGGTAGGACAGAGAAATTTCAGTCATTCAGTGAATAATAAACCTGTGCTCATCTTACTTTTTACTTTGGCATAGCCATAATTAGGATTTGAGTCATATCTCTATGGATACCATCTTTTTAAAATTTGACATTTTCACTTAGTATTGCACCCAACATTTAAATAAGAGAACAATATTGTGGCCCAAACCTGAAAAATATGTAGATAACTAATACACTAGTGTCCATATGAGCCTGGATATAACTTTAGAATGTTATTCCTTCCTCCATGAAATAGAAAACAAAAGCAGGTTTGGAGCAGAAAATGCTAGTTGCTTATGTGTATCAATTTTCCTCTTCTTAGTTATCCTGATTTTATTCGGGATAGAAATATGTTCACCTAAAACACACTTTCCACCTCCTTACAGCTATGCAAGTCTGTGTTCCTAAATCAATGAAGTGAAAAAGTGACTACAATGAGTGGGACTTTGAGGAAAGCATCTAAAAAAAGAGCCGACTAAACTCCTTTATGCTTCTTGGAATTCATACATGATAGCTGGAGTTCTAGCAGCTGTTTTGGAGCATGAAGTGACCTTGGGTGCCAACAGATCTGTAATTGCCGTGGAGTCACAATACCACTCTGTGGTGTATGCTCCCAGACTTCTTTTATGTGAGAGGTAAACATTTGAATAAGGTCTAAGACTGATTCTAACTGATAACAAATCAAAAGAAAGGAAAGTGCGATTAAGTTCTTTGGCTTTCTATTTTCATTTGAGTTAATTTTTGTAACATGATTTTATAATGGGTTGCTATGTTTTCAATTTGCAAATACAACTACTCATATTCACATATAAATACAAAAATACAAATGCTCCTAGAATTATGAACTCAATTTTTTATCCTCAGAATATATATTTTGATTTTTTTTCTAAAGATTTTATTTATTTATTTGACAGAGAGAGACAGAGCGAGAGAGGGAACACAAGCAGGGGGAGTGGGAGAGGGAGAAGCAGGCCTCCCGCGGAGCAGGGAGCCCAATGCCGGGCTCGATCCCAGACCCTGGGATCATGACCTGAGCCGAAGGCAGACTCTTAACGACTGAGCCACCCAGGCGCCCCTATTTTGATTCTTATACAATTTTTTCCATAGCTAGGATGATACTAGCTAACATTTGTATAGCACCCCATATAGCAGACAAGGAAGATGATAGCTAATTGCTAATGATAATAGCTTGAAGCTAACCTTTTTAAATGCTACATTTTATCAGCTGTTATTTAGTAGAGGTGTTTTAGTTGAAGTCAAACAAATCTGGGTTCAATTCTTGTCTGTACTATTTACCAGCTACATGGCCTTGAACAAGCTACTTAAGTAGTTTAAGCATCAATTTTAAAATGAGGCTGACAACATTTAATTCTCTACATTATTATAAATTTAAATAAAATATGCTTCTTTTTTAAAGATTTAATTTATTTATTTGAGAGAAAGAGAGAGCACAAGCAGGCAGAGCTGCAGGCAGAGAGAGAGGGAGAAGCAGGCTCTCCACTGAGCAGAGAGCCTGATGAAGGGCTCGATCTCAGGACACTGGGATCATGATGAGCTGAAGGCAGCCGCCTAACCAACTGAGCCACCCAGGTGCCCCAAAATATGCTCTGAAAGCATTTAAAAGGGAGACAAAGCATAAGAGACTCTTAATCTCAGGAAATAAACTGAGAGTTGCTGGAGGGGAGTGGGGTAGGAGGGATGGAGTGGCTGGGTGATGGACATTGGGGAGGGTATGTACTATGGTGAGAGCTGTGAATTGTGTAAAACTGTTGAATCACAGACCTGTACCTCTGAAACAAATAATACATTCTATGTTAATAAAAAATTAAAAATAAAAATAAAATACCGATGTAATATTCTTAATGAGAAAAAAATATATATATATCCTATATACCTGAAACTAACATAACATTGTTTGTCAACTATAATTAAGGAAACAAAAACTAGGGATAAAAAGCAATACTAATATTTCAATATGTTATTTGTCACATTAGCAATGAAGGCTGGGCATATGCTGACTGGCTCACACTTATGTTCCATCCAATGGGGCTTGTTAGTTCTTTTTCAGTGGTCTGAGTTTGTAGTCCCTTCACCAAGTGAGATAGTTTGGTACATGGTATTATAAATGTTGAAGAAAATCAGAGGATGTATGGAAATAAGAAAGATTATAGATATCATTCTTTCAATAAATAATGATTACTGTGATTATTGCTATAATCTGCCCATCATTTGACATACATTTCTGCTCCTTCAGTTATGTTTCCTCTTTCAATCTCTTCTTGAAATGTCTAATTGCTCCAGTAGACAGTAATCTCAAATTGCACATGGAACAGTCTTTTCTTATATATTTGATTAATTTGATATTAGTATTTAGCTCTTACATTATTATTCAAACATTCATTTATATGTTTTCTACCTTCTATCTCTACTTTTAAGCTCCTTGAGGACCACTACTGATTAACACACTTCTTTATAGCTCTCTTAGCAATTGATCAATGCTATCCATGGAATGGACACACCAGAATGTGTTTGTGCATAAATAAATGGACTAAGTGTACTTACTCATGGCAGCATTTCTTTAGCTTAAATCCTCAATATTAGCTTTTTTGTCATTGCTTTAGCCAACTTTACCCCAAGATTGAAGTTAAACTTCTCATCTTTACCCTCAAGAATTTCTAAGATAGTGTGTTTTCCATTGTTTCATTCATGGTAACCTGTAAACATTTCTGACTTTCTCTGTTTCAATTTCTGTCTCACAATTCTCTTGCCCAGGTTATGGCATTAGAGGTCCTCTACTGCAGTGTCACTGAAAATGTGTTCTGTGAAACAGTCCTGGTCCACAAATTCTATGTTACTTACTGGTCCATGATGAGAGCATTACAGAAATTGAGATAAAACATTTAAAAACTTTTATAACAATTTGGTATTTCGTGGATACACAAATATGTGATCTTTACCCCTGTCTCATCAAACTAGATATAGGTTAGTTTTGGTATTGTGTACTGAGTTACATTGGTACAAACTATGAAGAAGTCATGGACATTTGGACAATACATAGGTCCATAATGGATTGAGAATGAAACATACACACACACACACACACACACACACACACACGCGCGCGCGCGCGCACAAGATCCCTTACCACAGATAGTTTGCGTTGCATTATATTAACAGAACCTGAGACAAGACCTCACAAGGGGTTAGGTTCAGCACTTGCTGACATTAAAGCTGTGTAGGTGTCTATGGCTTTACACAGCTTTTCTTTGACCAGACTCTTACAACATAGCCTAGTATTCTTCCCCACCTCTTCTTCCAAATAAATTGCATTGAATTGTGAGTTACCAGTTATTTTCCAGTTTCAAAGTCTGGATTTTCAAGGACTTTTGTTTCACCATTATTGACTGTCACCCATATCATGGCATAGAGTAATGGGAATCCTTGTGTTATGGATTCTAAGCTGAAGGAAGACACAGCTGCCACTGTACCTTTAATCTTTCAGAACCTGCCTGGTGCTTATTGCCACCCTCATCCCTAATGTTCTCTCTTCTCCTTCTGAGTATCAAAGAGATCATGGAAGCTAATTTCAAATTAGCAGTAACCATTTATGGTTCTGTGTCATTGACTGCACACCTTTTTTCCACTTATACTTCCAACTATATGGCCACTGGCATTTAGTAGACCTTCACTGTGAGTTAGAGTCCTTTCATGACTTAATATAAATATGCTTTTAGGCCCCTTTCATTTTCTGATATAACTAAGTCAATTCATATGAAATCCAAATAGAGATAATTGTTCAAGAAAGTGAGCCAGAATATATTGAGAACCTGTCATGTGCCTAATATTGTGCTAATGACCATTCAGTGTACTAAAAAGTTGTCTTTTTATCACTTACCTTTAGATGTATATTCTGGTTAAGGGTCTAAACAGGAAATATGTATGAATATCTACTTAACAAGATACCATGCTAAATAGTGTAAAAGTATAACAAAAGCATTTATGTATCTGGGGGGGAATATATTCTAAGACACATGTAGGACAAAGAATAAGACAAAATAATATCCATGCTACCAAATCCATATCTGGATCTTAATGTTTTTAATTCTTTGCATGTTAAAAGTTCATTTTAATGGATATAATAATTTATTTTAATGCATACTGATTATAATATTATTATAATCAACATGGATTGAGTGCCCGCTGTCTGCTAGGCAATGTTCTAATTGCTTCTACCTGCATTAGTTTGTTTAATCCTCAGGATCACTCTGTGAAATGGTGCTATGATTAGTTTCATTTTATAGTATGCTTTTCTTATATTTAATATAAGTAAAAGCATTTAGTATCTTTTAAAGTGAGAAACTGAGACAGAGAAAGGTCAAGTGATTTAACCAAGGTTTCATAACTGTATAAAGTAATGAAAATAGACATGTAAGGAATTGTTCTACATGGTTTTGATTTAGCAGAGAATACATAATCCATTAGAGCAAATTATAGTCTCCCAACTCAACAACAAGCGTGCATTAGTATTTGGAAATCTTCACTAACCACAGGACAATCGGAGAAGGCCCTCACAACTTTCAGATTAATTAATTATCTTATTAATTGAATAGTTATTTGGGTACCTACTATGTACTAGGAATTGTTCAAGATATCAGCATGTACAGAGATAAATGAGATGCACAGACGCTTCATCCTTATATCCTATAGGCCGTAGAAGAGGGTTTGGGTAACATCTACTTGCACTGATGTTTTTCTAAATGGAAGCCATGACTGTAGATTATTCTAATAAAAACATGGTAAGGTCAAATAATTTTACTTTTACCTCCTGAGAGATGGAGGGTTTTTCTCCCTTTTAAACATGATCTTCGGTCACTTGTTATCTCTTTTAGCCTCTTCAACACTGTTCAGTCATAAAACTCAGCCATGTAGTGTGAAACTCAATTAAATTATGTGTAATAAATTCCAGGGGACATTTGAAAGACAGAGTGAATTACAGATCCTGAGTATAGTCACCTTGTTTTACATGTCAATCTGTTTTCCTCTCTTTCCATCTGTTTCTCACACAGGCTGATTTCCCTGGAAGAAGCCAGAGGTTTTCCATGTTAGGAGGCAGGTGATACCTTAACTGACACTTGAACCTGAGGGTGCGAGGCCAAGGGTGTCATTCTGTAAGGTATCGAAAGCCTGGTGTTCAGCTACTTTTGAACGAGGTTAGGTGGGGAAACATGTAATTTAACTGAATTTCAGTTTCTTTACCTATAAGATAAGGAGAAAAATAATAATTAATAAGACATCTTGAAGATGAAATGGAATACTTGGAGAACTAAAAGCTGTATAGCAATATAAGGCAACATAATAGGGTGAAAAGGAGAGGGGTTTTGACACCAGGCAGGTAGAGCTCAGTAGTTTAGCCTGGAGGCTCCTGATTCAGACTGCCTGAGTTCAAATCCTGGCTAACCACCTGCTAGTGGTTCAATTTTGGACTATTTTTGTGATTTATCTAACTCTCTCTTTTCTTATCTCTAAAATGCTAATAATAGCTGTACCTGCCTTTAAGTGTTTTTTTTTTTAAATGAGAAAAATAAATGCCCTTAGTATAATATCCTAAAATGAGCTTGTATTTTATTATGTATTTAGTATGTACCAGTAGTGTTCTGTGTGTTTCATAAGTACCATCTTGTTTTGTTGTCTTTAGTATGGTTAATATAATAGGTACTTTTATTATCTGCATTATATAGAAGAGGAAATCTAAACATAGAGAGTTATGTAAGTTGCCCAGATTTGTTAAAGATAATAAATATTGGAACAAAAATTTAGACCCTTACATTGTGAGTCTAGAGCTCAGGGTCTTAATATTCTGCTTTTCTGCCTACAATGTTGAGGAAGAGCAGGTGTAAGAAAGAGGGAAATCTATTCCCCTAATTTCCAATTTACTACCTGTGTGGACTTAGGCAACTTTAAACACCCTGAATCTCTGCTTCCTTACACAAGGATGAAAAAAACTGTTGTGTGCATTGAATGTGAGAACATACGGAGGAGTATAGCATATAGCCTGCATATACACATAAAGAATACGAAAGATAAATGAGCACCTCCCAGAGTATGAGACACAAAGTAAAGTTTCTTTGACTTTAGATGTTATTTTCAGAGTTTTATGTAGTTTTTTTCTGCTGAAAAATAGAAGTAAGCATAAGACATACATATTATGTGGTATTTGAAAAGTATAAATACCTGAAAAGAAAAATCACCAGTATTCCACCCAGGAGCCATCACTGGAATTGCCAGAATATTGTACAATTACAGACTTTAAAGGTGTTTTCCTTTTGAAAAATTTTTTTCTTTCTTTTTAACACTTGAGTGCAAAGAAGACTTTATGTGCAACACATACTACCCATCTTCTTCACATACCTCTATCAACTCAGAGTTCACTGCCTGCTCCTGTTTGGTCTGAGTTTCTGTGGCTTAATGGCTGTCTAACTTCTTAAAGGCTCCCAGATCTCCTGCTTCTTCTTACTCATGCCCTGGTGTAATGTTCTTCCCTTGTGTGCGATTGGACCTATTGACTCACTTCGGATTAATAAGTGAAGGGATGTAAAAATGAAAGGATATTACTTATGCTGTCTTGGTAGCATGACAGTAGAAACTTTCTCAAAATTGGGCCCGCACAAAGAAAGGAGAACACCCAGAAGGGGAAACAAGAGCAAAAATAGTGTTTGAAGCCAAGGAGCTCGCCGAAGTCAGCCCTGTTCTATGGTTTCAGGCTTGTTCTTTGGCAAAGTTTTCTGTCATCTGCAACCAAGAGTCCTAAATGATACATTAGTGCCTGTTTTTAAACCCATAAACCAAACATTTCACCCCAAAATGACTTCACTAATAAAGGAGCAAAAATAGTGACTATAACATGCACAATGTATGTTTAAATCTCCAGTTGGATAAACTAAGAAAATAGGACTAACCAAATGAAGTATTACCAATTCAGTGTTTACTTGACACTCAAGATGAGGAAAATTCCTTAAAACATTTTATACAGAACATTTTTCAAGATAGTCTCTCTCAAAGTAAGTTAAATAGTTGCAATTTAGTAATTTATTGTACCATAGGTCACTTAAAATATTACTGGATCCTTCTTTGGGTGTTCAGAGGGAAATTATGAAAGGACATTGGCACCATGCTATCCATTTTGAAGTCATAGTCACCCTATCTGCATTCTGAAATATCATAAGAGATTTAGAAAAGGCTTTTAGTGAGAAAATGAGGCATTTATCAAACAGATTTGAATTTGCTTTAGGTTGTGTTTAATACAACTAAAGTCCTTAGCTCCTGGCTATGTTAATATAATTTAAAGGTGACCATAAAATTTTGTTCTCTGGATCTAACCCTTTGAAAGCTAGTTGCTTTTTAAATTAATATGAATAATACTTGAAATGTGGATGGAGGTTTTTCTGGACTCAGTCTCTTGCATCGTTATCAAGACATGGCAAATAACTGCTGAAGAAAGAGGTTCAAAGATAAAGCAGGATAGCATCTATTATGCATTCATATTATTGCTGCACATCAATTTTTTTCTAGTAACTTTTTAAGTACGTGACTACTGAGAAATCATGGAAAATATTGATTGTAAAATACATGCCATGCTTTAAACAACTGAGCAAAATCCTTAGCTATTCATCCTGATTTAATAATAGGATGCTCATCAGTTATGTGTGGAGTTCTCACATATAATTTACCATGTCTAATAATTAAAATAATTAATATAAAAATGATTTACAATGTAAACTGTTTTGAGCACAATCAAATCTTTCTTTGATATCTCAGTGGACATTTTGGATACCCATTTTCTTCATTCTGTCAATATTGATTGTAATACACAAAATTCAGATGAAATTAATTCTAGATTTGTAATGGTTTTCATGGCAATGACTTTCTATGGTTGAGTTTACATTAATAACATCTGGAACAGACTCCTGGGGTTTAAACAGTTTGATCTTCAAAAATATGTGTTATCTTCAGAACAATAGTTTGATATAAATAGACACCCTGAGGATTCTCAGAAATACTTGGTAAAAAGATTAGACTTTCCCTAGTTAGGCTGAATAATGATGCTGACTACGCCTGATGATTATAAAGAGGTAATCCTCTGATGTGTGAACATACTATGGACACTTGGGTTTTCTGGGTTGTATTTCAGGCATAAAATGAACAGTTTAATTAGCCATTATTGTAAACAAACTCTTTTAGTATCCATAAATCACAGAAGACACATGTATATCCACCTGTGTTTCATTGGTTATACTAGTTCTGTACGTAGAATTAAACTACATATGTATGTAATATATATTTTATGCATAATACATACATACACATATCCTTTGATTAATGGACCTAGTAAAACTCCAGGTCACAGTTTTTTACTTAAAATTATTTTTAAATGTTAAAAATCTTAAGTTGTTCTCAATAGTTACCCTATAATTTTACTTTCTAGAGATAACATTTCCAAGAGATAGTAGCATTTGGTTCATATGGGTCCAGAGAGTTTAACTGGGCAATTCTACTAAACTTTCAATTTCCAGATACTCCCAAGTGATATGTATGTTCTTCCAGAGGCTAGAAAAAAAAAAACTTTCTAAAACAACAATAACAACAATACCAATGAAGTCAGAATTTCTACTTAATGGAGAAATACAAGCGGCATTCTCATGGAATCAGGGACAAGACAAGAATGTTCAATATTTTTAGTACTGTTTAACATTATACTAAAGCTGAAATTCTCAATTTATGCTACTAACGTTTTGGCTGGATAATTCCTTGTTGTGAGGGTTTTCTTGTGCATTTTGGGATGTTTGATAGCATTCCTGGCCTCTCCCTATGATATGCCATTAGCACCAGCATCCTGAAATCAAAAATGTCTCCAGAAATTTCCAAATATTCCTTGGGGAATAAAATCACTCCCAGTTAATAAGCACTATATTAGTAGCATTAACCAATGAAATTGGATGAGATAAAACTATAACGACATAAGGATTGGAAAAGAAGATGGTTTAGAAAACTACCTTCTACAGATGGTATGGTTATGTATCTGGAAATCGTATGGTAAAAACACAATAAAAAATCAGCAAGTTAGCAGGATGTTAAAATTAATATGCAAACTCTTTGGTCATATACAAATAATAATTGTTTAGAAAATATAACAGGAAGGCAATTTATAATAGCAACAAAATATATAAAATGTATTGGACTAAATATGCAAAATTTGTATGAAGAAAATCTAAAACACTTCCAAAAGACACACAAATAGTTTTCAACAAATGTAAAGATACATTTTTTTCTTGAACAGTTACACTCAGTGTCATAAAGATGTCAATTCCCCCAATATATAAATATAAGATATCAATAAAATGTCAGTAACTTTTAGTGGAACTGGGTAAGTTGATTCTAAAGCTCATATGGGGGTTAAAACACCCAGAAGAACTAGGAAAATCTTGAAAGAGAAACAATGGTGGAGTGTGGCGACAATTCGCTCCCCCAGAGAGTAAAGCCCTCTATCAACTGATTGTAAGTGAAATCGTGTGTTTGGGGCACGTGAACCAATGGAATAGAATAAAAAAGCCCAGGAATAAACTCTAGTACATGTACATATGGAAATTTAATACATGACAAAGTTTGAATCTAAAATAACTAGGAAAATGGTAGACTTTTTGTTTGATGGTGCTGAGACCAGAGGACAACCCCTTTAGAAAATAAGAATGTAGAGACCCTCCTTACACCAAACATCAGAATAAACTCTAAATGAATCAGAAATAGAAATGTACAAGTGCTAGAATAAAACATGGAAAAAAACCTCCCCTTATAATCTGGATGTGGAGAAATTAAAAAGCTTGGCAATGTACTTTGTTGAGGAAATGGGCATTCCCAGACATTACAGATAGGAGTACAAACTGTTGCAACTCTTTGTGGAAGGAATTTTAAAATATCTAACCAAATTACATATGCATTTACTTTTAAATCTACAGCCCATTTTAAGGAATTTTCCTGACAATATAATCAACATGTACAAAATAATATATCCATAAAGATAATTATTATAGCATGACTTTCCTTAGCAAAAAATTAAAGCAACTTAAATGCCCATCTAGAAAAGACTGCTTGATTAAACCATGACACATCCACCCAATAGATTGCAATCAGCTGGAAAAAAGAAAAAGATGTGGAAGATCTGTATAAACAAGTCCAGTATAAGTTCCAAAATAAATTGTTAGATGACTTATAGGACATTGTGAGAGTATATTTTGTATGAAACATCTAATTATTTACAAATAAGTCAATTTTTTTTTTTTGTAAAAGAAACACAGCAAAGATAAATTGGAACAGGATGAAAAGAGTATAATAAAGAGAGTAGTTAGGGATGTAGTTTAGAGAAGAGAGGGATAGGGGTGAGACATCTCTGAGTACACATTTTTACAGGTTGACTTGAAATTTAAATGTATCACATATTAAAAGAACAAAATTAAATGAGAAAAGATAAAATGAATAGAAATAAATCCAGCTAACTTTTTACAAATTGCTAGCTTCAAAGTTTAGAAGAAAAACACAAAATCACCCAACTATTAGTTCAAGTAAAATGTGTATCCTGCAGTCTGACAAAATCCTTTAAGGACATCTTCTAAGGACAAAAAGAATCTCAGTAAAATGGCAAGCTTAATTTAGTAAGTTTATTGTTGTTAATGAAACTGGTAATTCTGAAACTATTTTCTGTGTTTGAAGAATAGAGAAAATGAATACATATATTTGTGATTTAGGGAACTAAGGTTTTCAGCATAGAAGATATGGAAAAACAAACCAGAGCTTCATGCAGAGATCATTGATTCCAGGTATGTACCTGGATGGTAGAAGTTGATCCTGGAACACCTTTTTTTTGTGCCAAAAGCAAAGATGTACTCAAAGACTGTTGGGGCATTCAAAAGGACACAGGATCCTGCTTGAAAGAGTCCCCTTATGAAAAAAATAGGCTCATAGGATATCCTTTCACAAGTAAGTATAGTTTAATATGGATTGTATATTATATGATATTATGGAATCAATTATGAATTTGGGAGCTGAAAAAATATTTTGTGTTTTTGTTTATTCTGGTATAATAGTCATTATGGTTGTTATACATAATATTAATAGGTATTTTGGTATGGTATTTCAGGAACTTTTCAAGTATTTTACTTACGTTAACTAATTTAATTATGAAAAGAACTCTGATATAGATACAATTATTATCTCAGTTACATAGACAACTATATTACTTTTCAACTTTTTCTCTTCTGGTATAGAGCAAAAATTCTCCATAAAATCACAAGTGTTTCAAAATCAGTTATAAATAATTTGTTACCCATAATGAAATTCCAAAGTATATTGAATTAAAAAAAACCACTATTACCAAATATATCAGAGATTTACAATTTTATATACATATAAAATATCTATACGAACTTTCCTCAACTTACGATGGGATTACATTCCAATGAAACCATCATAATTAAAAAACATCATAAGTCAAAATTGCATTTACTACACCTAACCTACCGAACATCATAGCTTAGCCTGGCCTATCTTAACCATGCTCAGAACACACATTAACCTATAGTTGGGCAAAATAGTCTAACACAGAGCCTATTTTATGATAAAGTATTGAATATCTCATGTAATTTATTGAATACTGTACTGAAAGTGAAAAACAGAATGGTTATATGATACAGAATGGTTGTAATGTATCAGTTGTTTGCCCTCATGATCGTATGATTGACTGACAACTATGGCTCATTGCCACCTCCAGCATCACAAGAAAGTATTGAATCACATCCCACTAGCCCCAGAAAAAAAAATCAATATTCAAAATTTGAAGTATAGTTTCCTTTGAATGCATATTGCTTTCACACCATCGTTAAAGCTGAAAAATCATTAAGTCAAACCATTGCAAGTTGGGGACTGTCTGTAAATTTTATTTATTTATAAAACTCATGTTATATATATCCTGTAAAAAGTCCCACAGAATGGGGATTAAGCAAAAGAAATTTATTGTCTCACAGTTCTGGAGGCTAGAAGTCTTAGATCAAGATGCCAGCAAGTTTGATTCGTTCCAGGGCTGTGGGAAAGAATCTGTTGCCCGGCTCTGCCTTAGCTTCTGGTGGTTTGTTGGAATCTTTGTCATTCTTGGGCATGTAGATATGTCACCCTGATCTCTACCTTCATGTTCACATGACATTTTCCCTATGTGTCTGTGTCCAAATTTCCTTTTATTAGATGGACACTAGTCATATTGGAATAGGAGCCCACCCTACTCTGGTATGGCCTCATCTTAACTAATTACATCTGCAGTAACTATTTCCAAATTAGGTCACATTCAGAGGTATTGGGGGTTAGGATTTCAATATAAAACTTTGTGGGGAACAATTCAACCCGTAACAAAAACAAATGTATGTAGCCCTAAAATTGTGATTGAATTTCACCTATTTTTAAGTTCTATAATCATCCTGCATACATTTTTGGTGACTTGATTCTTTACTCAATATTCTGTTCCTGAGATTTATCTTTGTAATGCTTGTATCATATGAATTCTGTTTTATAAATATACTACAATTTATTTATGCATTTTACTATCAATGGATATGTGGATTGGTTTAATTTTAAGTTTCTACTATAAGAAATGTTGCCATGGCTATTCTTATACAAGTCTCCAGATATATATTGCATGGCACTCTCTAGGACAGTATTTCCAGCTAGTTTCTAGTCTCTGCCGTAAGTGGATTACAAATGTGTTGGTTTATTGACCCCTCACCCCTTGCCCTTGGGCAGCAGGGAGCCTCACTCATTACCCTAGTATGCTGTGCAAACATTATCTCCTTCTGTGGACTTTAAAAATGTTAAAAAGCACTGCTTTACAATAATGTTGACAGGATATAGAACATGTCTACATTTATCAGATGTTACCAAATTTTAATCTTAATGTCTGATTTCCATGAAGGATTTGCCTCCTACTTCCACGTTAATTTTTCTTTATATAGTTTTTGGACAAACTATTAGGTAATACAATCTTAGGAGTTCTATATCTTCTAGGTAAATTGTATCCTTTTTTAATGTGTGGTGACCTTTTCTAACTCAACCATGCTTTTTTACCTTGAAGTCTCTGTGTGTGTCACCATAGCTGTCTTCTGGGTAAGATTTCTGAGATGATTTTTTTCAATCTTTTCCATTCTAATCTGTCTGGCCTTGAATCTTAGAGATACCTCCTGTCAATAGTATGTAACTATCTTTAATTTCTTTAAGCAATCTAAAAATTGAATAATTTAGAACAATTATTCATCTATCACTTATTCATTGAACATGTAAAATGGAACCAGTTCTGCTCTGGGTCTTGTAGTACATGAATCAAAAAGAAGATGCTAGGGTTCCTATTGTTGAGAGGTTTATATTCTAGTGGGGGGATATAAACAATATCAGTAAATAAATATATATATGATATACTGTATGAGGAATATTGTGGAGGAAAAGGGAGAAAAAGGAACAGGATAAGGGCCTGTGGTAGACAGAATTCTAAAATGACCCCTCAATAACCCTTGTGCTTGTATAATCCCCTCCCCTCGAGTATGGGGAAGATCTGTGCATTAAATGATATATCACTTCGATTATATGGCAAGAGGGATTTCACAGACATAATTAAAATTCCCTAATCAGTTGACTTAGAGTTAATCAAAAGAGAGATTATCCCAGTGGGCCTGGCCTAATCACATGAGACCTTTAAAAGATGGTGAAACATCAGAGACATGTTCTTCTGGCCGAGCAGATGACTTCAATTACCACATTGGGAGAGGAGAAGACCATGTGGCAAGAAATTGAGGGCAACCTCCACGAGTGGATTGCAGCCAGTGGTTGGCAATCAATAAGAAAATGAGGTGCTTAGCCTTTCAACCACAAAGTGATGAATTCTACCAATAACCATGAGCTTGAAAGAGGACCCTGGGTCCCAGGTGAGACCCTCAGCCCCCACCAGCACTCTCACTGCTGCTCATGAGACGTGAGCAAAGGACCCAGCTAAGTGGTGCCTGGCCTCCAACCCAGGGGAACCATGAGATAATAAATGTGTGCTTGAAGCTGCCAAATTTGTGGTGATTTGTTACACTGCAATAAAACACTAATATAGGGGGATTGGGTCAGAGAAGGCTTCTTTTTTTTAATTTTATTTAAATTCAAGTCAGTTAACATATAGGTGTTATTCGTTTCAGGGGTAAAATTTAGTGATTCATCAGTTGCACAGAACATGCAGGGCTCATTACATCAAGTGCCCTCCTTAATGCCCAGCACCCAGTTGCCCCACTCCCCCACCCAGAGAGGGCTTCTTTATAAAGGTGAGATTTGAGCCAAAAGGTGAAGAGTGAATGGGGAGCCATTTCAGGATTTTGATCATTTGAGTAAAATGCTGATGTAAATATCAAAATTCTGGATTTTGTTTATAGAAATTAAGAAAGGAGAAAATATAATTATATAATAATTTTATAATTAAGGTATGAAGGAGTATTTGAATAGAAAAGGATAAATTATTTTCTCCTCAGAAATAAAGTCATCACTATTCGCAGAGACAACATCTCAAATTACAGAAATCTTCAGAGAAAGGTCTCCTGAAAAGATAAAATCAAGGATCTAGAGATATGCAGCAATAAATGCCAGCAGAGGGTGGTGGAGGTGGTGAAGTTGGGGATGAGGTATCAATGGCAGGAAAGGTTGTTGTTTAGTTTACGTGATGAATATTTAAAGGAATCACAACCTGGAGAGGAGCTATTTAGTGACTAATCAACCATTCATCAATGAATAACTAATTGTAGAACCTTTGCTGTGTGTGCAGTAAGCATTCACTGGCACAAACAGGGGACACCGTGTAAGGCTTTGGCTTTTCTTAAGAGTTTTGGGTAAAGAAAACATATGGAGCAATTATAAGACCACATGCAAATAAGGCCTAACCTCTTATGCAGTGTGGCCACAGGTTGAGGAACAACAAAAGTAGAAAACAGCACGGACTGCAAGAACCAAGGAAACGTTTATGGAGAAAGCATCACTGAAGCTGGTCTGTGAAGGGTGTGGCAGAAGTGAACTAATCAAAAGGGCTTGGAAAACATTATGGAAAGTGCTCAACACTGGGACTAAGGAAGCCCAGTATTCTGATAGCAGCAGCAGATTTGGAGATGAAAGTACCACTAGAAGATGTTGCTTAACTTTCTTAATTTCTTTTTATGCCAGGCGTGATGTAGAATGATTCTTTTCTTTAAACCCCCTCCTGCATCTTCTATCCTGAAAAACAAAAAGCAAGAATCTTATTTCATTTACAAGCACTAAAGAAAGGTATTGTCCTAAATATGCATGCATAAGTACCATGAATTCAGGTTAGTGAATGAATAAGTGCAATCCAGAAGATTAGAAAATATGGAGAGTTTTAGTTTTTAAAAATAGTGTTGAAGTTTAATATGATTCCCTACTAGAGCTTAAATTCCTCAAGGGAGTAGTTATGATTTGAGTTAGTATTTTCAGTTTGGAGGACAGTGAGTATGGTTTTGCTAAATGGATTACCAAGTGAATGATGAATGAATGAATGAATGGCAATCTGGTTTATTTAATCATGTAGCATTTCGGCAGATGGTTGAATTTAGGGGGTGCATTCCCAACCCTCATTATTCTTTTTAAAAGCCTTGCAAGCTTCACCCTGATTTCCTCACACCTGTCCACCTTCTCTTGAAATATACTGTATCCAGGCCCAGCCATGTTCCAAAATGAAACACCACCATGTAGAGTCACAGCAAATGAAATCAATTGATTCATCATATTCTTAATGAGTGTTGGCAAACACCAAGACTGGCAGACAGATGGGATTCCACAGAGTAGGTACAGATGGACCAGTCAGCCCAGAAGGGAAGTTCTTGTTTGTTTGGAAAAGCAAATGTTTCATTTTAATACAATTTTCATGGTTGGTATTGTTGTAGTTGACATTTTCAAACCACGAAAATATCTATAGATATATGAGACTTATTACAAATACCACCTGACCTTGTATCATTTCTTCTTGGTCAGACTTCCAGGAGAGGGCTTTTTGTTTTTTTGTTTTTTTTTTAAACAAAGTAGGGCCTTGCAAAATTATCTGTATCTCAATAGTATTATTATGCCTTAATTTAGAATTAAGTAAAGTCTCCTGGCATAAAGATCATTGAACAATTCTGTTATGGCATTGGAGAGTTTTTCTGAGATTTCTTTGAGTCAGAAAACAACAACAAATATTTAAGGTCTAGAGAGAGATTGGAAATCATTCCAGGATTAGGAAACACAATCTTTGATCACTTAATTATTTTCAGAAATATACAGTGTGCAAGGGTGTGGATTGTAGAGAGAAAGAATCTTCATGTATGAATATAAACCCCCAGAGAGGCTAAATTAATTGCTTAAGGATGCCCTGATCCAAATGATGTAATTTATTTTAAATTTGTGGGTCTTACGAGCTGGGATGGAGTGTGTTCTCACAGGTGCTACTGTTTTGCACTGTCTTTAGTACTGTCCTGGGAAGCAGCAGAATCTACTCCATGTTTTGTAGAGTTAGCACTTATCAGTGCTCGACAAATATTTAATAGTATGATGTGCCACACACACTAATGTGTTGAATATTTTAATTTTCTGCATTCCTGTGTGACTTAGTCAATGTTGCATATTAAAGAAAACTTTTTGAAGCTTAAACTTGGGTGAACATAGAAAAGTTCAAAAACTAAGTTGAAACTGTCAATCAAGTGGCCTTCTTTCTCCTAGGGTAGATGAGTTGTTTAAATGAGGTGATTAGCTCAATGGTATACATTTACTCATGTGAAGATATTCACACTGCAACTCTCTGATTTGGGAGAACAGACTACTGAGAGAAGTTCTTCATTTAGAATTCACTCAGAATGGAGTTAAGATGATTCGATTGCCAGTGTAAGAGTTTAGAGTATAGTTTTAGGACTATCACTTTTTAGGACTATCTGCTTGTTTTAAATTAAAGCTGCTTACTCCATCAAGTCTACTTATAAAATGATTTCTCATATATATTATTTATGAGATAATCTACTTTTCTAGCTAACCATTAAGTCCTGACCTGGATGAGTTCTATGAAAAACTCACTTCAAGCATGATTTCTATTACCTGATGGCTTTCCATAACGGGGCTGGCATAGAAACTCTGCACAGCCAGGGGAAGGGCTAATAAATATGGGATGGCTAGGGTGTTTCTGACCATCTTGCAGAACAGCCCCAAAGCCAACAGGAAGAGATTTCAAGGGTAGATGATGGTGAGGCTCAGGCACTGTAAATGCCTCCAACTGGACAGCAACTATGCACACAACCTATTCTGACCTTACTTGCTCTGCATTGTTCCTTTACTCCAGCTTTCATTCTTCTTTGATTTTTAAAAGAATTTTTTTAAAGCCTAACTGTTGTAGCTGATTATACCTCACTGTTTCTCAAACTTCAAGGACATACAAATCACTAGAGTTCTTGTGAAAAGCACCTCCTGATTCAGTAGGTCTGGGCTAGAGCCTGATATTCTGAAATTCTAACAAACTTTTAGGTGATGTTGATGCTGCTTGTTGCTTTAGGACCACACTTTCTTAGGCAGCATCCCTGTGCATGCATCAGAACCGTATGTGTGGCGTTAAAAAAATCATAGATGTGATTCAGTAAGTCTTAGGGGACTTATTTATGTTTGTAAAACTCTCCATGTGATTCTTTTTTTTTTTTTATTCTTATGTTAATCCCCATACATTACATCATTAGTTCTAGATGAAGTGTTCCATGATTCATTGTTTGTGCATAACACCCAGTGCTCCATGCAGAACATGCCCTCCTCAATACCCACCACCAGGCCAACCCATCCTCCCACCCCCATCCC
>NC_138371.1:82530429-82568205 GCF_054177405.1 Leptonychotes weddellii | reverse complement strand
TTATTGTTTGTTCCCTTAGTTACTCAGCAATTTATACCTTCATTCAGACTAGTTTATTACCTATTCATTCCTTATCTAAATGATTGGGAGAGGGCCGGATAACTTAGTTCTGATGGAGGAGACAGCAGACAGGGTCCTAGGAGATGTATTCAGTTCAGATCAGTTACAATAAACACAGCGATGGTGCTGTGGTGGTGGTGATCTGGGCAAATGGGAGAAAATCCCAAAGCTGTCAGTCAGGGAATACTGTTATTTTTCTAATTTTGTCCAGAGTCATAACTAAAGTTAGAATAAATTATTCAAAACCTAAAAAGAAAAAAAGAGAAGTACACGCCTGTGTTTAGAATACTTTGTGTTCAGGCACACAGATAGACATAAAGCTCATTTGAACTTTGCACAAATGGCTGGCCACATTAGATTTCCAAGTGCAAGAAAGAACAGACAGATCTAAACAAGAAGCAAAATAGAAAAGCACACATCCTTTGAATAACCTGCATGGATCTGGCTCCTCCCCACCACCATTTCTTAATTCCAGGACAGCATCTTTCCATTCACTTGTGTTAGTTTGGGTTCAAGTCATAACATTATGTGGCTAGTGCCAGTGGGAAATAGCAGGCACCTGTTACAGGTGACCTTTAACTGATAGGTCTCCTCTATCTTTCATGACCCTATTCCTGAACTTCCAAGGTCACTCTCCCTGTTATGGACCCAATCCATAGCTCTTCTAGTGTGGTTGGAGGCAGCAGAAATGAAAAGTTGCAGTGAGTTAAAAAGAAAGGGAATTCCAATATGAATACAGGAATAGCCCATCTAGACCTGGAAATCTGTCCCTCTGGAAAATTGCTGAACAATAGTGAACTATGTAGATATCTATTTCTGAAATTGTAGAAATTGGTTTATTATCTTGAGGTGACATTTCTGGACCCTCTAAATGTATAATAAATGAATTTATCCTTAATGGAATCAGGACACTATTCAGCTACAAAAAGTTATTATGATATTCTTTCA
Organism: Leptonychotes weddellii; assembly: GCF_054177405.1. Taxonomy (NCBI): domain Eukaryota; kingdom Metazoa; phylum Chordata; class Mammalia; order Carnivora; family Phocidae; genus Leptonychotes; species Leptonychotes weddellii. Next base: position 82,567,197 of record NC_138371.1, on the reverse strand, counting down.
AAGAGACTCTCATCAAATTAAACTGTAGATGTATTTTCTTTACCGAAAATTACTTTGATTCTGCACATTTTCCTACAACCATAAAGAATATTAAATATTAATTTGTAGTAGGCTTCACATTCCTCCCTGTTCAAACTAGTTTATTTCTTGGGTTTTGGCAAAAAGAGCTACTTAAAATGCACTACTGGATGTGATTTTCAGGGACTATTTCTAATGAAGAGAGAAGGACAATGAAATTGGCAATTAGTTTTAAATAAAGTCATTTAACCTATTCTGTGAAAAAAGTGACATAGACTTTCCTAAGTTCAGAATGGAAAGAGAAAAAGCAAAACTATGAGATTCAATTAAGTGTGGAAAAGACAGATTATTTGTAATATTTCTTTTCACTGCTATATTTTGTCAGTCTATGATTTACATTGTCAAATTACTCAGGATTCTGATATTGGAAGAAATTCTAGAATGAGAATTTTTTTAAAAAAATTTCCAGTGTAAAAAACATGATTTTATTATCTGCTTATTTTGAAGATTTGATTATCCAGAAAAAATTGAGATTTTTAAATAAATTTATTATTATTAATACCCCATGTCCTAATTATTTTTATTTATTTGTTTTTCTTTTTTATTAATTCCTTTTTTCTTTTTTCTTTTTTTGAGAGGGAGTGCACATGTGCATGTGAGTGGCAGGGGCGGGGGATGGTGGGGAGGGAGAGAGAGAATCTTAAGTAGGCTCCACACCCAGCACGGAGCCCAATACTGGGCTCAGTCTCACGACTGTGAGATCATGACCTGAGCTGAAATCAAGAGCTGGTCGCTTAACTGGACTGAACTGCTCAGGTGCCCCTATTTATTTGTTTTTTTAATTAATTATTTTTAGAAATGGTAAGCCAATTTCTCTTTTCATCTTAAATTCTCATAACATGGAGATCAATGCTTCAAACTAGTGAGGGAAAAGTTTTGAAATCTTTGGTTCCCTCCCAAAAGTTACATTGTGCAATAGAGGTTATATGAAAGAGTGGTGTCGCCATAAGAAGTAGATCATACAGAGATAAATTTAAATAACCAAACAATGGGATACATAAACTCTATCTTCTTAGATGGAAAGCTGCTTTACTGTGGTTGGATTATGAGGTTCTAAACTTGACTTTATTTAGCATGATCAGTTAATGAATAGACTCCCTAACTGAGAAATTTAATAAATACTGATCACTATTTTAAATAGTGTCACTACTTTCAAAGATTTCAAATATAACAAGGTAAATTTAATTAATTTCAAAACCTATTCAAATTCTTTTAAAATTATTGTAATCTTTCTTATCTTATACCATTTCAGATTACTATGGTGCCATAGATTGAATTTATAATGACTTCCTTGCAGTTATTACTTATGTGGTCATAGATATATAGTATAAGGATGTGATTGGATAATTTTGTTAAATAGCTTGTCCATAGAATGTTCATCATATGTTGTTTTCCCCAAATGGTCATTTCTTATCTATTACTGTAGGATACATACAGGTGAAGGAATTGCTGGGTATTTCTCTAATCTTTGGATAGAAGAAAAATGTTTAGTTGTATATAACTTACCTTATACTACAATAAGATAAAAACTCCAGATGAGTTAAAGTGACATAATAAATAAAAAGATACTTCATAGAAGAAAATAATAGGAAATATTTTTATTAGGTTAGGGGAGGTCATTTAAGCAAGGTATAAAATATCAGAAGAAAGAAGACTGAGATACTGAATACTGCCGTTATTTCTAATTTTGAGGGTAAATATATTTTAAATGAGAATGCATTTGCAACATACAAGAACAGGATTAATTACTATTATTCAATGTACTTCTACAAAAAGAAAATAATAGGAAAGAAAGAGAAAGAAAGAAAGAGAGAAAGAATCTAGAGAATAATGGTGAAGTCTAAACACAGATAATTCACAGAAGAGATACAAAATCCCGAGGTTTATATTAATTCCAATTACATTACTAGTGACCATGGAAAGGCAAATTAAAACAAAAATAGGCTACCAATTCTCATCTTTTAGGGTTAGAAATTCTAGTGAGACTAATCTTTTACATAGTTGGTGGGAATGTGAATAGATATTAGAATTTTGAAGGTCAATTTGATAGTACCCGGAAAAATAGAACAAAAAAGTACCTTTTGGAATATTTACGTAGCTAAAAGCAATGGCAGCTCTGAGATAAGGGTCTCACAATGTTTACTTCAAAACTACGGAGAAAAACATGAAGGAAAAATAAAACCACACAAAAACATGCCTACAGCAAAACATGAAAACAGAGAACATCACTTCAATTTAAGTAAAGTAATAGAAAACACCAAATCACTGCACTGATCTCTTAAAACCTTCCTACCCCATGACTTTATGGCAAGAAAAGATAGGCCAAGAAAAACTGATGAAAGAGAGAAGAGAGTTGCTAGCCTGACTGATCTAAAAACCACTCCCAAAAGATATAAGGATACTATAAGTCTGAAAATATAAAAAAGAGTATCCTGGCAGATTAGAGCATGGTCTATAAAAAGAGACTTAACATATGATTCAAAGGAGAATTTTTGAAATGCATAGCTCCCATGGGAGAAAAATGGGCAAAAGAGACAGGAATTCTTTGGCAACTGGGAAACATTTTCAGAAAATAAGGGCAAGACAAGGATATCCATTTTTTTTTTCCTTACCATTCAACACTGTGCTATAGATATCAGCCAATTCAATTAAATAAGAGAAATCAGGGTGCCTGGGTATCTCAGTCAGTTAAGCATCTGCCTTCCCCTCAGGTCATGATCCCAGGGTCCCTGGGATCAAACCCTGCATAGGGCTCCCTGCTCAGTGGAGAGTATGCTTCTCCCTCTCCCTCTGCCTCTTCCCCTGCTTGTGCTCTCTCTCATTCTTTCTAGTTCTCTCTCTCTCAAATAAATAAAATCTTAAAAAAGTAAATAAGTCAATTAAAGCATAAGAATGGGTAAAGAAGTTAAAGTATCTCTATTTTCCGATGATATGAATGTATACCTAGAAAACTCCACATAATTAATGATGAAACTATCTTAAGCAATATAAAAAAAAATCAGTGAAGTACCAGGGTATAAAATTACAATATAGAAGTCAATAGTCTTCATACACAGACAATAACCAGTTAGAGAACGTAATGGTAAAGAAAATCATAATTTATAATAGGAATAAAAATACTAAACATTCAGGATTCAATTTAAGAATTATGTGTAAAATCTGTAGGAGGGAATATTTAGAACATTCTTCAAAGACCAAAGCCAGATTTGAACAAATGGAAAAAGATCTACTGATCTTGGATAATACAATTCAGTGTATTTTTTTTTTTTTTATTTGACAGAGAAAGAGTACAAGCAGGGGGAGCGGCAGGCAGAGGGAGAGGGAGAAGCAGGCTCCCTGCTGAGCAGGGAGCCCCATGTGGAGCTCCATCCCAGGACCCTGGGATCATGACCTGAGCTGAAGGCAGACTCTTAAACCTCTGAGCCACCCAGGCGTCCCGGATAATACAATTCAATATTATAAAGATGTCAGTTCTGGCTATTTTTTTGTGTGTGTGTCAAAGAATATTTTTTTTATTGTGGTAAAATATACATAACATAAAACTTAAAATTTTAACCATTTTTAAATGTACAATGGCGTGGCATTAAATGTATTCTCAATGTTGTGCAACTATCATCACTAATGATTTCCAGAGCTTTCTCAACATCCCAAGCAGAAATTCTGTACCCATTAAAAAATAATTCTGGATTCACTTCCCCCCACAGCCCATGGTAGTCTCTATTTTACATTCTGTGAATTTGCTTATTTTAGGTAGATCCTATATGTGGAATCATATAATATTTGTCCTCTTGTGTCTGGCTTATTTCACTTAGCATAAAGTTTTCAAGGTTTATTCATATTGTAGCATGTATCAGCATTTCATTCCTGTTTTATGGATGAATACTATCCCATTGTATGTATATCCTATATTTTGTATATCTCTTCACCTGTGGATGGACACTTGGCTTGTTTCCACATTTTGACTATTGTGAATAATACTGCTATAAAGATTGCTGTACAAGTATCTGTTTGAGTCCTTGCTTTTAATTCCTTCATGTGTATAAGTAGGAGTAGAATTGCTGACAAATTTAATTTATACACTTAATTTAACCCCAAAGATAAATCCAATAAACTCTAATGGATTCAGACAACTTGATATTAAAGTTCTTTTAGGAAAAAGAAGCATGCGAGAATAGCCAGAAAAAAACATCAAAAAGGAAAAACTGAGGAAGGTTATCCCAACCAAGTACTAACGTATACCATGAAGTCTCTACAATTAAAACTGTATGGTGCTTAATCTCAGGAAACAAACTGAGGGTTGCTGGAGTGGTGGGGGTGGGAGGGATGGGGTGGCTGGGTGATGGACACTGGGGAGGGTATGTGCTAAGGTGAGCGCTGTGAATTGTGTAAGACTGCTGAATCACAGACCTGTACCTCTGAAACAAATAATACATTATATCTTAAAAAGAAAAAAAAAAAGAAGAAGAAGAAGATAGCAGGAGGGGAAGAATGAAGGGGGGAAATCAGAGGGGGAGATGAACCATGAGAGACAATGGACTCTGAAAAACAAACTGAGGGTTCTAGACAGGAGGGGGTGGGGATGGGGGTTCGCCTGGTGATGGGTATTAAAGAGGGCACGTACTGAATGGAGCACTGGGTGTTAAACACAAACAATGAATCATGGAACACTACGTCAAAAACTCATGATGCAATGTATGGTGATTAACATAACAATAAGAATTTTTTTAAAAAGTAATATATCAAGAGGATAAAAAAATCAATAAATCATATATTGACAAGTAAAAAAAACTGTATGGTGCAATGAATCATGGAACACTACATCAAAAACTAATGATGTAATGTATGGTGTTTAACATAACATGATAAAATAAAATTAAAAACAAAACAAAATTAAAAAAAACCAGTATGGTGCTGGCATATAGATGGACTAGTATAACAGTAGCATCAAATAAACATATCTAGATATAGACTCAAATATGTATGGCAAATTAGTATAGGATAAAGGTGGCTTTTTAAATATTGTAGCAATGATAAACTTTTTAATTAACAGTTCTGGCACAATTGGGAATTTAGAAAAAGATAAAATTAGATCCATACCTTATACCATACACAAGTTTAAGCTCCAAATGTTTTATAGATCCAAATGCCAAAAATTAAAACATGTAAGTTCTAGAAGAAAATCAGATTACCTGTAGTTAAAATTTTTAAAAAATCCAGTAATTAAGACTAATTGAGATCAGTCCGAATTAATGACAAATCACGTTATAGCAATTCAAGCTGAACTTTAAAAATGTTGCCTAGTACCTTAATTTTTTCCTTTTTTTTTTGCTAAAAGTTTTAAAAATAAAGTAAAATGGGTATATATATGTATATATGATGAAAATAATTTGCTGTTAGCACTGGGTATTGTATGTAAGTAATGAAGCACTAAATTCTACATCTGAAACTAACACTGTATGTTAACCAACTGGAATTTAAATAAATTTAAATTTAAATAAATAAATTTAAATTTAAATTTAAATAAAAACTTGAAGAAAAAAAAGAAAAGAAAATAATTCGCTGTTGACTTACCTTAAATTTGGTTACATTCTTCAGTTTTTTTCACTATTATTTTTCACTCTCCCTTATTTTACATAACAAAAGTAAACTTAAACAGCCTAGTTCTTTTACAAAGGAACAACAAAAACCTTTACTGATACCTAAATGCACACATTTTTTTTTTTTTAGATTTTATGTATTTATTTATTTGACAGAAAGAGAAACAGCGAGAGAGGGGACACAAGCAGGGGGAGTGGGAGAGGGAGAAGCAGGCTTCCCGCTGAGCAGGGAGCCAGATACCGGGCTGGATCCCAGGACCCTAGGATCGTGATCTGAGGGGAAGGCAGACGCTTAACGACTGAGTCACACAGGCACCCCTAAATGCACACATTTAACTATAAAGAAAAGCAGATTGAACAGATCACTTGACTAAGTCAGGTACAAAGTACTAAGTTAGCTATGTGAAGAAGTAAAGTACACACAGTTTCTACTTTCAAAGAATTTACGGTATAAATAAAGTCCATGCAACCTCAAAATGACCAGCCTGCATTCATAGTATTTTGCTCTTTAAGATAAATTATTTCCTGAGTCTATGAAATACTGAACTTAAGAGTATATCTTTGTGATATCACTAATCTTTCTAATGCTATATTGGATCCTTGTCATTTGAAGAATTTTTTTCCCCAGTTTTATTAAGTTATGGTTAGTATACACAAAAACTGCACGTAATGTACACAGTTGGGTGATTTGGGGCATATGTATACAATAAATAGTGTTACCATCATGATAATCCAGGCAATAGATATATATCTATCACCTCTAAAAGTTTCCTTACGTTTCCCCCATACCCTGTCTTTTGGGTGTGTGTGTTAAAGAACACTTAAGAGGAGATCTAACTTCTTGACAAATTTTAAAATGCACAATACCTTCTTGGTCACTATAGGTACCATGTTGTATACCAGCTCTTTGGAACTTATCTTGTATAACTGTAACTTTATACTCTTGGAAAAACAGTTCCCCATATCCCTCTGCCGCTATCCTCTGGTAACCACGATTCCATCATCTGCTTCTATTCCTCCAACTATTTTGGATGCCTCATATAAGAGGAATCATGCAGAATTTGTCCTTTTGGAGACTGGCTTATTTCACTTAGCATAATGTCTTCCAGGTCCATTCCTGTTGTAGAAAGTAGTAGGATTTCCTTCTTTTTAAAAGCTGAATAATATTCCATTTATGTATATGCCACCTTTTTTTATCCATTCATCTATTGATGAACATTTGTGTTGTTTCCTTACATTGGCCATCGTGAATAATGCTGCAGTGAAAACGAGAATGTAAACATCTTCAAGATCACGATTTCAATTATTTTGGATACATACCCAGAAGTAGAATTGCTAGATCTTACACTAGTTCTATTTTTAATTTTTAAAGGAAACTCCATACTGTTTCCCATAGCCATAGTACCACTTTACCTTTCCACCAATAAGTATACAAGAGTTCCAATTTCTCCAAAACCTTGCCCTGTCATCTCTTCTTTTTTTTTTTTTTTTATAATAGCCACTTGACATGTATGAGGCGGTATCTTATTATTGTTTTGATTTGCATTTCCTTGGTGATTAGCAATATCAAGCATCTTTTCAAATACCTGTCAACTATTCATGTATCTTCTTTGGAGAAACGTCTATTCAAGTCCTTCACCCATTTTTTAATAGAGTTATTTGTGTTTTTTTGCTATTGAGTTTTAGGAATTTCTTTTTTTTTTTTTTAAAGATTTTATTTATTTATTTGAGAGAGAGAGCACATGAGAGGGGGGAGAGTCAGAGGGAGAAGCAGACTCCCTGCCGAGCAGGGAGCCCGATGCGGGACTCAATCCCGGAACTCCAGGATCATGACCTGAGCCGAAGGCAGTATCTTAACTAACTGAGCCACTCAGGCGCCCGAGTTTTAGGAATTTCTTACATATCTTGGAAACTAACCCCTTATCAAAAAAATGATTTACAAATATATTCTCCCATTCATACGTTCCTTTTTGCTCTGTTGACTGTTTCCTTTGATTTGCAGGTCTGTCATTTCACAGAGTCTTACTTAATCTATTTCTACATTTGTTGCTTGTGCTTTTGGTACCGCATCTAAGAAATCATTCCTGAGACCCATTTCAAGAAACTCTCCTCCCACGTTTTCTTCCAGTTTTATAGCTTCAGATTTTATGTTCAAATCTTTAATCCATTTTGAGTTAATTTTTGTGTGTGATGAAATAGAAGGGTCCCATTTCATTCTTTTGGATGTAGATATCCAGTTTTCCCTACACGATGTTATTGAAGAGACTATCCTTTCCCCATTGAGCTTTCTTGGCACCCTTATTGAAGATCAGTTGTCTGTATATGCCTGTGTTTATTTCTGGGCTCTTTATTTTGTTCCATTGGTCTATATGTCTAATTTTTTGCCAGTACCATACTACTTTGATTTCTGTAGCTTTGTAATATATTTCAAAATCAGGAAGTGTGGTGCATGGAGCTATTTTGTTCTTGCTCAAAATTAATTTGCCTATTTGGAGTCTTTTCTGGGTTCTATGTGAAATTTTGGATTTTAAAAACATTTCTGTAAAAAATGTCTTTGGGATTTTGATAGGGATTGCATTAAATCCATAGATTGCTTTGGGTAGTATGGACATTTTGACAATATTAATTCCCCCAATCTGTGAACACAGAATATCTTTCCACTTAACTTGTGTCTGCCTTCCTGTAGCGATGTGACTCAGGATGAAACCAAATGTCTAGACAAATAGTTCTGTAATTTTTAATTGAGAGTTCAAGCAATAAAATCATGCCTCAGAATATCCATGGTTTCTATTTTGTAGAATTCTAGTGGGTATTGCTGTTCTGTCTTCCCTCACCATTTTTTTAAAAATCTGTATTTCCCATCACTAAATTAAGTGACGTCTGTAACCCATCAACTTCATTTGGTTGCCCGTCTATCTTTTTTGAGCTGAGTTGGGTCTAGGTTTATTTGATGTGCCTAACTTCTCTATGGTAGAAACTACGTTCTTAGAGGTTTTTTTTTTTTTTCCTTATACAGTCAAAGCTACTCTCAAAAAGGGTACTGATTATATTTTTTCCTTTGAAGGGATATTCTGTTTTCTCCAAGAGTGTTTTTTGACAATTATCTCAATAGAATTGCAACAAATCTTTCTTGTTTATGAAGCCAAACTAAGCTCTGATATACTTTGTAATAATGCTATAGTTATTTCCTTAATTCAGTTCACTTGTTACAATAGATCTTTATGCAAGCAGAAAATTACCATGACCCTTGAGCTTCTTCTATATCTCTACTATTTTTTACCACCAATAAAGTGAACTCAGTGTTATAAGGATACTTAATTTGCCGAGGCAAGTAAAGATAGATGGAAATTGAAATTCAAAGGCCAAGTATCTTTTAGAAGTAGGCTATATTAGAGATTTAGTTATCGCAAGGGATAAACTAAGAGATGCTACAAAAATCCTCTTAATTGTCCTGAGTTCTTTGATATGGATCATAAAATATTTTCAAAGCCCTTCAAGAAGAAAATGTTTATTTTTAGGGGGTGAATAGGTCATTCAGTTAATAAATTTCAGTATATCCTCCTATATAAAAATAAAACTTCAAAACACAAATTAATTTTTATCTTTCCTTAAGAATTAGTCACTATATTGTTTCCATTTTGCTCTTTGCTACAGCCTGATACACACACACACAGATTTACACAATACATTTCTCTTTATGGATTTTTAAATATAATTTTTGTTGCCACTATAATTGTCTTTCTTCACAACTCACAACAGGGCTCTTTCAAACCAATATTTTTTCTCACTATTGATCTTGAACTTTCATTGCTTTTCCCAGCATCACTGTGCTATGTGATCCTTTCTCCAAGTTCCTTGAAATAAAAATATTTATGTGTTTTCCTTTCTATTTGTACTTTTTTAAAAATACTTTTTATTTTGAAATAATTACAGATCCACAAGGATTGGCAAAAATATTTGAAAGTTCCCATATACTGTTGGTCCAGACCTCTCTAATGGTTATATTTTGTATAACTATAGTGCAATATTAAAGCCAGGAAATTGACATTGGTACAATATATGTGTAGAGTGCTGTGTCATTTTATTACATGTGTAGAGTCAAGTAACTACCATTGTAATCAGTATATATAATTATTCTGTCACCACAAAGATAACTCTCATGCTATTGCTTTATAGTTACATCCAACCTTCCTTCTCTCAACCATCCCTAACCACTGGCAACCACTACCACGCTATAATTTTGCTGTTTCAAGAATGATATATAAGGGGAATCATAAAATATGTAACCTTTTCAGACTAGCTTTTTTTTTACTAATGCCCCTAAATAGAGTTGTTTTTTAATCCACTGTGCCAATTTCTGAATTTTATTTCATGTTAGATAATTTACAATTAAAGTAATTACTAATATATTAGACTTTAAGTCTGCCATCTTATTTTTTGATTTCTGTCTGTTACCTCTGTTTTTCAATTCTCTATACTTCCTGTGCATTGCTTGAACTTTTAAAAAAAATCACAAATAAAAAAATAAAAAAAAAATTCCATTTGATTTACCTATAGTATTTTGGGTATACCTGTTAGGATACATTTTTAGTAGTTGCTCTAAGTGTTATATAGACATAGTTTATTGCAATCTACTGATGCTGATACTTTACCAGATCTAGTATAGACCCTCCTTCAAATCCCTTTGCTTTCCCTCACATATATTATACTTGCCCTAAATGTTCCCTCTCTGTGCATTAGGAGCCACATCTGACAATGTTGTATGTTTTGTTTCAAGCTTCAATCATATTTTAGGAAACACAAGAGAAGAGCCTATTTATTTAACTGTATTTCTGTTCTTTCCATTGTATTTCTTCCTTCCTGATGTTCTAAGATTTCTTATCATTTCCTTTTGGCTTCAAACTTAATTTAGCCATTGTTTTAGATTAGTTTGTTGGTTACAAATTTTCTTAGTTTTCCTTCATTTGAAAATGTCTTTATTTCTCTTTCATTCCTAAAGGTGAATTTGACCAGATATAAAATTGGGGTTGACAATTCTTCCCTTTTAGCACTTGAAGAGTGTTGTGCTGTTCCCTTCTGGCCTCCATGGTCATGATGAGATTCTATCGTCAGTTGAATTTTTTTTTTCCCTACGGGTAAGATGTCATTTTCTCCTCCATCACTTTTAAGATTTTTTCTTTGTCTTAGTTTTCAGAAGCTTGATTATGATGTGCCTTGGAACACATTTCTTTGGGCTTATCCTCTTTTTCTCTCAGCTTCTAGAATCAGCAGGTCTGTGTATTTTAACAAATTTAGAATATTTCCAGCCATTATTTTTACAAATACTTTTTCTGTCCTATCTTCTTTCTCTTCCTGGGACTCTGAGGACTAAAAACATGGCAGATCTTTTTTTATAAGCCCACCTGCCCCTAAGATTCTGTTCAATTTTTTTATGTCTATTTTTTCTTTTTGAGCCACATAGGGTAATCTCTGTTGTTCTAAATCAAATGCAATGATTTTGTATATCATTGTACATCTACTGGATGTTTTATTTTAGTTATTGTCCTTTTCATTTATAAAACTTCCATTTGATTTTCTTTATATTTTCAGTTTCTCTACTTAGACTTTTTACTTTTAAAATTTAATCAGTTTATGATTGCATATTGTAACATCCTTGTGATGGATGCTTTAAAATCCTTGCTAGAAAATGCTAACTTTAGTACCATCTAAGTATTGGCTTTGTTGTTTGCCTTTTCTCATTCAAGTCAACATGTTCCTAGTTCTTGGTATGATGAGCAATTGTTGAAAATCCTGAATATTTTCAATCGTTACATTGACACTCTGATATTATTTAATATTTCTGTCAGCAGGACTCCCTGGACAGTGATCTTTGTTATTATTTTATTTTGATTTATTCATCTATTAATGATTGTGCATGTGTGTGTATTTGCATAAAATTGTGTGTTGTTTTGAAGTTTCTTCAAAGACATGAATCATGACTATTATTTTCTTCTCTATAAATCTTTGATATGTTAAGTTCTTTACACATATTGTTCATCAGTATGTGTTGTTGATAGACTGGCTATTGAAATAAAAACCAGGTACAAGAACTCAGCCTATAAAATTTATTATACCATGATATAACCAAATGCTAAAAGTATAAGCCTGTACAACTGTAGTAAGAAAGTAAAGACAAGAAAGTAGCAGAGCTAATGCAGAATATCTTCAATAGATAAGATTCAAAAACAGTTTCTTGATTAATAATAAAGACATATCTGATTCAGCACTCAAAAAAATTTCGAAAGATTGGTATTTTCTTTTCTTAACAGCCAAAAAAATTGAGACTTAAGAAGGTTAAAAACTTCCCCAGTCAGTAAGTAGTAGTGCTGATATTTAGATCGAGGATCTGGTCTGACTTCCAAACATGCAATTTTCCCCCAAAGTCTCTGTGCTGCATTCCATAGTAGAAATTACATTATAGACATTTGATATGCAGTAAATAAAGTGAAAATTTTTTGTAATGTTCTTCCTGACCACAGCCTTTTAGTTATCTAGATGTATGACTCCCTTTATAATTGTGTATAGAGAAACCGATATTGAAATATCAAATAATGACGTCAGTAACCATGAGGTCTATTCCTGATTCTGCTACTCTCTCACTCTCTCACTGTGCATCACGCAGTGAGTCAGTCCTACAGCCTTTCTAAGGCTCATCTCTCATATAGTTTGGTGAGGGTTTCCACATAAGGGCATTGAAATATATTGATTGTGAATATCATTTACTTGCATTTATAATGTGACCTCCCCCTCCTCCTCCTCCTCCTTCCTCTTCTTCCTCTTTTTCCTCTTCTTTTTCTTCTTCTTCTTCCTCTTCTCCTTCATTATTCTTATTATATGATGGGAAAATATTCTTTCTAATATTTCAGGATCTAATGTTACTTTATGTTTTAGTGAATCATTGCACTTGACACTTGACATTTATGTTTTTAAGTCAACAGTTTTCTGATTATGAATTAGCCAGTTTCTCATTCTAATTAGCAGTTTGTGCTCTGATTTGATTTGTCATTGGAAAGTCGTGAACAACCGATTCATAAGACACTAATCCAAGAGGAACATGCATGTCAAGTTATTATTTTAATTAGATCTCATGAGCTGAACTTCCTGAATAGCTTATTGTCAAAACATTTCTCCTCTTCCCAGGAGTGATTAAGAGACAGGCAAATGACTTCTACACCAAATTTGATGAAGAAGAAGCAACTTTTAAAACATATTTTCAAAGTGCTGTTTGCCAAAGCCTTGGACAGAGTCTAACTAAGGAATCTGCCCTTAAGTAAAATGTTTAAGGTGAATAGAAAATAACCATGATCATGCACAAAAGATAGCAACATATATAGTTATAGAAATATATATAGTTATCATGATGGGGAAAATTGGAACAAGTGTCTAATTATGGGCTAAGTAATCTGGAAGCAAAAGTTTTATACATTAGAAAAAGCATAAATTCCTCTTAGGTTATCTAAAGAATTCAAGCTATGAAAAAAGGGAAAACATGGAATTTTAATGTATTAGGAAATGAAAAACATTATGGATATTGAGGTAGTTAATCCATATGTATTAGCATAATCTAAGAGGATTTTATAATAAGTAGGGATATGCATGATAAATGTACTAATTTTTATAATATGAGTATCAATTGTATGTCAAAGTACAGTTTATATTTCAGCACTAGTTTTATTTGTTCACAGATTCAGACTTAACATTGAAGAGAATTTTTTTTTTTTTAGATTTTATTTATTTATTTGATAGAGAGAGACACAGCGAGAGAGGGAACACAAGCAGGGGGAGTGGGAGAAGGGAGAAACAGGCTTCCCGCAGGGCAGGGAGCCCGATGCAGGGCTCGATCCCGGGACCCTGGGATCATGACCAGAGCCGAAGGCAGATGCTTAATGATTGAGCTACCCAGGTGCCCTGAAGAGAAAATTTTTAATTAGTTGTTTGCTTGTGACAAAAAGGGGTCTTCCTTACTGATCTCAGAAGTACCGAGATTTAAGCAATTTTATAACTGTATTCTGATCCATGTTACAGGTCATTCCCTATCAGTACACAATTTTTTCCACTACTATTTTCCATTTCATGGCAGCCCTGTTATTCAAAAATCAATGTGAGTTATAAGGGAAGTATAGAAACAGATAAATAAGTAGAACCAGGTAAGCTTTACTTGCTAAAGTTGAAGATGGTAATTGGCCAGCCTTGACTAGAATTGTACTTCCATTTGACTTCAAAGATATCATTTTATCATTCTATCATTTTGAAGTCTCTTCTATCATTCAGCATTTTATACTCACTTTTGTGACTGGGATATAGGTAAGTAGTCTGAGCTGAAATTTTTGAGATTTATTTTTGTTTTATTTTCTAGATGTATTTAATTGATTAAACTGGCACCAAAATAGGAGCAGAACTCAGATTTGTCTAGGCTCAGGAGCCTATGAAAGGAAAGGCAAGACTGCCTTATGAGCCCACTGAAGACAGGCGTTTCCAGTTTGGCGGTGAAAGATGGGAATAGTTCCCTTGCCTTTCCTTGAATCCCTTTGCTGTTGATCTTGCAGGTGGGACAGAGCAGCTGATGGGATGGGGGAGGGGAAAGGATTGCACACTTGTAACATGGAGGTAATACGGGTCTGAGTGTGCTATTAATGCATATAAAACACCCTACTCACGGAGGGGAGACTTAATATTTCTGTTCAAAAAGCTAATCTAGCCAACCTTTGCTCAAGCGTGTTCTTTCCTTAGCGGATTCCATCACTTCCCGTCACAATGCTGGCTGACGTCGAGAGAAAATTATCATTCTCTAAGATGCTGGGAACAGCAGTCGTATCTGGCTCCTCTTAAGTAATTCAGTGACTTTAAGAAAGCAACAGCTACTCATAAGAAAAGGGGTGTGTGGGGGCGGGGGTAGGGAATATTTTTATTTATTGACTTTCTTCAAGAACAACTGATTATGTGTCAATAAGGTATATATCATTTATTCAAAAACATTTATCAAAAGTACTTAATTTTTCCAGAATTGTTTAAGATCTTGGAGTTAATATATATATATACACAATATATTGTAAATATATATAAATATAAAATAAATAAATAAATAGATAGATAGATAGATAGGTATAGATATAGATTTACCACAGATCGTGTGGTAAAATTTAGGTCACAGAAAGGAAGGTGTTTGGAGAGCCTAGAGGAGGGGAAACCTAGTGGCAGTGGACGGGGAAAGTTTCTTAGCGAAGCTGATTCCTGTGTTAATTTGAAAGGCTGAGCAGGAATGACCAGGAGAAAAGATGAGAAGACAGGGGCATTTCAATCAGAGGATATAGGATTCACGTGTTGAGGAGTTGGAAAGAAAACACGATGTGCTCCGTGAAACAGAATCCGTGATGTTTCTGGTACAGTAAATGTAGGATGTGATGTGGTAGAAGATTGAACTCCAGCAGCGCTTTTCAGCGTATTCAGATCACTGGGGATCTTGTTAAAATGCAGGTAGTGATTCTTTAAGTTCCGGGTGGGGCCTGAGATTTTGCATGTTTAACAAACTCTCAAGTGTTTGCTGCCAATGTTGTTGGCATGCAGACTGGGCTTTGAGTGGCAGAGACGCGAATTAGAAAAAAGATAGCTTTGCCTTGCAGAGGTTCATTGTAAAGGTATGAGGGGTTCGTCCTGTGAAGGGATGTGATCAGATTCACATTTTAGATAAATTACTCTGGTGAGAGTGTAAACGGAAAGACTGGAGGCAAGAAGAAAAGCCTATTTATCTATCAAACAGTTTATTGTTCTAAGTGTCTTATGAATATCAGTACATTTGATCTTCTTAACTTCATTAATTTTACAGATAAGGAAACTGTGTCACAGAGAAGAAAAATAGTTTGCTTCAGGTCATACAGAATTGGTAGAGACAGGATTTGAGCCCAGCAGTTTGGCTCTGGGGTCCGCGCTTTTAACTTCTCTGTTAACGCTGTGTTAGAGCGTCCGTGAGGGATAATCTGAGCAAGTCAGGGCAGTGATGGTCGTGAGACATAAGGCTTTGTCATTCCAGCTGGGGTCCTGGGAACGCAGCCCCAGCATGGCCAGCAGAACAGCCCCGCTCCCAATCCCAGCCCTACTGAATCAGAGTCTGCATTTTGACCAGATCTCCAGGTGATTTGTATGCAACCTAAATTTGGACACAAATTCAATTTATTTAGCAAAATCACTTCATAGGCATTGTGTAGTCTAATCAGGAGGCATATCATTTCTGGTAATTTTTCTTTTAGTGACATTACAAATTTTACTTCTATTAATATGTTAGGGTTGCAAAATATTGATATTCTAATTCTTTCATGTCCATTTGTTAGCTGCAACACTTTATGAAGAAATCCTTCCCTTATTTACTATTGAGTTACTATGGAATATAGATCATAACTGATTATTTCCCTTTATTATTTTCAGAATAATAAGTTGGTTCTCTAGCAACTTCCAAAGGTGATCAATACAATGTTTAGTATTATTATATATGGAGAGATTTTAAAATATTTGGTGTATTTCAACCCATTGCCCTTATTATCTTTATCAGTGTTTGAATTGTCGCATGTTTTACAATGGAGCATGTTCAAGATGGTTTCTGAATTCTTCTGACATGAAGACAGTGGGCTTTTCTAAATGCCTTGCTTTCTCTTACATCAAGATATGCTGTACATTTCATACTGTACATTTTCTGCCATTTCTCTAAAGAGTCTTGGTTTCTTTTGAAAGGAAACATTATAAAAGTTTCTTAACTGGATTCTTCTATTTTTCCCTGACTAGGAGCAGGGTCCCCAGACAAATCTCACTTAAATATTTTATTTGCTAGGTTACTTCACTATGCAAATCCTCTTAATGATTTTTTTTATTTCACTCATAGGACAGTCCAAACTCCTTAGCCCAACTTCCACAGCAATAGGCTATCTGAATTTAAATCACATTTCCAAATTTTTGCTGTTAGCATATACATAACTTATGCTCCAACTAGACAAATCTATTAGCTATTCCTTGAACTCTCATAGCTTATCACTATTTTCAAACTTTAATTTACATTTTAATAGTCATCTGGGAAAAATTCCTCTTCCCTTTATTTATTTTAATTTATATAATCAGGTAAGGAGCCTACGTAAATTCCACCTACCATTTAAAGTTTTTGCTATCTATCTGTATCACAATGTCTTTTTCCTCCTATTTCTAACTATATTGTAAGCTTCTTAGGGCAGGGGCTTTGCTGTAGTTTTTTTTTTTTTTTTTCCTCTTTCATCGAATCCTTTGTCCCACACACAGGAGGCACTTTGTTAATACTTGCAAATTTACTGATTTATCCTCAGAAACCTCTTTTCTCACAAAATTAAAAATCTTATTTTTCTTTTCTTGATACATTATTAATTATGCAAAGGTCAATATTTGAATAGTAGGAAAAAAATTGTTTTGACTAGGAATCTGAAATAATTTGTTTTCAAGTTGTGGATGACATAGTCTCCTTAAGATGAATAACAATGAAAACAATTAGAGTCGCTACATAAATAGATATAATGTTGAGTCACTGATGCCAGATTCCTTTTTTTTTTTTTTAAGATTTTATTTATTTATTTGGGAGAAAGGAGAAAGAGAAAGAGTATGAGCAAGGGGGGAGAGGCAGATGGAGAGGGAGAGGCAGACTTCCTGCTGATCAGGGAGCCTGATGCGGGACTTGATCCTAGGACCCCGGGATTAGGACCTGAGCTGAAGGCAGACGCTTAACTGACCGATTCACCCAGGTGCCCCTGATGCCAGGTTCATAAAAGCATGTCACAGAAGCATTTTATTGTATTCTTAATTTTAAACTATGAACTTTAACCTTTGGTCACCTGTTTGCAAAACAAGTGGTATTTGTTCATTCAGATACCAACTTGGCAATAGTAGAAGGTGAAGTGAGTTTCTGCAGATGGAAAGAAGCCATGTGATATGAATTACAAGAGAAGGAAAATATGGAATAAAATAATGGATGATGGGAAATAAAAAATGAAGTAAGCATACAGGAAAAAAGTAAATTTAGAAAGGGGTTTGTAGGCAAAACTTCGAGGAAGCTCTAAAATGCTGAGAACAAAACTACAAAATCAATACTAAGAGATATGATCAGATATATTCAAACTTGTACACCCAAAATTAATATTACACTGCATGTTAACTAACTGGAATTTAAATAAAAGCATTAAAAAAAGCCATGTGAGAACATAAGACAGAACTGCAATCATTTATTAAGCACTTATATGTGTGATACGCATTGTACTAGTTTCTGGGATTTTGAAAAATAATTCTTTTCCTTGATAGAGCCTTCTAGTTCCAGTCTTCTGGCTCATGGACAAAAGGAGCCAGCAAGAATCACCAGTCATCAGTGGGTTACGTTCAGCAGGAATGATGGACAGTGTGGGCAGGACTCAGCACCCACTCTCTGCCAGAGATTGCCCTAGCCTGAGGACGAATGCTCAATGCTCAGTACATCAAGCTGCAGGAATGTACCCACATTATACAACTCCTAGTTGTGGTTTATAATCTTATTGAGATTTGGTTCACTTTAGTAGATTCATCTATCAGTAAATAGTGTTACTATCTAAGAACAAGAGTGGCCAGTCATCTCAGCTTGTTTCTCACGGCCAATCACTGTGTTGTTTTAGTTTTGGTTTGGTTTTGGTTAATGTACCGGGCTTCTGTAAGCTGGGTGAACAGAAGTCTAGCTCTTTGAAACAGGGCCAGGATGAGGGTGAAGCAAGTGAGGTCTAGGGCACAACAAAATCCAAATTTTAAATCAAGACAGAATCGGTATTGCTGCTCTTTACCTTTGCCTTGGGCTCCAAAAGTTCTCTTGTTCTGCACTGTAATGTATCCCATCTTTACTTACATTCTGGCTATATTGTTTACCGTGAATTTTTGCATTAATTTTGTTATTTCAAATATTGCATTAAAGTATCATTTATCCTGCATGCCGACTTCCTGGTGATCCCTTAATTTTTCACCTCGGGTGAGCTTGGGATCCTAATGGGGCCGTGCTCTGAAACCCCTGACACCAATATTGCATTTCTGACTTAAATGCTGCTGCACATTCCTGGAACACCAGGTCTTCCCCCAAGCAAGGGGGAAGGTCGACTGGCATGCCTTGGCCAGGTCAGCTGGCAAACTATTGGATATTTGCTGTTGTTATTGCTGATTCCTTTAACTTGTCAGAGATTCTTTTAAATTGTAGTGAATTCTGTCCAAATTAAAACATTGCAGAGAATTATTTCGCATATTATAATGCTGAGATTTTCTGTGTTTGATGGGGATTCTAGGTTGCAATCTAAGATATATGACGCAGAAATAGAAAAAGCCGTGTGCCCATTGAAAGATTATACGGATAGATGAAATCACATGGGAGGAATTCAAAAGTTAGTTGAAATGAATGGCAAAGTGAAATTCACTTTAATATTGAAGAAGGAGCCAAGGGACTTAATAAAATATCCACAAAGAACTCAGTTAAAACACCAAGTGTTTTTGACCTTACAAAAGAAAATGAACAAACCGTATGGTTTGCCCGTGGATTTAGTTTTCTGCTGACGTCATACTGACAACTGACACTACAGATTTTTGTCACCTGTGCATATTCAGTGCAGAGTAGAACAGAGGTTAAGTTTGAGTATTAACAACTTTCCTACTATCAGGATCTGCTCTGTGAGGCAGTAGGTATCTGTTTCTATTAAAATGCTGCCAATTCTACTGAATTGTACATGTCCCTCTTTCTTACCCCAGCAGCAACCCTCAATTCCTAGAAACTGTTTCTTAGGAGATGACTGCAGTTGATTTGGGGAAGTTGCTAAAGGACTGCCAGATTGAGAGACAAGAGGAAACTGAGAGGCAGCTAAAGCAAGTAATCAGATCGGGAAAGAGAAGAAAATAAGAAATCATTTGAGAGGCCGTATGCAAGATCAAGGGTTGAATTTTGTCTTAGGCAAATTAACCTTAGTTGCTGTGAGCCTCAGTTTCCTGATTTGCAAAATGGGGAATAAATAACTCTTGCTGTTGCAGAGAGGATATACTAAGATAGTGTTTGTAAAATCTCAAGTGTAGAGTTTGATAATTGTAAGCACTCAGTAAATAGTTATTGTTAATATTGCAGAAAGATACTGAAGTTGAATATGCAAAACCATATGCAATATATGATAATTCCCCACCCTTATGTAAATATGTATGTACCCATGTGTATGTTTGTGCACATGTGTATGTATGCAATGTGTACATGCTCACGTAAGTGTGGGCATGTATGTGCAGGTATTTATGTACACACACACACACTTTTTCTCCAAATGAGGCTCCAAACCACTAACTATAGAAGTTAGGTGTTGTCACTATGCACTGATTTACTAACAAGTGTTTTTATTAAGTAGGATTCTGTGAAATGACTCTCATATATTTCTTCCAAAGAACTTTTATTTTCCTGAAATGTAAAAAGAGAAAAAACATCCTTTTCTAAAACATCTAGTGATGGTAGTATCTGGAAGTCTTACAGATGAGTGCTAGAATCAAGCCTGTGTTCAATAGTTGAAGTGAAAAGAACTTGATCAATAATTACAAGGCTGTTAATTTGAGTCTTCACAACTGCGAAAAGAGCCAATGGACCTTGGGTATCTAAGCTCCGAGGCCATAATAGCTTAAGTATTATTAATTAGTTAATTAATATTCACAAATGCCGTCCAGACCATAAGAGCCATAACAGTAACCTTTGTGACTGTTAAAAATGACAGTGCTCAGGACAAACCAGTCTTTTTATTTCTGTTAGTTATATTCTTTCTGGAAGTTTGATGGCTCTCTTCAGGCAAATGCCTCTCCTTCGTGGCAAAACTAATAGGAAAAAGAAAGGAAAAGGGAGGGGAGAAGCTTGCGGGTCAAACTCACATGTAGAAAGCAAATTGCCACTCAAACTATCTGAGCAGAAGCGTAGCGTGGAGGAACCTAATAATGTGCATCCATTAAGCTTGACAAAAATGTGTGTCACACGATGCAGCGCTACACAGAGGAGCCAATGAGCTAAAGATGCAATTCGCCGAGTGGCATTGATGGTGTATATGCAAACTTAAATCAACTTGGAGACAATTCAGAATGGAAGATCATTCTTAATTTCATTTCAGCTTTTCCCTCCAATGTGTGTTTACTGAGCAAGTGCTGTATGATAACCACGGTCCTAGACACTATGTGGGATAAGCATATGGGTAAATCTTTCAGTAAGATGCCATATCTTTGTATCTCCTTGTCTAAAACACCCAGCATATGGCATGGTTCATAATTCATTCTCAAAAGCTGTTTGTTAAATTCACTTAAAATGTAAAACAGAGTTACTGTCTCCATGAGCAGGCAGTCAGATGGCAGAACAAAACATAAATATATGTAAGAAGTAGCAAAAAAAAAAAAAGCAAGTACTTATAAAAGGTGAAAGCCGTAAGTGCCAAGGTTGGGAATAATCATCTGAACTCAAAGGTAAGAGAGAGGAAAAGTATAACCCAGATTGTCAGTGTAGCAAGAACAAATGTTCAAAAGAAAAAAAAAGTGTAGTTTGTGCTCAACAGACAGTTCAAGACAGTTCAAGACGTCAGCTGGGATGGGAGATCCAAGGTGGTAAGAAACGGTAGATACAATTAGACAGCTTTAGTGAGACCAGATTGGGAACTTTGGATTTTATTTTTTGGAGAACTAGGAGTATTGAAATTTAGAAACACTTTAATTGATGGATTGAAGCATAAGAATACTAGGGTCCAAGCCAGAAAATAGGAGATTGCTTCAGTAATTTAGTATGAGTTGATTGAATATTTTGGTCTATCTGAAATGATAAATGTATAAGGACTTACAAGGTATCTTTAGTGAAAAGAGGATGAACTTTGGAGGAAGATTGACATGGATTTTTCTATTTTTCAGACATGGATTTGAGTCCTGGCTCTGCCACTTTCTCGGTTTATAACTTTGGGAAAATAATTTAATTTTTCTGAGCCTAAATTTTTGCATCTGTAAAGAGACCTAAAACTCCTACATTGTAGAATGCTAACATAGTACAGAGAAGAATAGATGTTCAGTATTGTCAACTGTCTTCCCTTTGCCTAACCCATAAATCCCAGCTCTTTCTGTAATGCACGTAATTTGACCCTTACCAAAGATTCAATGGACAGAAAGCTCTGAATTTAACTCTGCATATAATAATAATTAAAAAGAGTACAGTATACAAGTGACTATTCACTTCTACACTTTTATATTCTCTCTCTATATGTGTATATTTTTTTTATCCTTCCCTCTCAGAGAAATACAGACACATACACACACACACACACACATAAATACACACACCCTCAACACTTATTATTCATGAATGAGAGCCAAACCATTTGCATTTGCGACAAGGAATGCCTTCACAGATAGGTTATGCCTGCCTTTGTTTTTCTCCCCAAGGCAGTAGAAACTGATAACTGGAAGGTCTTTTCACTGAGGAGGTAACTTCTTCCTACAACTTTTCCACCCTTAATCAGAGGAGTGTACTTTCTGCTTACTCTTTTTCCCCTGAAGCAATTTAACTTCTTTGCAGAGTGGAGAAGCTTGATTTGCATACAGAAAACAATGATAACTTCCTTTCTCCGAGTAAAAAGAAGCAGAGTTTAGCAGAAGGAGCACAAGATTTGGACAGTCTTTTTTTTTTTTTAAGATTTTATTTATTTGACAGAGAGAGACACAGCGAGAGAGGGAACACAAGGGGAGTGGGAGAGGGAGAAGCAGGCTTCCCGCCAAGCAGGGAGCCCGATGTGGGGCTCGATCCCAGGATCCTGGGATCATGACCTGAGCCAAAGGCAGACGCTTAACGACTGAGCCACCCAGGCGCCCCAAGATTTGGACAGTCTTAAGTTCAAAGTTTGCTTCACCACTCACATCAGACGTGAAATGTTAGAACAAATATAAAAAAAGATGTTTTGAGACTTATTTTTTTTTCTGCCACTAAAGACGGGGAAATGATAAGTTCTGCTTTGCTGAGTTATTGAATTAAGTGAAATATCTTATGTAAAGCTCCTGACATTGTATCAGTGACATAACAACCTAAATCGGCTTCAGTTGAGTCTCAATGATAAAGGCGTCTGCTCATATAACAAAAATACCTTCTTCCTTTAGCTATATTGAAGCACAGAAGATGGGTAATTTGCTAGGCTTGATTAATATAACCCAGAGAGTCTCAGGGCAGTTGCAGGATGAAGCTCAGGATGTACTTGAATAGGACTCAAACAGCATCATGTTAATACCAAGAGCCCCACTCCAAGCCACCCCTCTCCTGTGACCATTCCACTTTTCACTTTCCTCTCCTGTTTTTTATGACTCTCTCTTCCAGGCATTTCTCATTAGTTGTGGGGCAGGCAGGATAGAACTGTGGCGGAACTTGAGAGAGAAGCAGCTGCCAGGGTCCTCGTTCCAGCTGGGGTTCCATTATCCATCCACCGTTGGCTGGAAACTTGTCAGAGTGGACACTGCTGTGTGGTCCTCTCCAAGCTCAGGGGCCTCAGTGAATGCTTTGGCAGCATCAGTTTTGTCCACAGTGTCAAAACTGTCTAGAACATAAATTTTCAATGAATTCTGGTTCCCTTCTCTAATTCAATTGCTTCTTGTCATAAAATTGTGGATTAGGATAATCAGCAGAATTTCTTAAGAAAGAGCCATCAATATGTCTTCTTCCAAATAAGCTTAATGAAGCTCAAGTGAAACTTTGCTTTAAAATGTTAACTGATCAATCACATAATTGTTATTTACTATTTAATAGGCAAGAACAGTAACAGGCATCATGGGAGTCTTTATTATAGGTGTAATATTGCCAAGTTTTGTACTTAACAAAATTGGGAAGTTGCACTTCACATATTGGCAATATTTCATGATGTTCAAGAATGAAGTTTCTGGAATCAAACTACCTTTGCTTGAAACACCAGCTCTGCTGCTTACAAACTGTGGCCTTGCGCAACTTATTTAACCTCTGTGCATCATCTCCCTTATCTATAAAGTGTGAGTCATAATTGGATGTTTGTGACTAGTAAGTAAATTAACGCAAGTAAAGAGCTTAGAAGTGCCTGTTTGAAGGCAATGCCCTCAATAAATATTAGCTATTGTTATTTTTGTAATGTTTTTTTCTATAAGCTTTACTTCTAGAATCCAGTTCTTTGATATTCTCTTTTTTAATATCATGCTCATCCCATCCGAATTTCCTGAGTTTTCCCATGGAATACCATCTAGGTCTGAGCTCCTAGATCTTACCTCATGCTTACAGCATTTCTAAGATATCCTTCACCCCCAGATACTAGCCTCAAGGTGGAACCCACCATAGCTCTGTTTCCACCCAAACAGCAAGCTACAGTAATGAATGATTAATCAGAAAAGTTGCCAGCATCAGGGCTTCCTACCTGCAGTAATGGATGACCCAGCAGTTAGGTGGGACACACTCATGACAGTCTGAGAACATTCATCATCCTAGACTAGCCAGCTGGAAGTCAATGGCAGGAAGTCTGAAAACAGTAGGTAAAATGGCCTTAGGTAATGCGCTGAGGCTCACTCAACATTAGGACTTCAGTTCCTGCCTGGGGAGAAATCCACAGGAATAAACCTCTCTCTTCATTTGGAAAGATTAATGGGTACTGGGGTACAATGTGGAAATCAGGAAGCTTGCTTTGCAGAACTAACAACAAGACAGAAACAGAGAGAGGCTGAATTCCCATTTATTGAAAGGGGATTCATGAGGTTGCCCTGATTTAGGGTGAAATCTGCTGTCTACAGAGGCCTTTAGATTTGGTAGGAATAAGATAGAAGAAGATGGAAGAAGTGCATCACCTGTAAAACCAAAAGGGAAAGACTGAGTAAGGTATGTCTGGGGATATATCAACCTGTCTGGCTAAAAAGGCTTAGGCAATGATACATTTAGGGTCTGAATTTGGAGAGCATTAAATGCAAGGCTAAGAGCTTGATATGTCTCTTTTAGGAAGAAGGGAGCCATTACAATCTTGAGCAGAAGGGTGGAATGAGGCAGGCTGGGTTTAGGAATGCTGCTTTGCTTATATAAATAGCATATATTAAAGGTATGAAGGAACTGTGATAAACAATTCTGTCAACAGTCCAGGTTTGAGGAAAAAGTCTGTGTTGGGTTGTTGAAGTAAAAATGAAGTCTTGAAGATATATTTGGATTTTAGCTAATATTCAGGATTTGTTAATATGAAAGCATAACCAAAATACAACTCTGTTAGTTTTTACTAATAAAGAAGTCCTTGAGAAGTAAATAAATCCTGCTCTTTTGGGATTATTTAAGTTTACAAATAACTCTTATGCTAAAATAAATAACAAAACACAAAATTTTGTTTAATGGTCAACAGGCAGCAAGGGTAAAGAGAAAGGTGAAAGTTAAGATATGCTAAGTTGTTATGATACACTGTGAAGCAGGAGCTACTCTGTGTGACAGATTGAGTGAACTATGCTCTCGAGTCTCTTGGTGACTCACAGATAAAGGGTTACCCAATGGCATGCCTGTCCATTTCTAACTCCAGCATGACAGCTAAAGGAAACCTGTTTTTTGGTAACATTGTAAGATGGTTCTCTTCTCCTTTTTTTGGTATTTGCCAAAAGTAAACCTGATAATCCCAAATACCTTGAAAAGTTATTTATTACTTTTGGCAGAACAGAAAAAATGTAATAAGATGCCATGCATCAGATAAAGAGTGTTTTTTTTCATTTTAAGCTCTATAGAATGCCAGCTTCTTTTTCAACAGCTTCTCTGAGGGAAATATGTTCTTGGCCTCCAGAAGAAAGGAAAAAAAAATTGGGAAGTAAGTTATGGGCTTATGAAGCCAGTAATCAGTTTGCCTTCAAGCAGCTGGACAAGTTTTAGATTGGTCGTTGTCATTCCCATTGCCACTGTCATTACTATGATGATGGGCATCAGCAGCAGACATGGAAGAAACAAGGAGTTACATCTCATGAATCATCCAATAATTGGAGGGTTTAGGACAGTGTTTCTCGAAGTGTACCTCAGAAAGCTTCTTAACATAAATTAGACTCCTTTCCATTGGGCCCTGGCACCTGAATGTTTAATAAGATCCTCAAATGATTTGAATCCAGGCTTAATTTTGAAAATTATTAGTTAATTGTTTTCTGACGTACATCTTCCCTTTTTCCTACTCACTAACGATTTTTTTCTCCAGCTATAAATAATGACTTACTAGAGTGGAAGCTCCATCTTAGACACTCAAAACTATAAATGCCAAATTATGTGTCTGTGTGTGCTTGTGTGCACATGTGGGCATATTAAGCGTATGAAAGATACCTTGTTAACTGCTACATTGTGCCATGCACAGAAGTTTGAACTGTATTGTACAGCTTCTTCTGTAATGTTTTCAGCAATCAAAACTGGATAAGCCAAATAAGGACTACATTCCCAGGCTTCCTTGCAGGAGATTGAGGCCTTGCAACTAAGTTTTGATCAATGAAATAGAGGGGAAATTGTTGTATACCATGTTTAATATTAGTTCAGAAAATATCTTCATAACTCTGCCTCTACATTTCAGAGACTCCAGTATGAGAATCTTCATAATCTGTGACTTAATCTTTCTTCCAACATCCACTCTCTCTTCAAGGCTTTGAAGTTTTCAGGTATTCCTAATGACTCCCATAATACATAGGAACTTGACTTTTCCATACAGTACATTATTCTCTGACCATTTCCATCAATGTCACCCTCGCTTCAGAGTGTAATTACCTTGGTTAAATTTGTCCATGTCCTTGTTTATCAAGGTAAAGGATAACTAGTCAGATAAGCTTAATGGCCATTGAGAGTTAATGGCTTAATTATCTTTCATTATTTAATTAATATGTTAATTTCTCTCATTAATTAAATAATAAATGAATTTAAAGTAAATTCTTTAACCTGGGGCTCTTTGGATTCTTTTTCTGACTTTGTTTCCAGTCCCATCTTGCATTAATGGTTTAGGTACACATTTTGCTCCAGCTAAATAAATGAGTCTTCCTTGCTCATTTTATCCCTATTCTCTGTTTTGGACTCCAGGCTTTCTTCATGTTGGCTGGAATACTCACTAAAACTTTTTTCCAAATATAATGCTTTCCCAGACTTCATGGTTCACCTTCATTCTTAGACTATCCCTTGACAATCCCTGATCAAAGTCATCTCTCTCTCTCGCTACATGATTGTTCTAATAGTGTTTATTCAACAAATACATGCTGTACAAATAAAATGTTCCAGGTAGTGGGGATACCAAGAGAATAAAATCAAATCCCTGTCTTCCAGAAATAATGTGTCATGTCATGAATATAAGTAAACAGCTATAATATAATGAAAGAAGAGATGATAGATTATTGTGAGATTCAGTGGAGAGGTGTAATCTCTACTGATCAATTAACATGTAAGGTATATATGACTTTGCTATCCTAGGTATCTGTTATGCATAGTTTTTTGTTCAGAGCTGCTATGTGTGAGGACTATAGGCTACATCTTTTTTTTTTTTTTTAAGATTTTATTTATTTATTTGACAGAGAGAGACACAGTGAGAAAGGGAACACAAGCAGGGGGGAGTGGGAGAGGGAGAAGCAGGCTCCCTGCCGAGCAGGGAGCCCGATGTGGGACTCAATCCCAGGACCCTGAGACCATGACCTGAGCCGAAGGCAGTTGCTTAATGACTGAGCCACCCAGGCACCCTATAGGCTACATCTTATTAGACATGCTTAGAAATCTGTTATGAAGCTAATGAGAATCAGAAAAACAACAACAATAACCACAACAAAAAACCAGAGGATGTCTGAAGATTAAAGAATATTAAGAGTAAGCATTGGGAGAGAAGGGGCTAGTTTGTGTGGGAGTGGTCGTGTGCCAGTTTTGAGCTTGGAAGTCAAGAAGCTTTTCCCATTTCCATCAACCCCCTTGGAATCTGCCTCTATTGTGTGAACAAGCCCAAACTGGCCTGCTGGATAATGAGACAGGAGGTCCAATAACCGCTGTCATCCCTGATGAGAGCCAGTCCCCAGACACTCTGCCAGCTGACCAAAGATACAAGAGCAAACCCAACTTAGATCAGTGAAACCTGGCACATAACCACAGAACTGCCCAACTGACAAAATAATGCATTTTCAATTTAAGCTACTAAGTATAGAGGTGATGTGTTATTTCGCGAACCCTGAACACTGACGTATACACTTGACTGGTGGTTAAAAAGACCTAATGTGGGAAGGGGTGATGCGATAATAATCGGTACTAGTAACTCACATTTACTTACTATGTATGAATTACTATATGTATATGTGCTGAATGTTATCATAATAAGGCGTGTATGTGTGTGTGCTCTGTAAACTACTCTGAGTGGTAAATATTACCATACATTACTTATTTCTTCTCCTTTTTACAGATAAGGAAACTGAGACCCAAAGTAGCTAAGGAATCTGATTAACAAGGCAGAGCTCTAAGGGACAAAGCCAGCATTTAAAATCCCTCTTCTTAATCACTTCTGTCTTAATTCTATGTTATATTGCCTTTCAGTGAAAAGAGCAGATCAGAACCAGGACAGATGTGTGTTAGAATGCTCCTTTAATGTGTTTCTTATGGGATGTCTCATTAATTCCTGTGGCTTCTTAATGAGTCATGTTAACCTTGATATCATCTTCAAAGTTCCCATCCCAGTGTCTTGTTCCAGTTCCTTAATCCAAAAAAGAGATATTGATGTGAATTTCATGCCCATTGGCACACCGGGGGGAAGACTTTTGAACAGTCTGAGCTTGAGGTTCTTCAATACACAGTCACAAAGTTATAACTATTCTGCCTATGCCCAAGGCACTGGTGTTCATTAAGGTAGTTTTGGAGCTCTGAGACAAACAGGTCATAATAGTGACATTTCTCACAAGTGGAAATTAGTATATTGTATAGGTCATTTCGGCACTCAAAAATTAGTGTTCTATTTACTTTTTAATGAGTAACCATATTACTAGGGTGATAGTTATGCCTTTTTAGAGGAGTTTTCCGAGGGCATCCTTTGATGATGTTAGTGTAGGGTTTTTGTTACTGCTGAGTTTTTTGAGGAACAATTTTTATGTAGATGTACATGAATTTTGACAAATTTTTATAGTCAGATAAGCACCAGCACAATTAATATATAAAATATTTTCATCAACCCCAAATTTCCTAAATGTTCCTTTATAGCCAATTCCCTCTCCTAATCCCAGCTTCTGGTAACCATTGATCTGATTTCTGTCCCTATAATTTTTCCTATTTTGGAATGTCAGAAGCACATAGTTGCTTTCTCTGTCTGCCTTCTCACTTAGCACAATGCTTTTGAAATGCACCCACATTATTATATAAATCGATAGTTTGCTGATTAGTATTTCATTTTATGATTGCATCACAAATTATTCATCTGTTCTATAGCTGAAGACATTTGAGTTGCTTCCAGTTTTTGGCAATTATGGGTAAAGCTGCTATAAACATTCATATACAGATATTTGTATGGACATGCTTTTTTTTTTTTTTTTTCTTCTGCATAAATACATGGTCATGAGATCACTGGGTCACATGGGGTATGGACTGAATGTTTGTGACCCCCAAAATCCATATGTTGAAGCCCTAACCCCTAATACGATAGTATTAAGAAGTGGGGGTCTTTGGGAGGTGATTAGGTTTAGATAAGGGTAGAATCCCCATGATGGAACAGCTGCCTTATGATAAGAGAAAAAGACACCAGAGCTTCTTTCTTCCATGTGAAGATAGAGCCAGAAGGCGGCCATCTGCAAGCTAGGAAGTGGGCTGAATCTGCCAATACCTTAATCTTGGACTTCCCAGCCTCCAGAACTGTGAGAAATGAATGTCTCTTTCTTAAGCCACCCTGTCCCTGGTGTTTTGTTACAGCAGCCCAAGCTTACTGAGACATATGGTGAGTATATATTTTGCCTAGGTTTTTGACATACTTACTTTCTGTATACTTTATCAATTATCTTTTATTTGTACTTTAAATTTTAGATCTTTTTAAAAGGAAGCTAAATATACTTTTATTATATTTTAATTTCCTTCCTTGCTTTAGTAATGCTCAAAAACAACTCCTTTAGACTCAGACATTTGCTCTACACCATAGCGGAATATGTGATACATTCCATTTTTAAAGAAACAATTGTGAACTTATTTTTTCCAAAATATTTAATTTATAAATTGAAACTTATGCTTCATGCACTGAAACCAAAGTAAACATCCTGTGAATGACAGTGGCAGGCAGAATTAGTTGATGGAGAAAAATAAATGTAAAATTCATTCAGCTCTTCCTCATGATGGCCTAATTTAATCAATACACCTGCAGTTGATTGCTGCCTTTTAATGTGTATATCATATATCACATATAGAGTGAGGAGGAGGCACTTCACTACTGCACCTTGAAATATGAATAAAGAGATAAAAATAGGAGAGAAAAAAAGGAAGGAGTTAGAGGGATGATTACAGCATTTTGCAGGAAGGTAGCCAGACAGGCTTTAAATATATTTTAGATCTATTGAATTAAACCATGAATGAGTCATTGTCTGGAAAATAATTTATATTTATATTAAAGTATTAACTTGTACTTTCCTGGCATAGGAATCAATTATATGATGAATCCCACAGCAATCCAAACAGAAAGTTTTTTGGGGAGATAATTATATTCCATTAAGAAAGGTAGGTAGCACTTTGCAGAAGGAAAAAATAACAGATACCATTAGAATAAATTTCACAGGTTTAAAACTGCATTAAATAGCAATAATGAATGTATCAATTAAGACCTAGTCAAGGCTCACTTTGCCCCAAAATAAGAGAAAAGCTGAATTGATCAATTGGAACATCTATACACTGTTGGAAGAATTCCTTAGGAAATTGTCGTATTATCCTATTTAGCTTTAGGGCCCATGGAAGATATTAAATCTCTGTATTCTCTCCTATCCCAGGCAGGATGGAGAACCAGGGTGATGGCTGGTGTTGTGACAACCAGGGCCCTAGAGTCCCCAACTTATTTCTGAAGTGACATCTGCTATCACTGGGTCTATATAGTTATTTTCTAAACGTCTCAGTAGATCCTGATGAACATCTTTACAAGATAATTAGTTATATTCTAGGGAGTGACATTTGCTTTTCCTTGAAATAAATTTGCTTTCCTAGCTGTATGCCAACAGTCAGGTCATCCTGACTGTCTGTCATATGACAGACTATGACACTAATCACAAAAACAGCAATAATTTCTCCTCACTACCACTTTTGAGCAGGTACTTTTGTACCTTTATATGTGTTGGACTCTGTGCTAAATTATTCCCATATATTATTTTTAATCATCCCATCCAAACTAGGAAGAACGAATTGTAATCCTTACTTTGCAGATGAAAAATGAATTCCAGCGTTTGATAATTTGCCATAGATCAGTCAATCTCATAGTACCTGGCTTATTTGAATTGGGTACTCAAGTCTGTCTTGGTTATTTCTGGGGGCACTGTTGATTTCATATAAGAGCAATCATTTTACCCTTCATCTTTACTGACAGGCACCCCGAAATTATCCAAGTATTCAGTCTTCCTCAAATGACAGCACTCCAGTAACAGAGCCCAGAGACTTTACAGCATTAGGGGCACCACCTATATTGGATAGGAAGTCAACATTTGACTAAGATAGGCTCAACCAGATCAAAGAAAAAGATGAATATTCAATGTATTGCTTGAATATAAACAAGTGAGTGATTGTAAACGAGGAAGATTCTGCTTTTATCCCTCTGGGGCAGACTTCTTGTGACAATAAACAAAACTAGTCTGAGGATGACAACAAGACTCCAAAGATGATTGTAAGAAAAGACCCAGGAAGAAATACAGTCCTTGATATCACCATTGGGCCACTGAATCAACCAGCCTTTGGACACACCCTTTCCTTGAGCTTCTTGTTATCTGGGATAATAAAGTTATTTGTATTGAAGGCCAGTTTGTCAGGTACTCGGTAGAGCATCTTCCCCTCCATAACTAATCTATGCCCGTTTCTATCCCCTGTATAGAGAAACGTGTTAATTCTCAGTAATGTTTTGGTGAATTTCTATGAAAAAGAGCTAAAAATGTAGATGTAGCATGTGGCCTTTCTCAGTAATAAAGCAGCTTAAATAATAATTGGCTGCACAGGATTCTCATTTTATGACACTGTAAAGCTGTATATGCATGTTTAGGGCCGTAGCCATACATTACAGTTTATTCCTGCACAGAGCTCTATGTTATTTGAAAGCAGTAGCAGAGAAATGATGAAGATTGCTCTCCTGGAGCAGAACTGCAATGAAGATATCCAGTTCCTAAGCCCCAGTCACCAGTGGACCACCTAAGGTGAAAACGATAAATTAATTCATCTCGTAGCAGAGAGTGCCATTCCTCGCCATTAAATATATGCAATTTATCTGCCATCATTTGTGGGAATGGATAGCTGGACAACAAGCTATTCCCAGAAACATTTTCAGATAAGATGATGATTTTTCTCTAAAAATTGTATTTTTATGTAAACTGCAGCCCAAATATAGTCGAATTGCAGTTAGAGAACACATTCATCTCCAAATTATGCATCAAGATGCAGCTGATAACCTTGAAAGTATATCTATTTGGAAGGGTTTAGTGCCACTCTTAAATAGGTCTATATTTTTAAATATATTATGTTTCTGTGTAAAATATAACAAAATATGTGTGGCTATTAAAAACTTAAAATCAATGCTTCAAGTTTAATACCATAAAAATGAACTTCATAAAATATGCATAACAGAGATACGGATGCTGAAGATGGAAAAGCAGATCACTTTTTTGTTAAAATATAAAATGCTTATATCATCCTGTTGTGTTTTTTTTTTTTTTTTTTTTTGTACACGAAGGCCTTCTCCTTCTAAAACTGCTAAGGCAGATTTTTTTATTTCTCATTAATATTTTCTAATTTTGAAAGTAATGACAACATTGTAGACAGTCTTGGCAAATAAACTGAGCTAATTTTTAATTGTCATAAGCAAATGAATTAATTACAATAATTTCCTTTTCCATGTCAAGAAAGCCACAGGTTCTAGGCCTACCCATATCCTCATAGTTATGTGGATGCTCATGTATGTGTTGGGAGGAAAGCTCATCAACAATTAAATTCGCATAAACAACTGGAAGTTTTAAAATTGCATTACATAGTACACCGACCTCCACCATT
Source organism: Leptonychotes weddellii (assembly GCF_054177405.1). Lineage (NCBI taxonomy): Eukaryota > Metazoa > Chordata > Mammalia > Carnivora > Phocidae > Leptonychotes > Leptonychotes weddellii. The sequence continues at coordinate 82,534,272 of NC_138371.1, read as the reverse complement.
TTCTTTGGACAGCAGATTTTCAGTAAATCCATTCAGTTTTGTTTTCTGAAACTGCTTGAAAATGTAGAGTTAATCTTTCTCGGTTCTAGTTAAGAATTAAACATTATGAGCACCAGGAAAATTAAACTCTTACCTATTACTTTATTAAATTCTGTTGGGGGAAGAAAAGTCGCTGGATAATATTTTTAAATCCCTGAATTGTGAGGATGTCCATAAATCTTTGGAGAATATGCTGAGCTCAGTCCTTCAGGTACTTCGTAAGGATCATTCAATAAAAGCCGTCTCACTAGAGAAGTAAAGGAGACATTATTTACAACCACTCTCACTCACAGATGTAAACAAGATGTCTTCAGAGCCAGCACAGAGTGGACTAATCCCACGTATTACCAAATTGCCAAATTCTAGTTAGAGCTTCTATTCTGTGATTGGGAAACACAACTCCACATACGTGACTGGTATACAGTACAAAGAACTTTCTGAGAATATATGTTGGCCAGAAAATTTTAGAAAAGTTTGATTATTTTATCAATCAAATATGCCCCAAATGGGGAAATTTATGCTGTATTTTTGAAAATAGAGTAGAAGAATTACATCAAACAAGCCAACCTTCTATTCTGTCTGACTCTGAACTGTTCAAATTTTAATTGTAGTGAACTCTTTCCACGTTTCAATAGATCTTTTGCCATTCCAGAATTGTGAAATTTTGTGATCTTTGCCCAAAACTCTTTATCTACATCAACCATTTATTTATGTCAATGCTTTATTCACATCAAATATTAGCATGGCTTATCTCCTATTAACAAGGGAACTCAAGGGAACCAAGCAGAAAATGGAAAGATGGGGAGAGGTTCTAAGTTTTAGAATTGTGAAAACTCCCCATGAAGGAAGCCTGTAAGGCTAGGAATTCCTCGATTGCTTGAGAAGGGTTTGTTTTGTGCTGTACTCTGCTCTAAGTATTTTGAATATATTAACTCAGTTCAGAGTTCTATTAATTAAAGTTCATTAGTATACTTCTACCATCTATCATAACCCATCTTGCAAGTGAGCAAACTGAGACAGAGACCTTAGGAAAATTGCTAATGATAAAACCAGAATTCAAATTCCAGCAGACCACCTCCCAAATCTATGGATTTAATTTAATTTTATCTGGTTATCTAAATTGGCTTCCATAAATCTTTCTTTATAAGTAAAATTTGATATATTGTGTAAAAAACTAGAAAAATTGTAATTGTCCTTTTAATTCTTTTCAGTCCTGGTTCTACTATTTAGAAAAAGAAAATCAACATCTTTGCTGGGCATAATTTCAGGGTTTCTAGATACATTCTATGAGTTGAAGAACATGATATTCTCTTCCCTTGTTAGATGACACAGAAATATTCCTCTCAGAATATCTTCCTGGTGACAGTGCAGCTGTCCAGAACAAGAAAGCGGATTAAATATGCAAACCCTTCTGCCAGGTCAACTAAAGATACGTGATAGATAGAGGGACATTTAGTGACGAATTTAAATCATTTTAACTACCAAATGCAAGATGAATATTTGCCAACCATTCTTTGACTACTATTTTAATGCTGCAATTAAATACCAAAGCTTATTCCATTATCACCTCAAGTTTCTGACCTATTTAGAAAGTTTGCTGGGAACAAATTATATTGCAATTGCATTCACAGAAGTGAAGGATGTTGCCAATAATTACAAGTCATGCTTGTTGCCCTCATGCCTCTTATTGTTCAGTTAAAGAATGAGACATACCACATCTATAGAAATGAGATTATATAGCATGAATTTATTTGCCTCTAAATGTGAAAAATGGGACTGGGAAGAAAGATATGAATATATGTGAATGGGGGTGTGTGTGTGGAAGTGAGTTGGCATCAAAGGGAACAAGTTCCAGGAGAAGGAGGACTGACATTGGCTTAGTGGAGATTTAAAAGGTAGCACATTTTTTTGTTGGTGTGAGCATGCATGATGAGAGCAGTAGAAATGGGAGTGAGCCCGGTTTCATTTAGGGCATGTTTAAGGAAATAGAGAACGTGAGACTAAATAAGAACAGTGGAGTGAGGGTGAGGTGAATTGATAGATCATCTCGAGCTCAGGACCTCTGGCTATGCTAATTATTCTGTTGCCAACTACTCAGCCTTCCCTGAACATACCAGATACACAAAAACACCTCTGCACCTTTGATCAAACTATTCCTTTAGCCTACAATTATCTTTTCTCCTCCCCCTCTTTTCTCTTGAAGTCATATACCCTTCAAGCTTCCACTTACACTCTTCTCTATATGAATCATTTGCTAATAGTCCCCCAATTAAGCTTAATTATTCCATCACCTGCACTCTGCAGTCTGTGAAAGCTGCTAGAGTTGAGCTGTTCTGTCATGCTGAATGTGGTTAGCTGTTTGCACGGCTCTCTCTTTAGAGAGAGCAGAGGTGGTGTTTTTGCAACACTCCGCGGCACAGGCATGTGCTTTTGAATAGATTTTTCTTGATAACATATGTTGGACTGAGAGGAAGCAGTTTGAAGAGAGCTCTGGGATGAGATGTAAAACTCCTGAAGGTAGAATATATCCAAAAAGAAAGTGGAAGGAAGATATTTCATCTGGGGTCAGCTCATTCTTGTAACATGGAACAGACATCATGGGTCTGGGATCACAGATTTGATCTTTGTGTGATCTATTAGCTTTCCTTTGCTCCACAATCACAGACAGGACTCTCTCCATTCCGGCCAGCCCTTTTATGAATTTGTTCTCAATGGAAGAGTGGAGATACGGGTCCCATGAATGAAAATAAAAACAAAAACGAGAAAAAGAGATTCAATTTTCTGCCCTCTTGAGAACATAAATGTCTATTGAATATACTAAGGGCTTCTTCATAAGAATCCAGTTTTGTTTTTAACTTTGGATTTTTTTTGGATGATTTAAATGTTGGATGATTTAAAAAAAAATACATATCATCTCAGAGAGGCCACAAAAGAATTTCCATCATCTACACACTTACATAAGTATATATTAAGTCACATGCAGCCCACTCTACTTGTGACCAGGAGGTGATTCACAACGGACACTTTCTGTCTTAGATCATCATTAGTTCTGGAACTGGAAAACTAACTCTCAGGGATAAGAAGGGACTCTTCCACTCCTAATAAATTATATCCTGGGCCCAACACAGGCCAAAAGCATCCTTGTCTGTGACACATTCGGTAGAAATGCAACTTTTTTTTCCCTTTTAGTATTATTAGATATGCAGAAGAAACCCACATTACTAAAATTGTTTCCTTTTTTGTGCACAGAGCTAACTCCATTTCTGATTCCCTTGCAATTAAGTGAGGCCTTCTGATTGAGTTCCAACTAATGGAATGTGAGTGGATAGTTCATGTTCCAGTTTCAGGTCAGGCCATTGGAAATCTACCACACAGGGTCCTTCTGGCTCTTTCCCCATCTGTTGACTGTGTATCAAGTCAGGGCACCCTTGAAGATGATGGAGCCACCAGTCACTTGGGTCACTGCATGAGACAAGCCCCACACCTCCCACCCTCCCAATCCAAACCCACATTAGACTGGGGTAAAGCAAGAAATAAACTACTATGTTTAGCCACTGGAGTTGTGTTTTTTGCTTTTATTTGTTTGTTTGAATAGGAGTTAGCTTGCCTTAAATAATAGAATCTCCAAAAAGATTTTCTGTTATGAATGGTGGTTCTCAACACAGGATAATTTTATTCCCCAAGGATCATTTGACAATTATCTGGAGACGTTTTTGATTGTTACAACTTGGTGAGGAGATGCTATTGGCATGCAGCAAGTGTGGAGTAGGGATGATGCTACATCCTAAAATATCCTACGAGATA
>NC_138371.1:82498680-82529929 GCF_054177405.1 Leptonychotes weddellii | reverse complement strand
AAAGATTTATTTATTTATTTATTTGAGAGAGAGAGAATGAGAGAGAGCGAGTACATGAGAGGGGGGAGGGTCAGAGGGAGAAGCAGGCTCCCCGCTGAGCAGGGAGCCCGATGCGGGACTCGATCCAGGGACTCCAGGATCATGACCTGAGCCGAAGGCAGTCGCTTAACCAACTGAGCCACCCAGGCGCCCAGGGATGAAATAATATTATACCGTAACAATTGCTGGGGCACCTGGGTGGCTTCCTCGGTTAGGCCTCCGACTCTTGATTTCGGCTCAAAGCATGATCTCAAGGTCGTGAGATTGAGCCCCATGTTGGACTCCACACTGGGCGTGAAACCTGCTTAAGCTTTTCTCTCTCTTCACTCCCCTGCCCCTCCCACTCTCTGTCTCTTTCTAACATAACAACAACAATAAAAAACAATTGCTAAATAAAATTTAAGTAATTTGAATTTGTCATCAGAGCACTTGCCATCTCCTTGTTTTCCTGAGCTCCATTTGCAATGCTTCTTTTCTCGTGTGCATGCATACGCAGAAATTCTTGGTGTCTAATGTCTTCATATTGCCTGACTCCGGACAAACTGGCATCTCAGTGAAAAACCATACTTGAGAAAATGGTCAGGTATCAATCCCTATTTTCTATCACCTGATATGTCACTCTTTCTACATCTGATTATCCAGGTCTCATTCTCTCAAATCCTTGTACTCCTGTACGCTGGTAACACTATAAACACAATATAAGGCAGGAAAACACATAAAGGCAGGAAATTGGTTAGATGGAAGTATCATACCATTTAAGTAGACTGGCCTTTCTCTGTAGGTCCCATTCAAGGATATAGAACAAACTCTTCTCACCAATGAGTTGTACTTTAGAAAGTTAAGTCAGGCGAAGGGAAACAGAATATGTCACCCCAATATATGTCTCTTTGGTATAAAAATTATTTTAAGCTGATTATTTTTAAGAAACAGCAGATATAGGAAATGATCTGAAAATTGAGAAGTTACCCTTTTATAAGAGACATTTACAGGTATAAAGAAAATCTCCATTTGTAAGGGTATGTGTCTCTGTAGCAGGAGAGGGAGATAACCAAACTTCTAGAAACTCTTATGAGTGAAGAAGGCAGTAACAAATCTGCATGACAACCATACCTTTGTTTACTGTGGTTTCCTGGTAACTTCCCATAAGTGGGTCCGGCCACTCTCAACCCCAAACATCTTTCTTTTGTCATTAGTTAAAGATCATACCTAAGGTGGTGGCTTGGGCCATTTCAGGGAATTACTCAGTTTTCCTGGGTATCTTCCATGTATACAAGAGGTATATATGTTATTAAACTTCTATTTTGCTCCTGTTAATCTGTCTTTTTTTTTTTATAGGGGTGTCTTAGCCAAGAAGCTAGAAGGGTAAAGATAAAATTATTTTCTTCCCTTACACAGGCAACAGGAGAATAGTGGAGATAAGAATGATAAGGTAAATCTCTCTGAAGAGTAAAAGTGGAAGACATTGAGAATTTATTGGATATGATTTGCAGAAGAGAAAGAAGATTCAAAAGATAATGCACATTTTCCTGAGTTTGTCCACAGCAAATGGGATCCAGTGATTCTAGTAGGGAAGTCAGAAGATGAATGGACTTCTGTGACACGTGATATCTTGTGTTCCAGGGACACTGAGATGGAGGTTCTGCTGATTGTTAAGAAAGGTGACCAGGAGATATTTGGTATAAGTAGTTAGAAGTGTCGGTAGGAAGGGTGGGCCACCAGTTCAGAGGTGATAAAGGCAACTTCAGAATAAGTCAGGTTGCCAACAGTTCCACGTGTAGGAAGGAAAAGAAAATGGACCAGGATGGGGAATGACTGTGTGAGAGGTTCTGGCACTGCCATAAGAGAGTGTTTTCAAAATGTTTCATGTCCTTCACACCCCCTGCATAGGCAGCTGCCATTTTTGCTCATAAAGAAGAGAGGGCTATCTGAGGAGAGTGGGGTCACCAAGACTTCATTTGCATCACAGTGGAGCCTACTATCTGACACTTCCCATAAAACCTAACATTTGGCAGAAAGAAATGGCCTATCCAGTGCTGATTTGGAGATTTTCTTTTGATTAAGCATTTCAGTGTAAAGTACATACATCCCAGAGATTCCTATCCAGGAGCCTTGAAGGCAGGCAGTCACCCTTCTGAACTCTGTTCTCTGGCTTCCCTCGGGGCAAGTCATGTTTTCAATGGAAGTTCTTCTAGTGGACCCCATTAACATTATCTTTCTGGATCTGGCATCAATAAAGTATTATTTTAATCTGCTAGAGAATACATACTCTGGTCCATTTCAATTCCAGAAGATTTAGACTTTGGCCTTTGTTAGTCCCTGAAACTCTTACCTTAATTGTCTCACTCTGCCTTACTTGTTATGATGTTCATGATGAAAAGTGGGTGCTTTCATGCAAACGAATGCGGCCTTATCTCCCTGCTTTCCCACTCAGCATCCATGTCTCTTCTCCTCCTCCCTTTCCTATCTTTGAATGCAATTTATTTTAAGTATCCTGAAGAGATGCTTCAAGTTAATACTAACTAGTTCTGATCTTTCCTGTCCCCCTCCATGAGCTCTGTAGGAAAACTCCAATAGCAAAATAGCAAATAAACGTTACCAAATCTCTCAGGGAAGCTAAATAAATGATTGGATGCTCAGGCAGAAAACTAAATTATCAGGGCGCCTGGGTGGCTCAGTTGGTTAAGCGACTGCCTTCGGCTCGGGTCATGATCCTGGAGTCCCTGGATCGAGTCCCGCATCGGGTTCCCTGCTCGACAGGGAGTCTGCTTCTCCCTCTGACCCTCCCCCCTCTCATGTGCTTGCTCTCTCTCATTCTCTCTCTCTCAAATAAATAAATAAAATCTTAAAAAAAAAAAAAGAAAACTAAATTATCAGAATCCTCTCTTAGGCATACATCTGACTTTGACAATCTTCCTATTTCTCTGACTCTCCTATTGAACTGACCTCTGGACACCAAGCCAAATTTATGTCTTTTCACACAGAGCCAGGATAGGTCATTATAACTGGAAGTGCCGGACTTGGATTACCAGAGAACATGAAAAACAGCATTCATCACTCAATTACAAGTTTAAGTGCTATGCAGACACCCTCAGGAGTTAAGATCAGCAGCTCTCCCCAAATTAGAATTGACAATGTCAATTTGTGTTTGAGTTTACCACTTTAGAGGACTGAGTTATATGATGGAATTATTGAGAAGGTAAAAAGATGGAAGCAAATGAGGTGGAGCGAAGGGCAAGGTTTATGTATGGAAGGGCATGACTCTCTCTTTGAAAGCAAATAAAGATCTTTGTTTACTGACAGCTATGATATGTACATTTCAAAAGTTGATTAAGAGGTAGAGGGTATAAGAAAACAGTTCTTTCATAATTCAAGTTAAAATTGTAAAAACCAGCAAATAGAAAAGAAGAATCCTAATGGGACCAATGCATGTAAGTCACGACCATGTTTTCCCTTAATGAAAATAAATGGACTTAAGCCAATACAGAGTATTTCTGCTCTTTTAGACCGAATCATATTAAGATGGAAAGTATATACTAAAATCAAGTCTGGGTTGGAGCCTTTCACCTAATTCATATCATAAGGGTAAGTTCAGCAGGCTTGGATAGCCCTGAATACCCCCAGAATCATATGTTCCCAAACACTTTATAATGACAATATTCCCCAACCCTCCAACACTGGATTAACCTGTGTTGAATTGCTGTCGAAGTGAATAGTCCTCGGGAAATGGAAAACCTGTTCAAATCTAACACAGCAACCCAAGAAACATATTCCTTTGTGGGAAAGCTGTGGAAACATGATGAATGGAAAGTTTTCCACTATCTCTTGCATCACTGGACTTGAAGCCTCTCTTTTATTCTTAATTGGCCATAATAACTTGGACTGTTGGCACTACCAAGGAATCAGAGCCACTTCTATATTTAAATGCACTGCATTTTTTTGAAAAAATAGAAATCTCTGAAGTTGTGTCAGTTTGATTTATTGACTTGTGTAAGTCATTTTTGTTGTAATGGCCAATTTTACTTTAGATTTAGAGACCCTGCATGCCATACCGCTTTCCCCTCTAGATTGCCAGCCTAGTTGCCTCATGAGGAAGCTGAGAGATTTCTTGGAGTGCTGTATCTCACTCCTTCGACATATTTGGTCATTTTCATGGCTCAACTACAGGTCCAACTTTTGGTCTTGAGTACATTTACTTTGAAAAGATAACACTCTGGCAAACAGAAGGTGATCTGGGGGTATTCAGGGCTATCCAAGCCTGCTGAACTTACCCTTATGATATGAATTAGGTGAAAGGCTCCAACCCAGACTTGATTTTAGTATATACTTTCCATCTTAATAGGATGAGTTCAGGAAAAAAAAAATCACTTCTCTCAATTTCTTCATTTATAAAACATGAAGTGTAATCTTTTGTCTCTCTGTTGCTGAAGCTGGCTGCCAAGTATAAATGAGATAATGTAAGTGAAATCATATTTTGATCTCTAAAGCACTATGCAAGCTATAATGTGACAATAATGGGGCAGGGATATGCACTGCTTCCTGGCAAGCAGCAAGGATGGAGATAACAGGGAGCCCTACCTTGTTGTGCTGTCCTGCTGTTTTGCCATTTGGATATATTCACCTTTTATTCAAAATTTAAAAGGTTAAGATGGATCGTTTTTATAAGTAGTTGTGAAACAATTAATTTAATATACAACTAGCTAATAGTATTTATGTGTGTTGATTCGTATACTTATTTATTCACTTATTTATTTGTTCCCTGGTGTATTTTTAGCCCTCCAGGGACCTCATATCTCTTGATCAAGTCCCTCTCACACCATACCAAGTCTTTGTTCAAGATTACATAAAAATTGAGCTTCTGAATAAAGACATCAGCTACCTAGACAGGAGAATCGATAGGAGGTTTATTGTACTAAATGATAGTCCCTTTGTACTAAATGTTTATTGTACTAAATGATAGTCCCTTTGTAAAAGGGATTTGCAATAAGTTATAAGGAGTTGGGATTTATAAAGGATCTTTTTGAATCTGTGTATTTAGAAGAATAAATAAAAGAAGGCATGTCAACACACAAGTTAAGACATGGGTACAAAGAAAAGAGAGAACCATATATGGGCTTGTTTTCCATCATGTGTCTATCTGTTTTTGTATTTGGCTCTTCATCTAATTTGGATATGACCTTGTTTAGTATTGAACTGATATGGAAGGCATCATTATAATAAATGCACCAAAAGAATTAGGTTGGGAAGCTTCAGATTCCTAGGAAGATGTTCGGGTGGCCCTGCTACAGCCAGGATTTCTGTAGGTAAATGATCCAGTCATACTTTTCTTCCACAAGCATTGACTGGTTAAACTATAAATCAGTGGGTTCAGAAGATAAGCATATTTTCAGAAGGATGGAATATAGAGAGTGCTGCCAAAGTAAAACGAACTTCTAAGCCAAATTAATTACTGTCTATAAAGTATCCATGTGGTTGAAACTTGACAAGAGTATACAACTTGATCAGAAATCATATTGGCTTCTTGAAGAGATGTATGCATTTTTATGATACACTAGAGATACGATAAAACCATAACCTAGAAATTACTAGAATACAAGCAATTAAGCGGCCTGAAAATAAGATGACAACTATAGCAGGCATCTATTGAGTTAAGATGGAAGGGAAGAAAAAAACATTTCTTTGGTTCGAAACTAGATTTTTATGTCAATAAAATCAAATGATTAACAGCTGGAAATAGAAGGACCAGGTTAAATCCAAGTGATGTTCATCTTGAGATGGTATGCATGCATCAACATGCATCAACAGGACGTGTGTAACATTCTTCAGAAATCACAGCCAAACTCTAATCTTTCATATTTTGTGTATCAGGGATGGTGATCAACTTCTGCTCCATCAAAGGGGATGTTTTGAGACTGTGATAGTCATACATGGATAGAAGAAATTGATAGTGGCCAATCTGGAAACAAGATACCACAAGCGGTATTGACAATAAGAAAGAATTATCTTTAACTTACAGTATTAATAACAATCATTAATGAATAATTAATTAATACCAAAAAAATTGAGTCTTCTTGTAGAGCAAATAATTAGCTTAAGGGTAACTCTCCCTTAAAATGTGGATGTAACTATATTATGTCTAAGGTTGAAGACAAAACTTGCAACATTAGGGTATCAGGAAAACTCTACCTTTGTTCAGGTACTACTGTGTATTCTGTAATCTGCATCATCCACTAATATGGACCAGAATTCATAGTCAGGTGGGATAGGTAAAAAAATCTACCAAACTCTCCAAATACCGATTTGAACCCTGCTGACCACACATTGACTTTTTAGCACTTAGTATGGTAGTAGGCACTCAATATGTATTTCCGGAATCAATACCTTACCTTGGTCTACATCCAAACTTCAGACGAATCATTTTACATTTTATTCCTTTGCACTGGAATGGATATATCAATCACAAAGCCTTTTTACAACCACAGCATGGATGTGTTGTTCAAAATTCTAGCTTTAAAATACAGAAGTTTTATGACCCCCCAAATCATAGTCTTGAGTTGTTTCTAATGCTCCAGCTAGGTTTTTCCACTCCCTTTTGCTATATCAGATTCTGGGCAACATAGAATACGTCGGTCGTTTCACTTTCCTCGGATGTGATAATGATGTGCAAAAGGCCCTCCGCCTATGAACACCTGTAAATGATTGATGTAGTTGCAGAAGGGAAAATTGATTGTTGTCATTTCCTAGGCTGAGCATCAGCTGGACGATGTCTCTATTCCCCCCCCCCCCCATTAAATGATCCCTCAGCTGCTGCCATGGGGTTAAAATCTATTTCTTTGCAAACAACTGCTCCATTTCCAGGGTATTGCTGTTTATCTCTTTTTGTATGCTTTACATGTTGATTGTAATAGAAAAATCTCAGTGTCAAATGATACCAGGAATAAGAAATAGAACTCACGACATAGTTCTTTTCTTTGTATAGCCTGTATCCCTTTCTCTGGTGCCTCTTGTTCATTTTGCCAAAGACTTTTATTGTCCTGTGGAAGTGTATTCTTTTTTTTTTTTTTTTTTTAATTTTTTGACAGAGAGAGACACAGCGAGAGAGGGAACACAAGCAGGGGGAGTGGGAGAGGGGGAAGCAGGCTTCCTGCAGAGCAGGGAGCCCGATGTGGGGCTCGATCCCACGACCCTGGGACCATGACCCGAGCCGAAGGCAGATGCTTAACGACTGAGCCACCCAGGCGCCCTGGAAGTGTATTCTTAGGTGACTATTCTCTTTATTGTGGTTCTTGTTTTCAGTTTGCCACAAATGGGAAGTCATCATGCTGCTAGGTAGGTATTACTTTGTTCATGTGTGGAGAGGATAAAGTAAAGACAATGCAGCAACAAGAGGGAAAAATGCTTTCTATGTATGTTTTCGGTTTCTCTGCTGATTACTTTCAAAGCCTCTGAGCTCACATTGTGACCTCTGATTTAGGCATGTTTTTGTGGCTCTGCGTTGATTGAGACACTGCTGTGTTGGGTTGACTTCTCTTCCAGCTGAGATGGTAAAGCACAGCAGCACAGTATAACAGAATTGGAATTAAAGAGCATGCAAATTGTGTAAGTCAGGTCCATGGGCAGACAATAGCCCTTCACTCTGGCTGTAGTTGATAACCTAGGGAAGGAAGGCTGTCGCTTGACTGGATTAAACCTGCTATTGCACATCCACAAAAGGCCAAAATTAAACACAATTGTCTCTGAAACAAAGGGAGAGTTTCTGAAAATAGCTAGAGAAAGGGCACATTTTCTCCAAACCCTTCTGCAGTGGGAAGAGCAGCTCTCAAAAGAGCTTGCAGAGTCATTGAAATGTATATTTGAAAATAGATTTGTTCTTTGACCAAGGATAACTTAATGAAGTAAACTTGGGTCAAACAATGGAATGTTCCATAAGGGAAACAAAACAGTTTTATAAGGGGAAAAAAGGAGCTTGCTTGGTTAGCAACTTAAAGAATTTTAATACCATGAGATGTTCTGCCACTCATCCCAAAGGATATTTTTAAATTCCCCATGTAAAGCTTTTTGGCTTGGGCTTGATTCATATATGCTCTTGGAGCTTAGACATTTTGCAAGGTCTTTTAAAACAAGTCTTATGGAAAAAGAAAGAGATTGCCTGAGGTGGATAAAATGAAGAATGATCCAGTAGAAAGGAAATTTAAGAGCCAGTAATAAATACTATGAAGATGACCTATGATTCAATCAATCCAATTAATTTTTTAAAAATCAGTAATGCCTTAAATATTTGGCATTGTGATAAATACTTCACATATGTCATTGTATTTGGTCCTTACAACATAATCACATGTAGCTACTATTGTTCCCATTGTACATGTAAGGCATCGGATTAGGGCTATGTTAGATCTTAATTCAATAATTTATATAAGATTACACAGCTAGGGGCGCCTGGGTGGCTCAGTCGTTAAGCGTCTGCCTTCGGCTCAGGTCATGATCCCGGGGTCCTGGGATCGAGTCCCACATCGGGCTCCCTCCTCGTGGGGAGGCCTGCTTCTCCCTCTTCCCCTCCCGCTGCTTGTGTTCCTGCTCTCGCTGTCTCTGTCTCTGTTAAATAAATAAATAAAATCTTTAAAAAAAAAAAAAGATTACACAGCTAGTAAATGTCAGAGATAAAGGTTGAACCCAGCTCATATTGTAACGCCCATACTCTTGATCACTGAACTATTTCCCAAAATGAGATCTGCAGAACAGAGTCCTTAGAAGCAGTCTGCAGAAATATCTCTAACAAATTAAAGAATCACCATAAGCTATAACCTGTATAACCTGTATTTCACCCTACTTCTGACCTTGGTGAGTCACATGGGATATTTATTAAAGCACTGAAAATTCTGAAGTTAACAAATCTATTATACTTTTTAGAAATCCAACATTCCCCCAATATAATTGATAAAAATCCTCTTTATAAGAACCAATCAGAAGCATCCTCATTTTCCTATGCTGTTGGTCAATGATTCCCTGTTTAAAGAAAGATGTACTAAGTGCCTACCAAGTCAAAGTCAATGTTTTAGGCTTTGTTCACAAATGTAGCTTCTGCCCTTGAAGCATGTACAACCAAGTGAGGAGTTAAGGGTGAAGAAGGCAAGTGCACAGATATCTGTAATGATCATTGCAATTGAGTAGAGAGAGGCTAACAGCCATGTAAGAAATGATGAAGGGTCAGGTCAGTGATTTTGAGAAGTTGTTATCAACTGTTGACAGTAGGTGACAAATAACTGGTGCACAAATGTCAATGTGGTTTCGGTAGCATAAGTATATTTTAATTGCCAATAACTTTGATATCTCCTAATAAGGAGAAAAAAAATTTCCAATCAAATGGTTTATGACTAGTAATGAAGCATGATGATTATATGGTGTCCAATCAGAGATTAATGTTGGGAAGCTGATTGCTACTATTAATGTGTTAGATCCGAATCATGAGATGTATGTTGAATATGCCAGTGTTTTCTTATGGCTTTAATAACTTGTACCCAGGCTGGACGTTTTTCTCTATATATGGAAGATAATAATTTCAAGCTGTTTTATTCTACCAATCCCCCCAAATCCATGCATTCTACTTAAAAATGTGTGTGTTGATCTAAAGGGGTATTGAAAAGTATACACGCTTGGGCGCCTGGGTGGCTCAGTTGGTTAAGCGACTGCCTTCGGCTCAGGTCATGATCCTGGAGTCCTGGGATCGAGTCCCGCATCGGGCTCCCTGCCTGGCAGGGAGTCTGCTTCTCCCTCTGACCCTCCTCCCTCTCATGCTCTCTGTCTCTCATTCTCTCTGTCTCAAATAAATAAATAAAAATCTTTAAAAAAAAAAAAAAAAAAAAAAAAGAAAAGTATACACGCTTGAATTACACTAGATACTGTGATTATTATAAAGCTATATCAGAACTTGGACCCTCATATTAAAAATAAAATTTTATGTATATAAACATATATTCAAATAGATGGCTTTCTCAAGAATTTGTAATTCAAGTCAAATAGACTGTGAATTGAAAACCAAAGCCCTAAAAAAGTAAACAAAGTCAGATTATCATGCAAAATATGCCTCCAAAAATAAAACTTAATCATGAAATGGAAGAAAGAATTGGGTAAGTCAGATGATATGTAAGAGAGCAGAATTCTTCAACAAATCTTGAACATTCACATCCTAAGAATCAGGTTTTGGCAAAACCTGAGAATCATTAGCAGGGTCAGGGAAGATAGGCTTCAGAACTTTGCAATGTATTCAACACACACACACACACACACACACGCACGCACAAACTGATGGCAACAGAAGTAGATTAAAATGGGGCTTTTGTTATTTTTTGAAGACTAGATATCCTGTCCCTGAGGACATACCTTTACCAGTCTTTGGAACTGCATGTCTATCTGTTAAAGAGCAATTGCCGAAAATTCAGGTCTTACATGGGGATATTCTGGGATGGTCAGTGTATAGAAGGCATCTTGTTGACCTTTGAACTATTGGTTTATGGAACAACTACCTGATAATTTTGAGTTTTGATAAAACACATACAATCAGATCAGGTAAACTTTAGTGTGTTCTTTTTAAAGCTTAGGCTCACTAAAAGATTTTCAGTATTTGAGTCCAAAACAGAAAATCAGTGTTTATATTTGTTTTTTGAGTAAAGTATCCTTATGAAGGCAAGTCAATTCCAAGTAGAATTAGTGTGATTCTTGTCAGTATCACTTTAACTTTTCCCATTCCTTATCCAAATTTGGCTTTCTACTGAATGACCATAACAGACTGGAATAACCAAAACAGAACAAGTTGGAGCCTCTTGGGTGAGGGTTTACAAAGACCAGTCAAACTATCAGGGAAATTTTGTTATTCCCATTAGACTAATCTTTTCTAGGCACCAGAATGAAGGCAGAATATATCTTACAGAGATATCTGCCTGAGGGGGTTCTGAACTCTTGTCCATTCAAGAGAAATTGAGGACAAAACATTGGGTTCAGTGACCTTCCATTATGTATAGAAATAAGGACTTGGATCTTCTTAGAACAGCTGTTTTGGATAGAATTGACTTATGTAGTAGACTAAGGAGGGAATGAGTCATTTATTAGAGTCCTAATCAAGCTACCCACTTAGATGGATGAAATAAAGCTCTTCAAAATAAAGCTCTTCCCAAGCTTAGAAGCAGAGGTTTATTTATTAGGGATAAAATTCATAAGTGGCAAGTAGTGGCACTGCAAATTTGAGGATTCTTTGGTAGGAAATCTCAGAAAGCCAACTCAAATTGACTTCAGATTAAAAACAGTGGGATATTTGTTTGCCAGCATATCCAGGAAATCTAGGGGCTGATCATATTCTGTGTTGGTTTTTAGGGCCAAAATAGTGTTGGGATTCTCTGTCTCTGTCTCTCTCACTCTCCCCCCCGCCCCGTCCTTCTTTTTCTCTTATTTTCAGCTTTGCTATTTCTGTTTCTCTTTGTATGTTCATCTCATTCTAGCCCTGTCACAGACA
The DNA here is from genome assembly GCF_054177405.1 of Leptonychotes weddellii. Lineage (NCBI taxonomy): Eukaryota > Metazoa > Chordata > Mammalia > Carnivora > Phocidae > Leptonychotes > Leptonychotes weddellii. Next base: position 82,518,387 of record NC_138371.1, on the reverse strand, counting down.
GGCTTGGTCATGAATATTTTCCAAACCAAAACCTTATAACATATAACCCCAAGGGAAGAAAATACTTTCTTTCCCAGCAACCACCTACCAAATCACATGGAATCTAATTAGCTCTCCCTGGGACTTGTATTTAACTCTTGGACCAATCACTTTCCATAGAGGTAAGGAATATTGTGATTAACCAGGCAAGGTCATGTGCCTACCCTTCTGGCCAGTGGACTTGTAGAAACTAGGAAATTTTCAATTTTATAAGAAATAATAGGGAGAGGGACAGGTAGTTTTCCCGGGGTTAAAATGATTTGGGCAGAGAAACACAACAGTAGTTCCCATTATTGCGACTATTGGATATAAAGCAGTATATTCTCACAGTCATGAATTTAGCTAGCAGAGGATATATTGATAAATATTACTTTTGGATCTTGCACTGACTAATACTAAGACTTCTCCCAAATTGATTCCTTGTTTAAGGGAAAGCTAAGAAGTCAAACTGGGTCTCAAGGCATCATTGGTAACAACAAAGACATACACAATATCAGCCCCAGCCAGTGAGGATGATTCAATCCTGCCATGATGTTTCCCTTGAGATCCATTCCCCAGAGACAAAGGCTTCCTGGTTCTTCCTTTATCTCCCCTAAAACAGCTGCACTGAAGCAAGGTTTTATTTCACATTGATCTGATTCTTCTATCTTTCTTAGTATAGTAAAATTTAGGAGCTGGAGCAACTAACACATTTTCTCGTAGGCAGTAATGATTACAAGGTTGTTACAATTGCTTTCTTATCACAGAACTTGCAATTCTGGTAGAAGTATCTGGATGCTCACTCTCTTTTATCTCTCAGGGTGTGATAATCACAAGTGGAATACTTAGGAATTTTGAATACACATGCTGCTTGCCAGTGGCTTTTGCATCTTCCTCTGATCTCTATGATATAGCAATTGTGATGTATTTTGTTTGTAATGTAAGGTTAATCTAAATAGTTAAAAATAAGCTTGAAGATAAGTTGAGATATCAAGCCTACTTTGGCAATTGAAGTATATTTACAGATCTGTTAATTAACTGTAAGTAGTTACAACTTTTGACTTCATCTATAAAATGTCTCTCAATCTTCTGTATGCCCTTGGAGTGTTTACTTTTTGACATTTTCTTTTTCAATTCTATGTAGATTTATTTCATTGGTTTATATGAGCAAATTCCCATATGAATGTAAAGTAAACTAGAGTTAAAGACTGGGAAGCAGGTTTCTTATTTCAGTTGTCCCCTTTTGTTCTGTCTGTTTTAACACATTTTCCCCCAGTTTTATTGAGAAATAATTGATATATGTCACCGTGTAAGTGTAAGGTGTACAGTATGATGATTTGATTTACATATACTGTGAAGTAAATACCACAATAGTTTTGGCTGACATTCATCTTCCCATATAGATAAAATATAAGGAAAAGAAAGAAGAAAAGAATACAGGGGGGAAAAATTCTCCTTGTGATGAGAGTTCTTAGGATTTACGCTTAACTATTTCCCTATGGAGGCACTTGGGTGGCTCAGTCTGGTAAGCATCCAACTCTTGATTTCGGCTCAGGTCATGATTTCAGGGTCATGAGATGGAGCGCCACATCGGCTCTGCACCAGGCATGGAGACTGCTTAAGATTCTCTCTCTCCCTCTTCTCTCAAAACAAAATTCTCTATATATCATACAGTAGTGTTGGCTATATCATCATACTAGTCCATCCCTAATACTAACTTATCTTATAACTAGAATCTTCTCCAATTCCACCTCTCCCAACTCTCCATCTCTGGTAACCACAAGTCTGATCTCTAAGAGTTTGGTTGGTTTGGTTTATTTTTATTTATTTATTTATTTATTTATTTATTTATTTATTTATTTAGATTCCATGTATAAGTAAGATCCTACAGTGTCTGTCTTTCTTTGCCTGACTTATTTCATTTAGCATAATGACTTCAAAGTCTACCATGTCACAAATGGTAGGATTTCCTTATTTGTTTGTTTGTTTGTTTTTTGTGGCTGAATATATATATATATATAAAATATCTTTAGCCATTCATCAATCAGTGGACACTTAGGCTGTTTCCATGTCTTGGCTATTGTAAATAATGTTGCTATGAACATCATGGTGCATGTATGTTTTCATGTTAGTGTTTCTGTTTTCTTTGGATATATTCCCAGAAGTGGAATTGCTGGATCATTTGGTAGTTCTATTTTTAATTTCTAGAGGATGCTTCATACTGTTTTCCATAGTGATGTGCCAATGTACAATCCCACCAAGAGGACACAAGGGTTCCCTTTTCTCCCCATTCACTATTAGCATTTATTATCTCTTGTCTTTTTGATGACAACCATTCTAACTGGTGTAAGGTGCTATCTCATTGTGGTTTTACTTTGTATTTCCTTAACGACTAGTGATGTTGAGCATCTTTTCATGTACCTGTTGCATTTTGTATATCTTCTTTGGAAAAATGTCTATTCAGGTCCTTTCCCCCCTTTTAAATTGGGTTATTTGGTTTTTGCTTTTGAGTTGTAAGAGCTCTTTATACATTTTGGATAATAACTACTTATTAAATACATGGTTTGCAAATAGTTTTTTTTTCTCATTTCATAGGTTGGCTTTTCATTTTGTTGATGGTTTGTTGATGCAGTTCCCCTTCTTTATTTTTTATTTTGGAGAAGAAGTTAAAGTGTAAAGTATATGAACTCAAAGTTAAGTTAGTGTAAAATAGGGTGATCTAAGTTTAAGATATTTTATGTAAGTAGGAGGGGCTTCTCCAGGCTACTCTTATTTTCCCAACCAGGCCCTCTCGTCGAGAGGGGCTGGGAGTTACCCTCAGCCCTGGTTATGAATCACTGTCAGATTCTCAGGGGCTGAGCCCTGCAGATTTCCCTGCAATCCCTGTGGTACAAGATCTGAGTAAGGATTCCCACAACACAACCCACAATGCTGAGAGAGGCTGTTTGCCTCCCCCACTCCCTACCCCTGGGTTATCATTTCCCCCAGAGGAACTGGAGGTCCAGGATAGACCTCTATGGGTAGTGCTGCTTTGGGCTGGGGGAGGGACAATGTGTTCAATGTGTAGCTGCTTCTCTCACCCTTCTAACACAGTCTGTCTTGGTCTCCAGGGTGCAGGGGGGCTTCAGCCTCACCCCTGTGTTCTCAGATGCTCTTGTTCTTCAGTAGATGTTAGTTGTTCTCCTGAGGGGGAGAAAAGTTAGGAACAACTGATGGCACCATCTTGGTGACATCACTCTGTGTTTTAGCATTTTAAAAGTACCCTTGGCCAAAATGGAAGACATAGACATTTTCATTTTATTTCTACAACTAAATTTTAAAAGGATTAGGAAAACATATATAATGGGATAGGATGAGAAGAAAATCTTATGTGGCTAAATGTTACTTACACACAATTCTAAAACCAGTGACTCCCAAAACCTTCATTCCTCTTGACTGGGCTATAACTTTAGGACTTCTTCCCATCAGCATAAGAAATAAGAATATTCTAGCGCAACCCATCTGGGAAGGAACCCAATATATATATATATATATATTTTTTTTTAATTTTATTTTATTATGTTATGTTAATCACCATACATCATTAGTTTTTGATGTAGTGTTCCATGATTCATTATTTGCGTATAACACCCAGTGCTCCATTCAATACATGCCCTCTTTATATCTAAACCATCTTAGACACTTATCTCTCTAGTCTCTTTTTAATGCTTCAATAAGAAAACTCTGGATGTTTTATGAGAAAAAAATAAAACAAGACTTTGTAGTTAAACACCAAGGACTCTGTGCTTGGCTCTCTGAAGACTGCAGTTTACATAGTCAACCTGGATGTATGATCAATAATAGGTACTGGGTCCCCTCTGGGTACAGAATTTATGAGGATTTTTGCCTTTTTTGACATGGACATTACTAGGATCACCCCTTTCTCTTTTAATTCTGGATGACATCTGTATCCTGGATCTGAAATGACCTTCATTTGCCTCCTATTCCAAACTCCAGGTATTAGAGAACCCAACTCACATTTATTTTTATGTATCAGCGTCTCCTAAGTGGTTAACGGTCATCACAGTAGCTCTTACCTCATTCTGTTATATGCTTTATAATATTCAACACACTTTGGGTTTGCAGTAAATGTTACTGACTCAATGTTTGTATTGACTATACAAACCTACATTTTCAAAATACTAACTACATGTAGTCCTATACCAGGGAACTGTTTGTCTGATTTCAGGGTCCAGACTTTACTTTCTTCCCATAAATCCTTCAAAGTTTGCTTACTGGCCAGCCTAGTGATAATATTTCTCTCTGTGATACCTCTTTGCAATTAATATTAGTTCTCAAACTTCTGATAATGGCACCGGGAGTTATCTAGTGTGAAATGAGGAAATGAACATTTCCTTTGGAAAGCTGGAAAACTTGTTTTTGAATCCAACATAGTTCCTCTGAATGCAAGATCCTGGTGTGGTTTAAGATCATGATTTTAAACTGGTCTCTCTCAAAGGGGCAGTATTGTTAAAGTTGCAAGCCACTGTTCACACATTGAGCTTATTGTAATGCTACAATAAGTAGTTTTCTTTTTTAATATGGCTATTCACTGCGTCTTTGTTGTTACTGTGCACCTGGAGGCTACTTGGCAATGGGTGTATGCATACAAAACAAGAAGGCAGCAAATTCCATTGCATGATCATAATCTATAAAAGGCAAGCACTGTGACAAAATGACTCTCACTGTATTATTTTGTTTTCTCCTGAAATGCACACGCTCACATTCACAAATCAGTTTGCCTCAAGCTTATGGGACAAGCACAGCCCTGTACTAGCCCAAAGGAGAAACAGTCAAAAACCTAAGATAGTGTATGTAATAAACATGCTCAATTCACTCAGCTGCAATTCATGGGAAATGTTAACTGGACTTCAGCCATGCAGCATATTAACTCATTTCTTCAAATTATTGCATTTGAAGTGTGTGTGTGTGTGTGTGTGTGTGTGTGTACGTGTGCATGCGCATATCTGTGTGCATCTACAACTGTTGGAAGTAAATAAAATCATTTTTTGAAGGCAGCCTGAAGTTTCCCTTCTAAGGCTTACCTTAAAAGAGTTACTGAAAGAAACTGAACTAATGATTAATCATCCCACTTTCTTTTCTTTGCAGTTGGATGGTCAACTAAACACCTTCGTTCCTTTATTCTCTCATTTTGGTCATTGAGTAATATTGTCTAGCTTCATATTCTAACTTTATGATATGGTGGACAATGGGCTGTGGCATCATTCTGACCTAGAGAGGAAAATAAAGCCAGTGTATGCCATACTTTTCTTAAGAGACTCTAGAGGTAAATTAACTATTCGGTTTTGAAGTCCCCATGTTGAAAGCAAAGATTGAAACATAATCACCAAGAGGATGCAAAGTGTCTATAAAGAAGAACCAAACAAAACAGCGTCTTAGAGAGAGAGTTCATGGTTATTAATCTTTTTCTTTACTTTTTCTGATTGTATGAATTTATTCTTTCTTTTTAAGATTTTATTATTTATTTGACAGAGAGAGAGAGAGATAGCGAGAGAGGGAACACAAGCAGGGGGAGTGGGAGAGGGAGAAGCAGGCCTCCCGCGGAGCAGGGAGCCCGATGTGGGACTCGATCCCAGGACCGTGGGATCATGACCTGAGCCGAAGGCAGACGCTTAACGACTGAGCCACCCAGGCGCCCCTGTATGAATTTATTCTTAATGTCTACCATAGATTCTCATAAAATAAATATTGTGTAATGTGTAAGATGATGCTTCCTATAACATGTACAATATATAAAATAGTAAATTGGTAGGTTTCTTTCTTTTAACTCATTTATTATCCATAAATATTTAATGAGTAGCTAATACACAGTGGTCAGGTTTGGAAATACAATGCTGGTTAAGTCAATGTCCCAAATTCAAAAACACCAATTCCTGTCTGGGCAACAAACAAAATAATAGATTATGTCAATGAAGTAATTTAGATGCAATGATACAATTTAGGGTATAATGGATTCTGGTAGATGGGAAATAGGAATGATAGAAGATTGAGATTTAAGGGTAGATTAAAAAAAGATTTCTGAAAAGTATGGGTGGGGTCTTAAGTAATCAATAGGTAACATTTAATAATAGCAATAACAAAATCCAGTAGAACATATGGAATTTCATATATTTTAGGCAATACTTTGTGAATGTTATTCCACATAACTAATTTTTAAATAAAATTTTGGCATCAGTGAGTTTAATATTTTATTTTCTGGAGAAAAAAACAGAGTTAAAATATTCATTTTGCCCGATGCTTTTTTCTTGCATCAGAACTGAGTAAGCAGATAATCCTGTCACGTCTACTCAAAACTTAGGGGATAGACTGTGGAAAGATATACTCATTCAATCATTCATTTTTTCATTCCAAAGGTATTTATTGAGTAACATAAGGTGCTGTAACTGTTCTCTACTGCTTTACATAAAACCAAATGAATAAAAGAGTAAATAAGACAAAGGATGTCATCCTCATTATTGCCAAAATAACTGTAATGATCAAAAGAAAATTCTAGGAGCCTCTGAGTGGCTCGGTTGGTTAAGCATCCAACTTTTGATCTCAGCTCAGGTCTTGATCTCAGGGTGATGAGTTCAAGGCCTGCATTGGGCTCCACACTGGGCATGAGCCTACTTAAAAACAAAACAAAAAATTCTAGGTAACCAGTAAAATTTCGACTATATTTTGTATTGGTCAAATCGCTGAATTGCCACTCATTAGGGGGGAAAATAGGAAGAAAAAGAGCATATTCAGAATTAAACTATCAGCATTATTCTAAGAGAGAAGCACATTTCTTTAATGGGTGACACTGGACTCAGAATTAACTCCTTTGAATGGTCAACCATCTAAATTAGTTTCTTGAATGCCTTACTCATTTGTTTAGATTGAGACAAATTCAACTAAATTAAAAATAATTTTCCTTATTAATGTTTATTTTCCCTTCACAGGAAAACCTAGGGGGGGATCTATTTTCTCTATATGATTGTAAAACTAAAATAGCATTATCTGTAAAAGAGAAAAAGATGCTGATTTTTTATTTCCTCTCCTAGTGTCAATTTTCATTGCAGTGTGTAATTGTTTATGTTGGTGTTAGCTATCTCAGATACTACTTTTTCTAACAAATGCTCTGGCTTCCTCATAGGAAATGAGGTGTATGTTGCTGATTGCTCTTTGAGATGAATGACAGAGAGGTTACTCTGGATTTTGCCAATGGCAAAATGGCATCCACATCGTTAGATCCTGAGGAACTTTCTGCACCCTCACCTTATTCCACCTATCGACAACACATTTGTGATCACCGCAATTTGTTCACATAGCACTCCTGGTTTACTTCCTCCTCTGTCTGCCAGCTTATTTTCTGTTTTGTTTGTTTTCTTGTTTGTCTGTTTTATTCCTCTTCATCCTGGAATCTAAATGCAGGTGCACCCAATGCCTTGGTCTTGTTAACTCGTCTTCTCTCTATATACTCTCTTGCTAATTGATCTCACCTAGTCCCATAGCTTGAATATCTTCTCTACTTGACAATTTCCAAAGGCTTTTTTTTTTTTTCCAGTCTGGAACTCTTTAATGAAGTCTAGACTTGTGTTCAAAACTATCAATTTGAAATCTCTACTTAAATGTCTAAGAAATGTCAAATTTAATATGTTCAAAAATAAACTTTTAATTCAAAATGTACCTAATCTTCTCCTGGTTGACTATCTCAAAAGATGGATTTCTATACTACCATTTTATTGGGTTGAAAACCCTGGTATCACCTTAGTATCATGGTCTGGTGTCACACCTCTCACTCACTTGAGGCTGATCTGTTATTAAATATGCCTTTGAATTATATGCAAAAATAGTCACTTTCATCACTTTCAATCACCTTCATTTCTCACATGGTTATTATCAGTACCCCCTCAAACAGTTTCCCTGAATCCATCCTGTCCCCGTATTAGCTCTTCTTCCCATCTCAGTTCCAGTGATGCTAATACAATACATATGAGATTACACCTCTTCCATTCTCAGACCTTCAACTCACTGTGTTCTTGGCCCTTTATGCGGCAGCTTCCAGCTCTCCTTCTACTTCCTTCTCTTACCACTCCCTACCTTGATCATTGTACTCCAGCCACATCATCTTCCTTGTTTGCCCTTAAAAACACTCACCTCAGCCCTGTGAAGTACTTCATAGTGTGCTCTTCCTCCAGTTCCCTCATTGTCTTTTCCTCTTTGTTAAGGGTATACTTGCATACCCTTACAAAGAAACCATTTCCTGACCATCCCATATAAAAATAGCATCCCTTATTCTTACCTTTTATCCAGTTACTACCACCTAATGAATTTTATAAATTTACTTATCTCTGTCTCCCATCACTAGAATATAAGCTCCATGAAAGTGGGCACTCAGATTTTATTTACTATTGTGGCTCAAACACCTAAAATAGTATGCTTCTTTTTTTTTTAAATTAAGCACTAAAAACAAAACTTATTTATTGAATAAATAAATCAATAAAAGCATATTCAGATTTAGGATAGACATTATCTGGCTTATTTAATTGCTTTTTAGCCAGATTAGTCTCACATGGCAGTATTTTTTCTTTCCAAAGTGTAACTGGGTGGTATGATAAAGATACTTTAATTTCTGATTGAAGGAATAATGATGTGATATAGGGTTAGCATATTATGCTTTACTATTTGGGGTAGAAGCTTCATGGGGTGAAAACCCACACTGACAAAACCCCAGAAATGATTAATGTGGTTCACCTGTAACTCACAACCAGCAATTTCTCATAGCTCTGGTAAGCAACTCTGCTGACTCTCAGGAATTATCCTAGTAAGTAATAAATCACAAAAGTAATTAAAATGTCCCTTTAGAGTTCAGTAGATTTCTTATATTCAAGCCCACATCCAATTGTCTGAGAGAAATTATTGACTAAGATTCAGGATCAGAAAATAGTACAAGGCCATTTGCGTGAAGTGTATTGTAAGATTTGTTATTTTCATTTTTTTTCCCTGTGCCTTTTTTAGTTTTTACATTTGAGAGTATGACCTTGACATAGAATGACATAGAAGAGTGTTGGACAGAGAATGGGCAGGAAATAATCTATTCCCTTAAGGCATAAATCCATCGCCTTAAAACTGGAAAATAAAACTTGATCAGAGTATCACACTTATAATTGAGCCCAGTGTCACCTTAACCACAAATACGGCATTGGAGGGAAAGCACGTTAATAGTGTTGATGTATTTCATGATGTCAGCTGCAACAAAGTCAGTGAGGCCAATTGGCCCAAATTCTAAAAGAGGTGCACTCCTTTTGAGTGCTTACCCTCTTTTTGCCTTGCCTCTCTTCTATTCCCTCCCACTCTTCCCCGGCAGGAACACTGTGTGATTCCAGAACCTGTACGACCCCCTTCCATCAACAGGCCAGCTACCTGCTCTTTGCGGAGCACATACTGGCCTTGAAAAGTCTTCTCCTTTGCTTCGGGACATTTGGGAGGTTTTTAATTTTTCTGTGTGTGTTTAATTCACTTATGCCCTTTCAGATTCCTCCTTTCTTTTCTATCAAGAACAAGAATTAATTGGGAGTGGAGGGGAGAAGAAAACCAGGGGAAACAGTCATTATAAGGACCCTGGACACCTGAATGTTAGGTGGAAGGGAAGGCTTTCTCCTGAAACCCGAGGTAGGAAGTGAGGTCGCACTTGACACAGACCTTGTATACTGCACCCTCCTTGGTCTCAAGTTATTCAAGATGCCACAGTGGCTGTAACTGCAGTTGTTCTCCCTGCCCTAGAGGACGTTATGGGGCACAGAACTGTCATCAGTTGCCTGCCCTATCTCCCATCTGTATTCATCCTTCCCACTCTCCCACAGAAGAATGGGGGGGAGACTTGGGGAAATCTTTCATCATTTCAGATTCTCATTATAAAAATCGTGAAAGGATCAACTGAATAATAAATGAAAAAAATAGTCTTTGAGATGCTGAAGAAAAGCGCTGTATTTATAGAAAGTACCATGTCATGAATTTTTTTCCCTACAAAACACTTCACGCTGCCATAAAACACCCCAAGACTTTAGTAAAAGTGTTTGTTATTTCTGTACACCTCCCCAGGAATATTTTTAGATGCTTCAAACCTCCTCTTTTTCTCTTTTCTTCTCTCTTCTTTTTCTTCCTAGTTTGTCTATTTTTTTCCCTCCTTTACAATTGTCATTATGAGAAATTTCTCCCCTGTTTGCAGTTTAATAACTAGGTCAATCAGACATGCTCAGGCTTAGAAAAGAAATTAGAGGTCACAAAAGTAGAGAGAAGAGAAAAAGCAATAGACGAATTTTAGAAATAAAAATTTATTGTGCAGTTATTTATTATTTACACTGGAAAAAATTACTAAAGGAGCTGGAAGCATAGAAGCAAATACTACGGACCTCAGTGTATATATATATATTCAGTGTATATATACTCTCTTTCTATCTCTTTATATATATATACATATATATATGTATATATATACATATACTTAAAAGTAAAAATGGCATATATGTATATATATACATATACTTAAAAGTAAAAATGGCACAAACAGACAAATTGAAACAGCTAGAGAGTTTCTAAAGTTTATGATTTTTTTCCCCTAAAGAAACTGTCTAAAAAATTTGTCTGCCCATCTTGGATTTGCTCATTTTCTGGCTCTAAAGGAAGTTCACAGCCTGAGTAGGCATGAAGAAAACGACCTCTGGGACTGAGTTGCTCATCTAATTGATGTGAACGTTGAGCTTTGGGGAGTACCATGGTGCCAGTCTAGGCACTGAAAGAGGTAATTTGTTAAATGGCTCCCGGTGCTGTGTTCATTTGTCTCACACCAGGAGCTTTTGCTCTCAGAACACAGCATATAATATTCTCCTGGCTCGGGAGGGCTGGGCCTGGGAGAGGTAACGAAGCATGGTGAATCGGGCTGCATAGGGCATGATATGGAAGAGGAGGAGCAGAAAGAAAATCGTGAGGAGGTTCCTATTTGGTGTTAATTATTCTTATTTGACATTGCCTGTGAGCCAATGTACACTCATATATTCAGTTATATTTCAAACTTTTAACAAAAATTTCTTAATGTTTCTAAGCCTAAGAGACTCTTTTTGACTGAGACCGAAAAATAATTTAATTAATTTGTCTAACTTATATGTAATATATTATATTAAATAGATAACACCATATAAAATTAAAATAAAAATTCCCTTATTAGTAACAAAAATTATATTTTCCTTTTTAGTATTTTTGAGCATTCTAGTGCTCAAATAGTAGGGCATCTATGTGTCCTATGTGAAAGAAAGTGTCTTATGTGAAAAAAGTTTTCAGACTGTTGCTAATTATTGTCAGAATTATCATCTTTATTTTGTAGATGGGGAAACTGAGTGTCACAGAGCTATTTAAGGGACAGAACTGTCAACCTTCATTCTGACTCAAATTTACTAGTATTTTCACCACACACATACATTTTTGAAGGAAAAACCTGTATATTCTGTGAACAGCGATACTTAGCAATAATTGTTCAGTTGCAAGAGGGTGATTATAGCAGTTGCTCATGCACGACACTGTGCTGTGAAATTGATATGCGGTGCATTAATACTGACATGTTCCTTCCAATTCTGTCCTCTTTCATCAACAGGCTCTGTGGCACTGGAGAAATTACTCTGCTTCTCTGAATCTCAATTCACTTTTTCATAACAGCAGTGAAGGTGTTGGCTCATGCCATCAAACACCAGCACTTTTTAGTACCTACCATGAGTTGGACACTCTGCTAGTTGCTAAGATTAACAAGAGAAACAAGGCATCACACCCCTGAAAGTGCTCAAATCTTATTGAAAGACTTAGCTTAGATGAATTCTTAAGTCCCTTCAAGCTTTACATTTCTAGGGTCTACCCGTGTGCAAGATACCACAATACTATCATCATCGGTAATGTAGACAAATTTGGGGGAATTTAGAGAAAGTATGAACAGAGACATTCCCACCACTGCCATCCACAAGGATGCCCACCTTGAGTTGGAGTCATTTCTCATTTCTAGCTAAGCAGTGATATAAGGGAGAAAGCTCTACACTTGTTGGAAATGAGCTGTGCAATGAAATTAGAATAAATGTAGAGAAAGGAGATCCTTTGGCAAGAAGCAGCAAGATGACTCAGACCAAAATTCTCTTAAGTTTGTTTCCATTATGAATTTCTCTGCCACTATTTTTTTCTTTCCGTGTGGTAGTGTTTGGGGCTCAGAACAACTTTCCCTACAATCTCAAACCTGGGCATCTACCACTTGTTTGATTTATTCTCATCCAGCCAAATACCACCAAGTTTCACAGTGTCCCCATGGAGACACAGCATGGGACACCTTGCTGCAGGGAAGGCAAAGCAGGATGTGAAGTCTGTGGAGGCTTTGTCTCAAAAAGTTAAGGGGATAAAGCCTGATCTACATATCAGCTTATTGTGTGTGTGTGTGTGTGTGTGTGTGTGTTAAGTGTTCCACTTAATATTCATGTTAGAGAAATAAAACCCATGTCTAGTTAAAAAACCGGACAAAACAGAAAAATAGTATTGACGAAATGGAGAGACACTGCATGATAAGTGCCAAATGACAGGACATTTTGTTTTACATATCCTGTTTCAATCTTTATTTTTCTACTTTCTTAACAACAATCTGACAAAACTTTGAACCACACAAACAAAAAAAATAAGACTACAAAAAAGGAGATTAGGAAATTTTTAACTTTTGAAATTAGAGGATGGATCACTTAATTTAATTTCTACATATCCGTGGTCATGTTTTGATGGACTTAGAAGGCTGATATATACAGTGATTGACCCTGGAGAAGACTACTGACTATGCTAATGGCTTGCGTGGCTAAACATTTGCTTAGCTTGGAGATAACTTCTGAAATCAGGCAAGTATGGTGACAAGGTCCTGGAAAACATCAACAAATATTTTATATAAGCAAGATCTATACGGGAAGAGTAGCATTGAGCTAAGACTTTAAAAGATGTCTTTCTTTTGGGAGTTTATGGAGTCTACTATGTAAAGATAAGCGCCAAAATACAATAAGTATTATTAGTTTCTAGGTTACTTTTTGCTACTTTTCAGAGTTCCACTGCGCTTATATAAGATAATGCCACAAACTAAAGTATTTAGTGTTAAAGAGCCATGATTTATGATTTATGCAACTTATTTTCAAATGACAAAATATACAGAGAAGGAGGGAGGAAAAGAGGAGACAAAGAGACAGAGACCTGAAGATATTTAAAGGGAGATAGAAAAAGAAAGAAAAATAAACTGATATGGGTGAAGTGTATACAAGAGTTCTTTGTACTATTCTTGCAACTTTTCTGTATGTTTGAAATTGATTCAAAATTTAAAGAGTCTTTACAAAACATAATCAGTAGTGCAAAATCTTTTTATGTGAATTTATAACAAAAGTAATTTTCTGGAAAAAAAAAAACCCAGAGTACCAAAAGCTGACAATTGCTAACAAGATCAATTATGCACATTCTTTGTTTTCTTCTGCTCTCCATGGCTAATCCTGATCAACAGTACCTCTTCCCACCAGAATGTTCTGGAAGAAAAGTTGCACTTTTACTGGCTCTATTGTTACTCCAGATTCACTGTCATGAAGCACAGTCTGTAGTTTACCTATAGGATGTGAACTTCATACTGCATGCAAACCAGAAAAGGAAAACCTGGCTCTTTTAGGGGTGTGTGTGTGTGTGTGTGTGACTGTATGTCTGAGCTGCTTTTCAGAATTAACTATGTACTTATTGAACACCTGAAGTGTGATTAATGTGACTAAGGAAAATAATTTTTAATTTTATTTAATTTTTATTAACATTAAATAATCACACATAGCTAGTGGCTACCATATCCAGCAGAACACAGACTATATTATTTTTACAGTTACAGATCCTATCTTTTAACGTAGTTTTGAGAACTGCAGGAAGGACTCCATTTTATTTCTGAATTTTGTTAAAATCTTTTGGATGCCAAGAACACTCACGTTAAGTAAATAAGGTGAGGCATATTCCTAGAGAGTGAGATCTTAAAGCAATCTTATGAAATTCAAATCTTATAGAAATCCAGAATGACAAAAAAAGAGAAAACAACTCTCTGGCCACCTGTGCACGTGGGATCTTAGCCATACAGAGATGAAAGCTGTTTCTTCTTTGTCACCTGGGTTATATTACCTGCTTTGATAAAGACAGAGTGTTTATATTTAAGCTTAATTTGGATCCCTCATTGTTTCTTAAGATGCCTTGAAAAGAGATTCTTCCTTAATACAGTATCAAAAGACATAAAGAGCCACTGTGTTTTGCAAGACAAACAATAATAATATAGGTAGACATTTCACATCTCAAGAATAAATCAAGATAAAACAACCAATCTGTGTGTCATGAAATCCTGACTCTGGTCAAAGGATATGTATTTATTAAAAGTTCTATATTATTTTCAAGAGATGACATTTTGAGTTTGGGGAGAAAAATGAACCTATAAGTTTAATGAAACAGTAAATTCCTTGAATGTATGCTGTCATCTTAAGAATGAGAAAGAGATAAAAACCGTGAGCTTGCGCTGTAACAATCGGTTCACCATGTCACTATTTACTAATGCATGGGACCAAGTGTGATGCAGAAGAAACCATGAACTCTGATTCTAAGTGCACAGACTTTGACCACAGTGTCAAAAAATAGTTTTACATAACAGCAAACCTAAATATAATCTCTTCTCTGAAATCAATGTGCACACATAATTGGGGTTAAAATTCAGTGTTTGCTGCTTACTGATTTTTTTTCTCACATGTTCCTGTTTAAATTCCCAAGAAAATGTGCTGGTTCATGCTGAGCTTTGTACTGAGCCACACTGTGTCCTTCACCAGACTGTGGATGAGCTATCTGGGCTAAATTCCCTAGTTGGTTCTAAATACATGCACTTACAAGGCAATTAACAAATACTTAACAAATGAGTGAATGAGTCAATAAATAGTATTTGAGATGAAGCTGGAACTAAGATTGATTTGCACAACTCACAAATATATTTCATAACTTCATTCCAGAAACTGGAATATTGATTGGCTCTATACCAATTGTAAGCTAAGTTACAAATGGAAGTAACACATTAATAGTAAATATCCAAGTCTGAATCTTATCTAATCCTCAAATGTCATACAAATGTTTTTGATTGAATGATTAATCTGATATTATAGGTAGGCTTTGAGTTGCCCAATCCAATACTATGTTAGTAGAATAAAATGGTTATGTTTTATGATAATTTTTGAAATAAGCTGGCACTTGAATTCAACTTTAGAAGAAATTGGGCTACAATGTTGAGTAATTTTCTACACTGTTTCTGATAAGCCTAGATGGCTAGGATTAATTTGGAGCAGCTGAATAGAAGGGAAATAAGAAATATGGAATGTGCTATTCTATCTTTTAGGGAGTCAGTTGACTAGTGGGGACTAGAATATATTAATTTTGTCCCCGTGCCTCATAGAATTCTTTGTATAATCATCTGATCAGTCTGCATCTATTTGTTGTTTTCTGTGCTTTCTGAATCCATCTTTCCATTTATTCTCACAATCTACCTTACCTCTACCACCATTCCTTCAAAGATCCTGAGACTTTCAGATACTTGTTTTGGAAAGCACACTTCCATATTTCATTCCTAGCAATAGCCATATCTAAGTAGTAAATTTTATAATCAATTTCATCTTGACTATAATATCGGGCTCCTAATGTGTGACCATGCAGCCTTAACTGAAATCCCAATACATCTGTGAAAAGTCTGTCAAGGAGACTGACTCCACCCAAATGTGGCAGGTGACAGAAAGTTGGAAAAGCTTAAAAAGCTGAAGAGGGGCATCTATGAACACACACAGTCACACACACATTGTAAATAATTATATTCTGTACAACAAGTACCTAATAAGAAAGCAGTTAGTAACTAATTCGTAACAATAGTCGGGGATCCACTAAGAGTGTAGTGTAGTTGTCTTTACTGGAGGAAGTCGCAGCTAGTAAGAAATGACTTCTTAACATACCAACACCTCCATGACTGGACTTATAAATGTATAAGGCATTATATAAGTGAGTGATATGTGCCCCATTTAAGTCAGAGATTAGGAAGATATTTGAGGAATAGAATAATTTATCTATAATTTATCTAGTACAGATCTTTGAACCTAGGAAGAGTACCATTTTTTTTTTTTAATGCAAGAGGACAATGCCATTGTGAAAGTCAGCCCATTAAATTCATATTTTTAAAATTCATTTGGAAAATGCATTTTTTCATTAAAATTAACCATTGATTGATTTATGAGAATAATTTGGTAACAGTAGCTTAAAATAAAGTTCCATTAGGTTATGAATGTCTGGAAAATAGAGTATGCTTATTTTAAAAACATTATGCCTACAAAAGCATATCTATGAAGTAAAAAAAATCACTGTTCAAAAGAATTTACCTGGGCGCCTGAGTGGCTCTGTCTTCAAGCGTCTGCCTTCAGCTCAGGTCATGATCCCAGGGTCCTGGGATCTAGTCCCACGTCAGGCTCCCTGCTTGGCGGGAAGCGTGCTTCTCCCTCTCCCACTCCCCCTGCTTGTGTTCCTGCTCTCGCTCTCTCTCTCTCTGTCAAATAAATAAATAAAATCTTAAAAAAAAAAAAAAAAAGATTGCCAAAAGAATTTACCTTACAAATAATCATCAGTTGAAAATCTCCTTTATCTAAAAGTTTCTTAATTCAGAGGAATATTCTGAAGCTAATTGAAAAATGTATATTGTATTATTAAGGAGAAAAAAAACACTTTTAGTATGGTACCTTATAAACAGTAAGTCATTATTTACTCAGTAAATAAGGGAATAAATTATTCAATTTTTCAACAAGTTAGTTAAACAAATATTTATTAAATACCTACTGTTTGGCCAGAGATGTGTTAATTTCTATAAATGAATATAAATGAATTATGTGAAATTCTCTTTTCTTAGCTACATTTTAAATATTGGGTGGGGCTATCGTGCACAGAAAAAAGCAATTTTCCATAAAAAAAGAAAATAATCATTGGAGTGAACATTAAAGTGCTAAATTAGACATTTACTGATATCAAAATATAGAATATGTGAAGCAATGACCGTAAGGCATCACCAAACGGAAAGATTGACATGAAACATAAATATCAACTTGAATATTTGTTTCTTAGAAAGGGGCACATTCTACTTTAACTTTGTCTCTGTTTCTAATGTAATTGTCATACTTCTGGATGCTATAAATTACAAAAGTAGAAATGTAATACCTTGGGACTCCTAACTGGAATATGAAAAGGTTGCTGAATTTTTAGAAAGGGTTCCTAGTCTATCAAGTTTTGACATCATTCCCTAGGAAAAATATAAACTTTAAAATATTCAAACTGTTTACTTGCAGAGCTGAAGTGAGATTTTTTTTCTCCTGTCATGGCCAACCCTGATATCCAAAGTAGAAGAAAACATTGCAGTAATGAAACTGTAATGTATGTTTTAGAAATCAACTAATATAGAGCAGATGAAAGCTCTATCTTTTTTTCTGATGCTACATGTATTAAGATCACCTTACTTTGTATTCAGACATGACTCTTAATGGTCTGGCAGTGGGTTATGTTTGCCTTCTCCAAATTAGCATCATCGTATTCACCCACACAGCTTTGAATCTTACCAACATTATTGCAAATAACATCTTTCTACCATGGGTGCTTTTATGTTACAAATGTTGATATAGAATATGTATATTTTTGCATAATACAAATATGCAGTAGAAAGAAAAGTAACTTGAAAAATAGATTAGCCACTTTATAATCTTAAATATGTCAAGCTTTGGTTTCCCAATTCTCTTTAATTACAATATTTAGTAAATAATGAGGTAAGGAAGAAAACATGCATTTGATTCTGGTTTCACTATTACCGTTTAGTGAAAGTGAAAATATTCATTGACAGAAAATGAATAAACATTACTATTTATCTATTTCTTCAAGAAACATTTACTAAGTACCTTTACAACTAAATCAAGAGCCCATCTATGATTCCCTGGATGAGTATTCTTAGACAGATGGCTTTGGCTACCACAGGTGGTTGGCTAGCCAACTTGTTTATAAAAATTGACACTACGGTGTTAAAGTTATTATTCCAATGCATTTATGGATCAGCTAGTATCAGTCTCTCCAGTTCTTTAATCCTAGCTATCATCCCCACAAACATAGGTTTTAGGTGAAAAGAAATCAGGGGAAAATATTAATGGCTTCACAAAATCCTACCATCCCTGCAGAAACCACAGCAGAGCGTAGGCATTCTGAGATTCACAATTATCACAAAAACTTTAAAAAGATTGAAGCTGAGGGGTGCCTGGCTGGCTCAGTCCATAGAGCATGTGACTCTTGATCTTGGGGTTGTGAGTTCAAGCCTTCCACTGGGGGTAGAGTTTACTTAAAAAAAAAAAATCCTGCCAAATTATGAAAGGTTGAAGCTGGTAGTAGAGAGGAAAATGAGCAGATTAAGAAGATGGTGTAGTTTATAATGCTGTATGTTAATTATACTTCAATTAAAAATAAAAATAAATCAAATATGTAAATATTGAATTAATAATGAAACTAAGAAGTGGTGTAGATGTAGCAATTTTTGCAATAGAGCCTTGGGTTAAAGGAATTGAAGTTAAACATAAAATACTGAGATGAAAAAAAAATCCACGCTATTAAGGGCAGTAGGTGGGGGAGGGTGCAGGAAGTGGAGGGAGCTGAGATTGTGCTAGAAGGGACACTTGAGAAGAGTCGAAACATTTTTATTTCAGGTCATGGTCTGTGGTCACCACAGGTGAAACTCAAACATCTGACCGTGAGTGAGAAAAAGGATGGCAGCGGTTGGCCTGTTGAAATCAAGGGTGATCACAGGCAGAATGGAAAGGCAAAGATGCCTTGTGTTTCTATCCTGACTATCTAAATTATATCTTATGGCCAAACAACAAAGCTGTCTTATATCAACCCCATTCTGTCTTTCTGTTTCACAGTTAGAATCCATATGGTCATGAGTAAAAATTTCTAATAAGCTAAGCTCTCCTCGTGTTCAGGCGGGTAAGAACCTGATGTAGAAAATATGGCTCAAAAGGAAAATGAGCATCTTTCTATGTCACAAGGTGAAAGAAGTAAAGATTTCCAAATAGAATAGGCCAAAGCATAAAATTGTTCAGAGGAAGGATGCTTATGGAAATAAAATTAACAGAAGTTGTTCGTTTGAAGATTATATAATAAGCTAATTGTTTTTCCACTTAACAACTAAATCAACTGGCCAGTGAGTTCAGAAAGGTAATTTATTTGATTCATCTTTCCACTGAGAAACACCTACCACAATGATTAATATAAAGTAAGTATGAAATAATTATATGCTTGTTGAAGAAGAATCAGTTCTTTGAACAAATCCATTAACAGAAGATTCTGAGCTTGTGAAAAAGTAATGAAAGTAATTTTTCATTTCCTAATTAAATGACTACCCCTCAAGAGTTTGTACCCTCAAAAAGAATGCCAAATGCAGATTGTTCCAGGGGATCACCATGCCAGATGCCATCTGGAGGTAATTTTCATTGACTCTGCTCACACTGGCTTGCCTGTTGGCAGTGTGTGTACATAGGTGTGCAGGGGAGG
>NC_138371.1:82440409-82498180 GCF_054177405.1 Leptonychotes weddellii | reverse complement strand
CCCTATGACCCAGCAATTGCACTCCTGGGTATTTACCCCAAAGACACAGATGTAGTGAAAAGAAGGGCCATATGCATCCCAATGTTCATAGCAGCAATGTCCGCAATAGCCAAACTGTGGAAAGAGCCGAGATGCCCTTCAACAGATGAATGGATAAAGAAGATGTGGTCCATATATACAAAGGAATATTACTCAGCCATCAGAAGGGATGAATACCCAACTTTTACATCAACATGGATGGGACTGGAGGAGATTATGATAAGTGAAATAAGTCAAGCAGAGGAAGTCAATTATCATATGGTTTCACTTATTTGTGGAACATAAGGAATAGCATGGAGGACGTTAGGAGAAGGAAGGGGGAAATGGGTGGGGGGAATTGGAGGGAGAGATGAACCGTGAGAGACTATGGACTCTGAGAGACAAACAGGGTTTTAGAGGGGAGGGGGGAAGGGGGATTGGTTAGCCCGGTGATGGGTATTAAGGAGGGCACGTACTGCATGGAGCACTGGTGCTATATGAAAACAATGGATTGTGGATCACCACATCAAAAACCAATGATATATTGTATGATGACTAACATAACATAATAAAGTTAAAAAAAAAAAGAAAATATTTAAGATTTTCTGACAGCTATCACCTTAAAGGATCCAATGAATGAATTCAAATTAAATCTCCCAGAACACCTGAGCACTTTCAAGTGCTGAAATAATAAACATAAAATATTACTTCATTACAGTGAACATTAATAACTAAGCTAAGGTTATGTAATCTTATCACTATTCATAGCTTAATTTGCTATGACTCACAATTTTATTCTGCGACATTTACATTTCTTTATCCAGGTGACCAGCCCTGATTGGAAGTTGTATCCATTGCACCGTCCCTAGGAGTCTAACTGGATACGTTGAAACAGTACCCCTCTTTGTATCCTTTGCACTAGTCACCCTTTTGACCCTTTGCATATTCTTTGCATAGAACACTCTTCCTTCCCAGTGTCTTCTAGTTAACTGCAACACATGTGTCAGAACTCAGCAGAGGTGTCCCTTAAACTCTTCTTTTGTCAGGTACTCTTATTCGAAATTTCATTTATGTGACTTAATGTAATTGCAATGTTTTCAATTTCTGTGTGGTCTTTTATTAATGTTTGTCTTTTCCACTAGAATGGTCCTAAGTTCAGGGATGAGGTCCAAATGATGCTCAGTGTTGTATACAGAGCATCTTGCATGGTGCCTGGCTTCTAGAGATACTCAACAAATATTTAGCAAAAGAGTAGAGTATCTATATTCCTAAGTTCTAAAACACAGTACCCGAATATCTTTTTAGGCTGTTTACCAAATGGTCACCTTTTGGTAGTCAATCTGTTTAGGCAATTAAAAGTTTAATTAATATAGTTTTCTGGCCTGTGTTGTACATTTTTTTCTTCAGATATTACTTTATCTCTGCATGCAGGCCTGTTTATTTTGAAAGGTAATGAAAGTAATTATCTCCCCCTCATGGGTAACTACTATAAAAATAAATAAATTAATTCTCCAAAAATATTGCAGACATGCTGGGTGCTATGGAGACAACAAAGGTAATCCAGATAGGCCTTTTTCTCAAAGAGCATATAGAAGTGGGGTGATGAAGACATGTGATATAAATGCTGATTAGACAGTGATTGGTATAAGAGAGCTTCAGAGTTTTTCAAGTCCAGATGATGGAGAGACTATCTCCAACTAAGATAACAATCAAGAAGGACTCCACGAAGGAAGAGACATTGAATATAAGCATTATTTTATTTTATTATTTTTTTGAAGATATTTATTTATTTATTTATTTATTTATTTATTTATTTATTTGACAGAGAGAGAGAGAGAGCACAAGCAGGGGGAGCTGCAGGCAGAGGGAGAGGGGGAAGCAGATTCACCACTGAGCAAGAAGCCTGATGTAGAGCTTGATACCAGGACCCTGGGATCATGAACCTAACCAACTGAGCCACCCAAGCGCTCCTAAATATAGGCTTTAAAGAATAAGCACAGTTGGGGTCTACAGAAGTGTCTCAACAAGGAAATGCAGTTTATCTGAAGGAAAAAAATATATATAAGGAATGGCATGGAAGCTGGGCATTGAGGATCATGTATGAATGGTGAAGAGTTCACCATTTCTCTAAAGTAACAGGTGAAAGAATGCAGTATGATAAGATGGCCTGAATGTAGACTTAGAAGGCAGGTAGCTATGATTTTAATTCCTAGCTCCACGATCTACTGGCCATGGGGATTTGATACAAACCAGATCTCCTCTCCAAGCCTTAGTCTCTTCAACTGAGAAAAATGGGAGGAATGTTGTAAGAACCTTGGGGTCAATTGGAGAAGTAAATAATAATGTTTATTAAAAGTATAGGATAGCAAATCCTAAACAAATTATTTAAAATGGGAGTTAGTTCTCAGAAGTATTTTGGGACAAAGTTACCTAAGATCTTAAGTATTTGTGGTTTTACTCTGTTGTCATTGGTTCTCTGTTGCCTCTGTGAGACATTTTAGCGTACCAGTTAAGAGCACCGACTTTGAAACCAGGCTGTATGTCTGAATTCTGGTTTGTTTGCTCCTACGTAAATAATTTAAGGCAATTTACTTACATTTTCTGTGCCTCATTTCCTCATCTATAAAATGGGCATAACAATGATTATGAAGATCAAATAAGTTAACCAATACAACAGTACCTGGGAGCGTTACGTGTGTATTTAGGAACTATTATGCAAATGTTAGTATTACTATTGGCTAGTCGTCAAAAGCATTCTAGAAAATTGTGTCTGAAGCAGAGATGTGCCCGAGAAGAAAACAACACGCTAGCCCTGTGTGAGATGAATTGGGAAAAGAGACACAGTTGAAACAACCCTCCTAATTGGAGGAAGTGGGGGCATGAACAGGAATAGACAAAAGGAGAAATGAGAAGTGAGGGAAGATTTAACAGAAATACACTTTAGAGGAGAGAGCAATTGGAAACTTATGGGCTTAGGGGAAAGAGGTCAGTGAGAGGAATGTCAATATTGAGACTTTCAGTCTGAGAATTGAGAGATGTTGCCTCGGACAGAAATAAGAAATCAGAAAAATGAGCAGATCTGAGATGGACATATTTTGGACATGCTGTGCTTGTGTTGCTTTAGGCACTTCTCATTGGAGACGTCTAGAAGGTGAAAATGAAGGACTCGAGGCCAGAGCATTGAAATATAGATTAATAGGTGATAGTTGAAGTTTGAGAATAACAAGGAAGAGAGGTTAGAGACATAACATAATAAGATTGAGGGAACTTATACATGAAAAAATGTATCGAGCAGGTTGGAGGGAAAGTGAACTTTCAGGAGAAAGGGATAAGAGGGAACCTAAAGCCACTGTTTTTATTTTATTTTTTCCAGCTTTATGGAAAAATAATTGACGCATAAAATTATGTATATTTAAGGTGCACAAACGTGGTAATTTGATACATCTGTACATTGTAAAATGATTACCACAATCAAGGTAATTAACACATACATCACCTCACATAGTTACCACTTTTATATGTGTGTGCTGAGAACACTGATGATTGACTTTCTTAGCAATTTTCAAGTATATAAGGCAGTATTATTAACTATAGTTACAATGTTATACATTAGCCCCCCAAAATGTATTCATGCTATAATTGAATGTTTCTACTCTTTGATTAAATCTCCCCATTTCCTTCACCCCCAACCCCGCTGGCAAACATAGTTCTTTTTTTTTTTTTAAATATTTTATTTATTTATTTGAGAGAGAGAGAATGAGAGACAGAGAGCTTGAGAGGGAGGAGGGTCAGAGGGAGAAGCAGACTCCCCGCCGAGCAGGGAGCCCGATGCAGGACTCAATCCCGGGACTCCAGGATCATGACCTGAGCCGAAGGCAGTCGCTTAACCAACTGAGCCACCCAGGCACCCGGCAAACATAGTTCTACTCTCCGGCTCTATAAATTCGACTTTTTAAGATTTCACATATAAGTGAGATGATACAGTATTTGTCTTTCTGTGTCTGGCTTACTTCACTTAGCATGATGTCCTCTAGTTTTATCTGTGTTACAAATGGCAGGACTTCCTTCTTTTATTTTACAGCTGAATAATATTCTCGTGTGTGAGTGTGTGTGTGTGCATATGTGTGGGTGTGCATCTCCCATTTTCTTTACCCATTTACCTGAAGAAGAACTGGCATAGGCCAAAGCTTTAGCTTTTGACGTCTGTGGGTGCAAAGATAATCACAAGAATAATTACAAAGATAATTACAAGTTGCCTGGCTTTTGTTAACTGCAATAGCGTCTTGAAGAAAAACAATGACAAATTTGGTTCAGCCAAATATTTACTCAGGGCACACTGTGACAGTCTCATGGCAATATTCAGAGCTATCCATGTCTTCTACCACTGGATTGCAGACTGCTAAAATGAGGTCTAGAATTTAATCATAAGGGTGGTAGAGCTTACAAAAGAGATTGAACAGTCACATTTGACAGGCCCCACTCTACCAAAGTCAGGATCCCTGGTAAGAAAAAAGTATGCCCTTATGACCTGGGATGGGGGCATATGAATTGGTGCCCCTGAGAACCTTGAACTCTCAGAAACTGATGAACTTTCCAAACTTAAAGACATAGATCTCCTCCCTCCACTCACTAGATGAGATCAGCCTTCCTTGGCCTGGAGATAATAAAAGATATCATCTGATATGGATGCCTCTCAATATACTGCTTATCCTTCTCATGATCACTCCTGCCTACCTTCATTGCCTCAGTTCTCACTGTAGGAAAATGCTGCCTCTCATATAGAAATACCACACTCCACTTCCTGGCTAAAACATACCTGCAGAAACCAGGGGAATGCTTGTATAAATGTGATACATAAATGACAGTGAAATATAATGCTGGATATGACATATTTCATTAATAGTGTTCTCCCATAAAACAGGATTTAACATTCTGGTGAGTAAGTTACTTACTTATATGAGGACCTGAAACTGTTCCTTATATAGGGCTAGGATGAATTCCTGAAGTGTGGACACAATGATAACTTACAGAGTGTTGGAGATATCGGAACTACCTTGGCTAGGTATTGAGGAAGGGGTCAGAAAACCAACAGGTGGTCATGTTAGAATGGATTTGTTATGTGAGATCGAAGAACCTATCATTGACTCTTCCCAGGAGGGCCCAATTCCCTTAATTGAGTCAATAAAGAATGAACTCATGAAGGGGTACCAATATTACTGGAAATAATAGTAGTGATTGTTCTCTACTGGCCAGAGTTAACTTCAGAGATACTGCTATAGACCTGTACTTCCTAGTGTTGGTGAGGTTTATAGTACAGGATACCAAATTAGCAGGGCCGGTGGCAACACTCAGCCATCAGGGGCAAGATGGATGTGCTCACCATAATGAGCCCTAGGCTTGAGTGGCTACCAGACTACCTTAAATTATAGGTATCCATACAAAGGACAACAAATGCTGGTATTCCTAGGCATGGGATAGACAGTCAATTAGGATACAGCTTGTTTTGTATATGCCAAAATTTAGATTTATTAAGTTGAAAGCTGATGTCAGTCTATTAATACAAAATTGTGGTCCCTTGTGTAATTTTCTGATCAATGCTAGTTCTGAGACAGAGCTCATCAATTTAAGGGGAATCTAGGTCTCCTGAAGGAGAGACTCTGCTTTACCACATTAATGTATACAAAAATAATACTTACTCATTTCTCAAAGGGATCTGTGGTCATTTACCAAAGTCATTGTACACCGAAGAAAGAGGAATATCTAGATTTTTCAAGTGCTCTTGAATACAAAGTCCCAGCTGACAGTAAAACCAGAAGTTTCAAAATTCCATCATAACTCATAGGCCTCATGAAATCCCACAAATATACAGGCTTTAGGACAAATACATTTCACGGTGATTCCAATGATCACACAGCCCCACTTCATGGTGACTTCCCTCAGACTTTCGAATGCATTATGGAGATGGATACATTTAGCAGTTGGCAAAATACTTACTTTGATTTCTTGACCTGTGGAGTAAGAACTGATATGTTAGGAAGAGCAAAGTGGAAAATTCTAAAAACTGCCCACACTTCAAGTCAAGATAGTAAATCATAATCAATACTACAGTCCTGGGCAGAAATGCAGAGATTAGTGCTATTCTTAAATACTAAAAGACTCAAGCTGACAATTCCCATCATATCTCCCATTTAATACATCTGAACATATTTGGCAAAAGGAAGATAGATCATGGTACATATCAACTGACTACCATAAACTTAAGCAGGTTTTGTATTCAGTACCAGATATGATGTCTTTAACCCATGAATGAGAACTATTCCTTCACCATTTCTCAATGCAAAATCAACAAAAGGGATGTGTTGTGAGATAAAGATGAATCTTTTAGGAATGAGTTCGTAGGCAGAGAGAAAGACTATATCAGATAAGAATAAATGATTACAAAATAGAAGGTATAATTAATGTAACAATATTCTAAAATTAGAATTGAGATATCAGTGTAAGTGATAGAATTGAAGCATAGTAAGAGTGTTCTTTCCCATACCCCTAGAACAAAGGATAATATACAGACCTTTTGTGGTAGAAATGCAGAAATGAAGGAAATAGTTTCTATCTTCACAGTGAAGTATGACTCTGTTTACACTTAGACAGATAACCCATTTTCACTTATCATCAGGCTTTATTTTTGTTTTCATAATGTTGTGTTAAGTAAAAATCTTTACTTATGTTACCTTCTCAACAATGTAGGCCCTTAATGTACAACTCCTATTTTGTATCATAATTTTTTAATAGCGATAGATTAGCTATTTTGCCATTTTCTCCTGGTGTACTTGGCTGACCAAGAATAGAAAGAAACATCTCTCCTCTCTCATTTGTGATTTTATTTATCTGGGTCCTACCTCTTTTCTTTTTGATAAGTTTGGCTAGAGGTTTGTCAATTTTATTAATTTTTTGTCAATTTTTATTAATTTGAGGAAGACACAAACCAGCTCCTGATTTCATTGATCTGTTCTATTGGGTTTTTTGTTTGTTTCTATATCATTTATTTCTGCTCTAATCTTTATTATTTCCTTTCTTCTGCTGGATATAGGCTTCATTTGCTGTGCTTTTTTTCACTCTTTTAGGAGTAAGTTTAGGTTGTGTATTTGAGACTTTTCTTGCTTCTTGAGGTAGGTTTGCATTGTTATATATTTCCCTTTTATGGCCACTTTTGCTATATCTCAAAGGTTTGGGACCATCATGTTTTCATGTTCATTTGTTTCCGTGTATTATTTTTTATTTCTTCTTTAATTTCCTGGTTGACCCATTCATTCTTCAGTAGGATTTTCTTTAACCTCCACGTATCTGGGGTTTTTCCAATTTTTTTTTCTGGTGGTTGACTTCAAGTTTTATTGTGTTGTGGTCTAAAAACATGCATGGTATGATCTCAATCTTTTTGTACTTGTTAAGGCCTAATTGTGACCCAGTATGTGATCTATTCTGGAGAATGTCCCATGTGCACTTGAAAAGAATGTACATTCTGCTGCTTCAGGATGAAAGGTTCTGAATGTATCTGTTAAATCCATCTGGTTCAGTATATCATTCAAAGCCATTGTTTCCTTGTTGCTTTTCTGCTTAGATGATCTGTCCATTGCTGTAAGTGGGGTTTTAAAGTCCCCTATTATTATTGCATTATTATCAATGAACTTTTTTTATGTTTGTTATTAATTGTCTTATATATTTGGGTGTTCCCAAGTTAGGGGCATAAGTATTTACAATTGTTAGATCTACTTGTTGGATGGACCCCTTTATTGTGATATAGTGCCCTTCTTCATCTCTTGTTACAGTCTTTGGTTTAAAATCTAGTTTGTCTGATAAAAGTATTGCTACTCTGGCTTTCTTTTGATGTCCATTTGCATGATAAATGATTCTGCATCCCCTCACGTTCAATCTACAGGTGTCCTTAGGTCTAAAATGAGTCTCTTATAGACAGTATATAGATGGGTTTTGTTTTTTTATCCATTCTGAATGAGACAGGAGAGATCACAACCAACATCACAGAAATACAATTATAAGAGAATATTTATTATGAAAAGATTATATGCCAACAAATTGGGCAATCTGGAAGAAATGGATAAATCCCTAGGAAAATGTAAACTACCAAAATTGAAACAGAAAGAAAGAGAAAACTTGAACAGACCGATAACCAGCAAAGAAACTGAATCAGCAATCAAAAATCTCCCAACAAACAAAAGTCCAGAGCCAGATGGCATCCTAGAGGAATTCTACCAAACATTTAAAGAAGAGTTGATACCTATTCTTCTCTAACTGTTCCAAAAAATATAAATGGAAGGAAAACTTCCAAACTCATTCTATGAGGCCAGCATTAGCTTGATTCCAAAACCAAAGACCCCACCAAACAAGAGAATTAGAGGCCAATATCCCCAATGAAAATGGATGCAACAATTCTCAACAAGATAGTAGCAAATTGAATCCAACACTACATTAAAAGAATCATTCACCACTATCAAGTGGGATTTGCTCCTGGGTTTTAAGGGTGGTTCAGTATTCACAAATCAATCAATGGATACACCACATTAATGAAAGAAAGGGCAAGAACCATATGATCCTCTCAATAGATGCAGAAAAAAGCATTTGACAAAATACAGCATCCGTTCTTGATAAAAACCCTCATCAAAGTAGTGGTAGAGGGAACATACCTCAAAATCATAAAGGCCATATATGAAAGACCCGCACCAATATCATCCTCAATGGGGAACAACTGAGAGCTTTTCCTCTCTGGTAGTGCTGGAAATCCTTCCTCAGCAATGAGAAAACAAAAAGAAAGAAAGGCATTCAAATCGTCAAGGGACAAGTCAAACTTTCGCTATTTGCAGATGATATGATACTCTGTAAAAAACCTAAAAGACTCCCCCCCAAAATTGCTAGAACTGATACACAAATTCATTAAAGTTGCAGGATACAAAATCAACATACAGAAATCTGTTGCATTTCTATACACCAATAATGAAGCAGCAGAAAGAGAAATCAAGGAATCGATCCCATTTATAATTGCAACAAAAACCATTAAGATACCTAGGAATAAGCCTAACCAAAGAGGTAAAAGATCTGTACTCTGAAAACTATAGAACACTTATGAATGAAATTGAGGAAGACACAAAGAAATGGAAAAACATTCCATGCTCACGGATTGGAAGAACAAATACTGTTAAAATGTCTATACTGCCCAAAGCAATCTACACATATAATGCAATCCCTACCAAATACAACCACCATTTTTCACAGAACCAGAACAAACAATCCTCAAATTTGTATGGAACCACAAAAGACTCCAAATAGCCAAAACAATCTTGAAAAAGAAAAACAAAGCTGGGGGCCTAACAATTCCAGACTTTAAGGTGTATTACAAAGCTATAGTCATCCAGACGTATGGTACTGGCACAAAAACAGACACATAGACTGGTGGAACAGAATAGGAAACCCAGAAATGGACCCACAACTATATGGTCAACTAATCTTCAACAAAGCAGCAAAGAATATCCAATGGAAAAAATGCAGTCTTTTCAACATGCAGAAGAATGAAACTGGACCACTATCTTACACCATACACAAAAATAAATTCAAAATGGATGAAAGACCTTAATGTGAGATAGGAAACCATCACAATTCTAGAGGAGAACATAGGCAGAAACTTCTTCGACCTCGGTCATAGCAACTTCTTACTAGATAAATCACCACAGGCAAGGGAAACAAACACAAAGAAATTAACTATTGGGACTTCAACAAGATTAAAATCTTTGGCATAGTGAAGGAAATAGTCAACAAAACTAAAAGACAGCCTACAGAATGGGAGGAGATATTTGCAAATGACATACCTGATAAAGGGATGGTATGCAAAATCTATAAAGAACTTATCAAACTCAACACCCAAAAAAGAAATAACCCAGTTAAGAGATGGGCAAAGACATGAATAGATACTTTTCCAAAGAAGACATCCGGATGGCTAACAGACACATGAAAAGATGCTCAACATCACTCATAATCAGGGAAATGCAAATCAAAACTACTATGAGATACCACTTCACACCATTCAGAATGGCTAAAATTAACAACACAGGAAACAACAAATATTGGTGAGGATGTGGAGAAAGGGGAACGCTCTTACTCCATTGGTAGGAATGCAAACTAGTGCAGCCACTCCAGAAACCAGTATGGAGGTTTCTCAAAAAGTTAAAAATACATGTACCCTATGATCCAGTAATTGCACTACTAGGTATTTACCCAAAGAATACAAAAAGACTGATTTGAAGGGCACAGACACCCTGATGTTTATAGCAGCATTATCCACAATAGCCAGATGAATGGATAAAGATGTGTTATGTATGTATATATTTGTATCTACACACACACACACACACACACACACCATAGAATATGACTCAGCTATCAAAAAGAATGAAATCTTGCCATTTACAATGATGTGGATGGATCTAGAGTGCATTGTGCTAAGTGAAATAAGTCAGCCTGAGAAAGACAAATACCATATGGTTTCACTCATATGTGGAATTTAAGAAACAAAACAGGTGAACATAAGGGAAGGGGAAAAAAAAAGAGAGGGAAGCAAACCATAAGAGACTTAATTATAGGGAAAAAACTGAGGGTTGATGGAAGGGAGGTGGACAGAGGAAGGACTAAATGCATGATAGGTATTAAGGAGGGCACTTGTGCTATGCACTGGGAGGTACATGTAAGTGATGAATCACTAAATCCTATACCTGAAACCAATATTACACTGTGTGTTAACTAACTGGAACTTAAATAAAAACTTGGAAGAAAAAAGAAACAAAGAAAATGGTGAGGTCTCAGAGTTTCAGATTGTCAAAATAATCTTAAGGAGGGAATAAATTCAAAGAAGTGTCACAGAACATTACTGAGATTATTAAGGATGGAAAAATGGTCATGTAAAGATGCAAGTAAGGTAGGTAAGGGCATGAAGGTACTGAGGCGGAAGAGGACATAGTGAGGGGCTTTAAAGAGGAGGTTCAGTATAAATGATAGAAGTGTGGTCAATGATGATCATTTCAAAAATGAAGATTTTGGAGTGGATCATTCTAAGAGATGGGAAGATTCAAGGCATGAAGTGAAGACTGAGCAACTGACTTAAAGGAAAGACAAAGGGTCGAGGAGTCGAGAAAAGGAAGAAGCCACAAGACTGCAGTGATAGAAAATCTTTTGATGAAAGTGTGCGACCATAACCAGAAAATGAAAGTATTATTTCAGGATGAATGGAAGGAGGAGCTCCAGGAAATATTTAGCGCAGATTGTTCATAATTGATGGTTGATTCATTGAGAAAAGTTAGGAGAGGATAAAGGAAGGCCTCCAAAAGATTTTGTATCCTGCTCCCCCAAAACCAACACAAGCCTGTTTTATGAGCATAGTAAGAAATAAAAATACATTAATTTGACACCATTTCTAAATTTCTGTTCAGTTTTAGTTGGTTGTTTTAATTGAGAAAGTAGTATCTCATTATTCTTATGGCTTAGGTTCTAATGTCAGCATTTTACATACATGGGATTTGAATTACCATCATCATCATCATTATTATTGCTGTTATTATTATACTGTGAAGTATATTATAAAACAAAACATGAATCTGATTTTTGTGGAATCCCTAATACATTTATGTTGTACCCAAGAGTTCAATAGAACCTAGTCTGAAAACCAATGCCATACTTTCATTAATCCAGCATAAACACACTTTATAAATGAGGTATACTTTTTTTTTATAAAAGAGGAAATTAAATCTCACTGAGTTAAGCAGCTTGCTGAAAACAATACATCCTAAGAGTAGTGAAGCTGAGACTTAAATCCAAGACTACAACATCAACCCTTTATAGTAGAGTTTACTTTAGGCAACTGTTTGAGTAGTTCTTATTTAAACTATTATTTGAGTCTCTGGATAGCCACAAAATCATTGATTTAGTCTCAACAGTTTTTTCCTCCTTAAATAAAGAAGACACCGCCTGTTTTGTCTTTTGATCATTTGTATATCCTGTGCCCAGCCCACTCTTGTGTTGACATGAAGTTGTGTTGATTGTTTACTAATCAAATTTTTGTCAGGCATGCCTTGACTTAAAATTCCCTTCTACAAGAAAGTTCTCCCTCACAGGAGTGCTATGCTTGTTATTCTCCTTTTAGAGACACCCGCATGTCTTTCAAGATGGAATCTCTGTAAAGGGCTGCTTAGTTGAATTAAGGTGAAGGATGACCGGAGATGCTAGTAGGAAACAGACCTGCATGAGCTGCCTCTTTGTGAGTCCGAGGAGGTGCAGAGGATGTAAACTCTAACAGAGGTTCCTTGCTATAAAGAGAAGAACACGAGAGATGCAAAGAAAACAATCTCTGCCTACTTTACATTTTTGTGTCAATGTGCTAATGAATTAAGTTCTGGTGTTAAAATAAGACTTGTTTCCTGCTGCTGTATTTATATGTATTTTGTGTGTACTTTTTCTGCCCATCGCACTCTCAGCATACATATCTACTCAAGGATACACAGGAAGGAGGAGTGAGGCTAGAAACTGGGCGCACAGAAGCGTCTCTGCAAGTTAAAAACATAAGCAGTGAGGGATGGCAAGTCCTCCCTGTATAACCCAAGATCATAACTGGGAAAGGAGAGATGCGTGGCAACTTCCAGGAAAATATCCACCCTGGAATCCTTGTAGCATTGACACGTGGGTATGGGCTTCACAGGGAAGGCAGAATCTGTGGGACTGAGTCTGCACGGTGGCCTGACCCGGGCGCTGGAGACTGCAGTCACTGTGGCTGATTACAACTTGCATTCTTGCGACAGGTGGCAGGAGGTAGGCCAGGCTTTCTGCTTCCCTCCAGGGCTCAGTGACCTTGGTGTTTGAAGTAAAGAGTAAAAGAGCTTTTTTTTTTTTTTAAATGTAGATGCATCCGGTTTGGGCCTTGGAGAAAAATGAAGGTGGCTTCTCTGGTGGAGTTCTACAATAGGAGGGGGAAAAAAAAAAGAAGAAAAGAAGACAAAAAATGAAAATGAAAAAGCAAATAACAGAAGAAAAGCCTCCAGGTGGTGAGAGAAATGGATTTTGTGGAGTAAATTTTTCACAGGATTTCTCAACCCCCAAGCACTTAATTAGAGTTTTATTTAATCTCCTCAACAATGGGAAGGCATTGAAGGGCTTGTGCTTTAAAAAGATGAATGTTATTGCTGTGTCAGGGCATGGAGAAAACAGTCGCCAGAGGTGGAGGGAACATTAGGAGGTTTTTACAGTCTTCCAGAAGAGAGGTAATAAAGACCTGGACACTTAATACTGGATATATATGTTCTGTAGTATTTTCTGTTAATTAAACTTCTTAGTGTAACAGTGCAGAAGAGAACTTGCTCTATATTTTATGGATTTCCAGGAGTGCTAGGAAAAGGGGAGAATACTCCACTAAGCAATAGTCCATTAAAAATTAATTTCTGCAGAAATTCATTAAAGCTTGAAGGGATGAGGTGATTATATATGTACCATAGCTACCCACTCCCTAATAAATCCCTTTGGATATATGCATCTAGGAGTCATGTTAAAATGGGGTAAAATATATAGGCAATATTTATATGGCAACAAGTATGGTCAGATGGTAAAATAAAGGCATTTAATGGTGAGAAATTTCGAACAGCTTTCCTCTGTAAATAAGCTGCACTATAAAGCACACATATGAATTCTCCTAATGCAGTTGAGTATTAACTTCCCACGCATGAATGCACAGATTATTAAACAATTAAATTAAGTGTAATTCAGAGGCTGGGAAAGTGGGGACATCTGAAATTAATCTGTTAATTATTAGCTGCATCAGAAGGGTCTTTAGAACAAAATAAACAAAGTGGTAAATTAAATTCCACCTTGTTGGAAAGTTGAATGTGGTTGACTCAATTTGCAAGTAAAAGTATGGAAGATGTAACTGAATAGTAAAATCACTCCCCATATTTCTTTAGCTTTTCCTATCTACTTTGTCAAGGAAGGGAAGAGAGGCACGCGGGAAAGGATCATGAAATAACCGTTCAGGGCTTTGCTGTGAAAGTCGGAGCCTCACGGCAGCAACCCTGAATCAGAAACGGGGCTTTAAGAAAGGAAATGAACGATTAAACAAAGTAACAATTCCTCCCTTTTTTTGCTTGAGAACTAATAGAGTTTATTAGTTTAAGCTTGTGTTTGGAAAGGTGAATACATTTTTACACAAGATATTCCTTTATCGCTTCCAGTTTAAATGGACTTTATCTCTAAGAGCACGAATATGGAGTTTTTATGTAGAGACTGTCCCAGAACCTGCCCGAAGAAGTCCTGAGCAAAGAGGACAAGCCGTGTCAGTGGGCGGGTACAAGGCGGGACACGCAGTTTTGCTTCTGCGGTGACCTGCCTGCTTCACAAGGAAATGAAGAAGCAAGGGACCTCCTTGTTTCTTGGTTTCTATGTGTGAACTTTGGCTCTAGAGTTTGGCGCTGGTGTTTCTGTTCTATAAACTAGATCTCCAAAGACTGATGCTGGAAGGGACGCCAGCGGTAACATTCACTTGTTCCTCTAGCAGTTAAGGAATAGTTTCTTTTAAAAATATTTCCTGGACTCTTACTTCCTTTTGTAAAAAGAGCAATTTCCATAAAGGCTTGACATAACAGAGGCTTTTGGTTCAACAAGCTGTTTTTAAAATCATTCTTTTTATGTTGAAGGTAGTGTTTGCTCCAAGTTTTGCCTTTTCCCATATAAGATACAAATATGGCAAGTTCCTTAAAGTTACACGGTTCATAGCTCCATTTATAACTGAGTTTAAACAGATTTAAGAGTAAGTTAAATTCGTATTTATTATTTTTTCAAAGGTACCACGTGTCTATACTCAGTAAACCAAGTATGACAGTTTAATGAGCAAAAAAAAATTATTGTCTATAATATTTACATATTGAATACGGTATATTTAAAATTAATTTTTGGCAGATTAAAGGGCAATAAGATGCATATATTTGAAACTCTGAAAACTGAAACCATTGTGATAAATCACATTTTTCGGAAACAACTAAAATAAAGGAAATCTAAAGTACAAAATAATGTGCAAATTTCAGAATAGTGGATCTCAACTATGCAAATTCCTATACACAACCTAGAAGGGAGAGAGAGAGAGAGAGAGGACATGAACATTCTGAGTACAGGCTATTCAGCCTGTCCTTTCTTTAGTCACCAGGAGCAAGCATGAGAAGAAACATCAGTCAATGCCCTTCCCCAGCTGGTCTGTGTTCCCTGATTCCTCTTAAGAGTGTGTACAGCTCACTGTACTAAGAGAGATTTTAGTGCTTACAAATACCTCCCTATCGTTCATCCACCTTGACTCTGAAACACAAGCCAACGAGATCCAATGCTCAATGAAAAAACAGTGATCTATCCCAAATCTGGAGGGAAAACAAATGCTTGTGTGGGATGCGTGTCATTGTGGGGTAGCACTTACCCCTCGAACCCAGTGCTTCTATAAGGGGTCTATGTTAGTTGTACCAAAGTACCACACACTTCGTGTCCTTGAACAATAGAAATGTGTTCTCTCACAGTCAGTCTCGAGGCTAGAATCTGAAATCAAAGTGTTGGCAGGGCCATACTCTTTCCGAAGACTCTAGGAGGGAATCAGCTCTGTGCCTTTCTCCTATCTTCTGGTGTCACTGGCCATCTTGGACTATCTCTGGCTTTTAGATGCATCACTCCAATCTCCACTCTCTACTTCCATCGTCATGGTGTTCTCTCTGTGTCTGTGTGTCTGTGTCTTGTCGCCTCTATTTTTGAAGAAATGGTCATATCGGATTAGGGGCTTCATCTTAACTTGATTACCTCCGCAAAGACCCTATTTCCGAATAATATCACATTCACACGTACCAGGGTACTGGTGTGACAAGTACTTCAACATATTTTTGGGGGAGGGGTGATTCACAATTCAACACACAACAAGGTCTCACAGTTAATTTTGACCATGAATTTTTTTTTTCCTTCTGTATTGACTTGAAACCTGAATTCCCATGTAGGATGTAATTCTGTGGGACATAAATATAAATATATCAGAAATATTTCACAAAAAAAGTGTTTTATGTTGAATTTCTCTTCCAATAAGAAACATTGATTCTTGTGAGAAATGATTATACATTTTCTTGAATATCCAGCTATAATCAGAATCCCAGAGAAGATACTAGGACAATACTTTACTTTTCCCATGTCCTTTATTTTATTTTATTTTTTTCTCTCCTGTTAATATTTGCTCTCCTTACATCTGAACTGACAGGAAAAGAAACACAGATTTAAGTCTACCTCAACTGCAATGAAGTTTCATCAGAGTATATAATTACGTAGAATGAAAAGTTAAGCTAACTAGTGGCAATTATTTTCAAAAGAAGTATCTTTCCTGAATTTAACCAGTTTCCCCCTCTGCTTTAGATAGCTTTAAATTTAGTAAATCTTGAAAAGATAGGGTAAATCTCACTGACCTACATGAAAATAAGCTATAAGCAGATCCAGTTTTATTTTATAAAGGAAGTATTGGTTAAGAACTAACTCTGGAGAGGGGTGCCTGGGTAGCTCAGTCGTTAGGCGTCTACCTTCGGCTCAGGTCATGATCCCAGGGTCCTGGGATCGAGTCCTGCATCGGGCTCCCTGCTCCGCAGGAAGCCTGCTTCTCCCTCTCCCACTCCCCCTGCTTGTGTTACCTCTCTCGCTGTGTCTCTCTCTCTGTCAAATAAATAAATAAAATTAAAAAAAAAAAAGAACTAACTCTGGAGTCAAATAGCCTAGGTATAAATCCTACTTCTGTTTACTTACTAAAATTTAAGTTTCCCATCTGTCAAATGGGTATAATAATGATACAAACATCATAAGGTATTAAATAAAATCATTTAAGAAAATTCTTTGAATTTTTTGTTTTGCTTATAAATGTTTTCTAATTTTTTAATACATATTTAATTAGCATAATTAAAAATCTTATAAGTGAATTGAGTAAGGTGTTTGATAGTCACAATCTGAAACTGTGGATTTATTCAGTAGAACAATTAAGTTTTGTTGATTAAAACAACTTTTTATGGTAAAACAGAGCACAGATTTTATTGTAAAAACTTTAACCCTTTTTTGGTCAAATAAAAAAATGAACATAGAAAGTTACACAAAAGAAATATATATATATATTTTAAAGACTTTATTTATTTACTTGTCAAAGAGAGAGAGAGCATGAGCAGGGGAAGCTGCAGGCAGAGAGAGAAGCAGGCTTCCAGCTGAGCAAAGAGCCCAGTGCGGAACTCGATCCCAGGACCCTGGGATCCTGACCAGAGCTGAAGGCAGACGCTTAACTGACTGAGCCACCCAGGCGTCCCAAAAAATATATATTTTAATGAGTTTTTACGGAGCAAACACCTTTACACCCAATACCGGGGTTGAAAATAGAAAGTTGTGAGTCATTCCCTCCCTGTGCTTGTCCCACAGTCAATCTCTTTTCTCTCACCAAGAAGTAACCATTATCCTGACTTACAGCAATTGCTTCTTGGTTTTTTATTACCTAAATGTGCATTTAATATTGCATTTGGTCATTGTTTGTATGCATTTCAGTGGCTACAGCTAGAAAATATATCCAAATTTATCCATCCATACATACATGTATAATATGTGTGTATATCTATAGGTGTCTACGTTAAACTCTCTTGAGTTCAAACTACTAGTTATACATCAGACTTAGAATTATGAAGTGTTTTTGTTTAATCTCTTCTGTATTACTTTTATATCTCCTTTCATGCTAAGAAAATTGTTTTTCAAGAACACAGGGGATGGCAGAATTAGACTATCCCATAATTATTCTTTTACTCTACTTCACACATTAGCCTTAGAATAGCTATTCTAATATCATCCCCAGCAATATAACATTCTTACATATATATTCTCTATTCTTTCCTCATTTTTTTATAGTTTTCCCAGAGTCACTCTGTCTGAGCATATAGCCATGTCATATTAGAATCTTTTCTTTTGACCCCTCAGCTAGTCTTGCTTCTACAAGTAACAATATCACCATCTATTCTCTTGCTATTTTAGTTGTATGGAATTTGATCTCTGTAAGAATCCTCAAGAAAGACTCATAGAAACAATATACTGTGAGTCTTTGCATGTTGATATAAATTTGTGTTCATTATATTGAAAGTCCAAGTGTTGTTGAATTTAAAATCAATGACTCATATTTTCTTTTTGAATATTTTAGTTTTGTAACTTTTATTCGAACAAAGTATTGCAGATGAATAGCCTAAAGATAATCTAATTTTCTTTCCATTATAAATCATTCACTATTTTTGCCAGAGTAAAGAATTTTTCTTTCCTTTTAAGAAAATTTCAAAATTTTAATAGAATATATATCGGGTATGTCATGTGATTTTCTAATATGGAGTTTCAATTTTTTTTTAATTTCAGGAATTCTTTAATAATTTTAGCTTTTGTTCTGTTCCTTTGCTTAAGTTTTCTTTAGAGACTCCAATTTTATATGTTAGGTTTTGCCTATTGTAAATGTCACTGTATCAGATCTTTTATATCTGTTTTTTCATCTTTTTGATTTAAAAAAACCCTCTCATTTTGTATTTGTCTTAAGGCATCATATTCTGTATGTATTATTCTGTTTTCCCTCTAATTTGGTACTTATGTTAAAAATTATTTTTTCTTTTCATTTAAATCATATTGTTTCTGGATTTTTCTAGTGTTGATTTCTATTGTTATTTAATGTATTGTATCATTTTATTAATTTTTATAGTATTATTTATTCATTTATTTATATTTTTAGCTCAATTAAACATAGGTTATAAAGGTTTTAGTTTTGTTCTGTTCCTTGGATATGTCTTTCTGGCATGTTATATGCTATTATGGTGTGTAAGAATTTTATTCTGCTACTTGTTCTCTCTTTGCTATAACCGTGCTGTTCAGATTTGATTTTGATACTTTTCTGTTGCTCATTTTTATGTGAACTCAGTTTTCCCCAAATTTTAGAGGAAAAGATGATTCGGGGTAGCTTTGATCACTTCACAGAGCTCTTTCTCTGTTGTTTTGTGTGGTGTTCAGAAATTACGAAGCTTTGCTTTCTCAGACTCCTGGTTCTCTTCTCTGCCGCCTCTCTCTGTGCATCCACTTTTATCTGCACATTTGTTCCATCTCTCACTGTCTCTTTCCTGCTCTATTTTGATTTCACACCACCAGTTTCTCCTCAGTGTAGATCCTTGTTCTGGAAGAGAGCTTTGGCTGGTCAGTTTCAATGAGTCATAGGATCTAGACTTCTCACTCTCTTTAAGGCTTTAGGACCTTTGAACTCACTGGATGGAAGACTGGGTAAAACTTCTCCTAGGTTCAAGTGTCGTTTTCAAGTTGGCCAGTATGATTCCCTGAAACTGCCTGTTCATGATTTTAGGATTCTTCTACTCTCAGGTGCATCATTTGCCCTCTTGCTTCTCCCTGCTCTCTCCCTCACAGATACCACTGCCAGGTGGGTCTTGTGGCTGTTCCTGGATTCATCTCACCTGCTTGAATATTGTGGTTTGTGAAAATATTTTTTTGTGGTAGTTACTCTCTAGAGATTTCATTCATTCATTCATTCACTATTAGTTGTTCTGTCTGCTTTATTGTGGGGATTGGGAGACATTCACAAATTTCTACTGCTGTTGTCATTTCCTTCTTCTTTTTTTTTTTTTTTTCTAAACTCCAAAGATGACATGTAGATATAGCCTCAGTTAATGGGTTCATTTGGCCATTATTATCTGCTTAACCATGTCTATTTCCTATAGCTTGGCAATGGTAGTAAAGATTTGTCTTTCTTTCCAGATGATCATGGAAATATGGAATCATAGTTTGAAATACAAGAGAAAGAAAAACCTTTGATTTGCAATATGCAAGAAAATCTTAAGACCAATTTAGACCTTAGCCTAGGTGCTAATTTTATCTAAGCTACCTTACTTTTGCACCTGCTTGGGGGTACACTTACTCTATGAAGTATCTTAGTGGAGACTGTTCTAAATTGCTGGTTAATTTTAGTTGGCAATAAGCTCAGTCCTTTCAACACACTTACATCCATGCCGTGGTCTGCTACACTTTGGTTTGTTGTGCATGTAAACACCATCTCAAACTTGCAATAAGGATCACTGAAATAATTTCTACCACTATACTACAGTAGAGTACACAAACTATACACACAATAATTAATAATTAATCAAGTAGGTAGTTTTAGTTTTAAGAACTTTTTCTGGGCTATGAAATATATCAGGTCTGAGATGGCTCACCAATTCTCTTACCTAACCTTGTCTCCGAAGTTCGGTGGGCTGATGAGGCCAGTCTTCTGAATGCCATGAAGCAAAGTTTTAGAGTCATACCAGGCCATTTGGTCTTTCTCCTAAAACAACTGAGATTGTATTTGAGGTTTTGGAATCCTGTTGCTTTCTATAGCTTCACAGGATCCCTTGCCTGGGGGATATGTTATAGGGCCCCTTTTCTATGTAGTCTACCATATTATCATCCTTGAAATAGGCATTAGTCAAAGGGAACTAATATTTTTCCTATAGTTTATTTCTTTATTGGGGCTGAATTTGGGTTTTAATTTTTTGATCTGCATGTCTTCATTAAACAAATTGCAATGGTTAATTTTATGTGTCGACTTGGGTAGGTAATAGTACCCAGATATTTGGTCAAACACTATTCTAGATGTTTCTATGAAGCTTTTTTTTTTTTTATGGGATTTACATTTACATTTTTTTTAAAGATTTATTTACTTATTTGAGAGAGTGGGAGAGAGAGCACATGTGCATATGTGAGTGGAGGGAGGGGCAGAGGGAGAGAGAGAGAGAGAGCGAATCTCAAGTAGACGCCCCACTGAGTACAGAGCCCCCACATGGGGCTCAATCTCATGACCCTGAGATCATGATCTGAGCCAAAATCAAGAGTTGGACACTTAACTGACTAAGCCACCAGGTGCCCTAGGATGTACATTTAAATCACTAGACTTTGAATAATAAAGATTGCGCTGCATCATATGGTGGGCTTCATCCAATCAGTTGAAGGCCTTAAGAAAATTCTGACCTCCCCTAAAAGACGGATTCTACCAGCAGACTGCTTTTGGACTTGAGCTGCAACTAATCTCTGTATCTCCAGCCTCAACTTTCAGGTTTTGGAATTTTCATCCTTTACAACTGAAAATTCCTTAAAATGAATCTCTCTGTATTCTCTTCCCTCTCTCTCTCTACACACACACACACACACACACACACTCTATTGGTTCTGTTTCTGGAGAACCCTAATACACTAATTATCTATACATAGTTAAAAATATTACAGAATTTGTGCACTGATATGCACATACTCTTTTTCTATTATTCTTAGCTATATATGATGTTTTGTTCACTCTTCTGACAATGTGTTCTTCTAAATGATTTTTCAGATAAAATGTAAAGTTATTGTTTGGGGGGACTCTACACCCAGATAAGAAGACCAAATTAAGACAGTTCTGTTCTAGGCCTTAAGAAAAGGAATTCTAGGGATGCCTGGGTGGCTCAGTTGGTTAAACGTCTGCCTTCAGCTCAGGTCATGATCCCAGGGTCCTGAGATCGAGTCCCACATCAGACTCCTTGCTCAGCAAGGAGCCTGCTTCTCCCTCTGCCTGTTGCACCTCCTTCTTGTGCTCTCTCTTTCTCTGACAAATAAATAAATGAAATCTTAAAAAAAAGAAAAAGAAAAGGAATTCTATTTTTTGATTTTCTCCCCTAGCAAATTGAATGTAAAATGTGAAAGACTTACAAGGAAAAAAATGAGGAGACAAAACTCCTGGTCTCTTTCCAGCCTAGACAGTAAACAAATGACAAAAGTCATTATAGGTCACTTACAGCCTTGCTATGCTTATCAAGATAGGACACCAAAACCAATTTGGGTCCAAGATGCCTTAGAACAAAATAGAGGATATATTTATGAATTTATATCTATCTATATTCATATCAATATATAGGTGAATATATATAAAAATACACATATATGTTCATAATATACAAGTGCGTATTTATATCAGTAACTAAATGTAGGTAAGTTAATTAGTCAAGAATAGACTATTTCAGGATTCTGGCTTTTTCTTCTAGAAAACAAAATGGCAGTGTTAAGTTTGGGCAAAATCTTTTGTGTAGTCCATATGGTTCTGAATTGTTATTAATGATAAAAATGAAAATATCTGTTGAGAGACATTCCCTGAATGAATTAATTTGTTTAATTGTTACAGGAATTGTTATGAAGGAAGCATTATTGCCAGCATCTTATAAATAAAGCAACCAAGTTTTAAAGAAGTTACATAAGCTGCCCAAGGTTATGTGTGATTACATTTGAAGAATCATCTTGACATTTCTCAAACCTCCATCATTAGTTTCAACTTCTGTCTATCTTTATTCATTTTTTTTATCTTTGTTCTTTTTTAAGGGCAAAGGCAAGTACCGGGACAGATCTTTTAAAAAAACTCAAGTTTCTAATCATTCCTGCCCTGATTCCCTTTGGTCTATTGAGCTTGATCTCTGATACATATTTCTCCAAAACACTTACGTGCATTGTAATGGTTTCTGACACTGGGCCTGATTAAGCAACATGCCCAAGATTGCACAGAGATTAATGGTAGAGCCATAAATTAAAATTTTCCGTCGCTCTGTTCCCTTACTTTTTTGAGCTATGTTGCCTTCCCAAAGACATATTATGGATATTGACACATCTTTTTCAGTAAAAAGAATTCCTATGTTTCTAAATAATAAATGCACAGGCATCAC
The DNA here is from genome assembly GCF_054177405.1 of Leptonychotes weddellii. Classification (NCBI taxonomy): domain Eukaryota; kingdom Metazoa; phylum Chordata; class Mammalia; order Carnivora; family Phocidae; genus Leptonychotes; species Leptonychotes weddellii. The sequence continues at coordinate 82,475,339 of NC_138371.1, read as the reverse complement.
AGGCAGAGTGAAGTTGTGAAGGTAATATTTTCATGATTATATTCTTCTCAAGAAATTATGTCCGTTCGCGCATGCTCATTCTCCAAATAATCAGAGGATATTAATGTTAAAGAGTGAAGAGAAGTATATTATTGTACTCTAGTTCTATATTGCCTAGGAACTGTCACTCATTCTTTAAAAGATCATTTGAATTTTTGTTGAATAGAAATTGTAGCTAAAAGAAAAAAAATTCCTCAGGCAAAATTAAGCAAGGGATATTTTTACATACCCAGAAAGAAAAGGGTTAATTAAACCATCACACTTAAAGCCACTTTTCTGGGACATTTCCTTTTACAGGATCTATTTGGGAAAATGTATGCAAATTTACATGGATTTGGTGAGCAGTAAAAGGGTATTATAAAATGTCATTAATTATAAATTCTAGAGAAGAGAGAAAATGGACTTGGAATGAATGGAGTCCATTTGTCCCATTATGTACATTCATCTGCATGTATGTGGAATTTACAGAATTGAAACTCCATTTATTGGACACTTACTGTATGTTACACAAGGCTAAGGTACTTACATTTGCTATCTCATTTAACCTTCATGTTTAATCTATGAGATCAATACTGGTATCCCCCATTTTATGTGTTAGAAAAGTAAGGCTCAGAGGATTTTGCAAAATGATGCATGAAGTAGAAAACCAGGCACCCTAACCAACTCTGACTTAATCTCTAGCCTTTTCAAATGCTATCCTTCCCTGTGCACATCCCTTCCAGATATCCCTGGATGTGTGTGTGTGTGTGTGTATGTACATATCATACTCACATAGCCAAGGTACTTGTATTTTTTCTGTTTGATATTAATAGAAATACCTGGTTTTCGTATTTTGGATAAAATGTCATTGGTTCCCATTGCTCACTCAGTCAATATTTGTCCATAAGAAACATGTTTAATGTCTTATAGATCCCTTCCATTTTAATACTATCAGATTTTTAAGAGGAATATATGATAAATTTTATTAAAACCTGTTGTGGCATATCTATTGAGATAAAAGTGTTTTTCTTTACTCTTAAACTTTTATGCAGCGAATAACATCAAAGGACTTCACAGAGTTGAGTCTTTGCTGGTTATGGCATTTTATTCTTTTAATGCATTTAAAATCTATAATGACAGATTTTGTTTGCAAATATTTTAACTTATGAGTTTTTACATTTGTGCAGCTGTCACCAAAAGGACAGTGATTGACAGAAGAATGCAAATGTAGGTGAAAGATGTGAGACAATAAGCACATGAAGATGGCTCCTGAGATTTGAGACTTAGTCATCACTCCCTTTGGATAGACCAACATCCTTGATCAAATCCTGTGAACATGACCTGCCACCTCACTGAGTGCTAATCTGCTAGAGAATCACACTTTCTTGGAGGAGTGTGTGTGTGTGTGTGTGTGTGTGTGTAGTGGTAGTTATATTTATTCCTGTGGCACATTCCCAAATGTGATCATTCACGATGAGTTTACCTGCTGGTCTGGGAAGTCAAATACAAAATATGTATCAACTGAATTAGGGAATATTCATTCCTTTTCACACTTTTGAAGCTATGAATAGCCAATTCTGACATATTAGTTCACAAATATTGGGGGGGCGGGGGTTGAATCAGGAACCAGGAGTCAAAGACACAGGCTCCCCTGGTCAGACAGAATAGTTTTTAAGACTACCAATTTCATAGCATTTGTGTTCAATAGTTCATTAATTTTGGTGTGCAATTGTGTTTTTTTTTTAAATCAATTGTATTCTTTCTTCATGGATTGAGTTATTATAGCTGTTTTAAATATAAAGACTAGCATAGAGAGTAATATAATGAGTGCCTATTGTAAAAAACAAATTGTTACTGAGTAATTTGAGACTTCCTTTGTATTCTGTTTCCTTCCTCTCTTTTTTAGAGGTTAAGTACCAAGTTCAAGGTGATTGTGTCCTTTCCATTTGAATTCCTATATTACAGTAATAATAGTTTACAATATGGGTTTACAATTCCCCAGTAATGACAGGATATTATTTGTATCACTTTGCATTTTGATTTTCTTACTTAATATGATGTTTTAAAAAAAGTCATACCCATTGATATATGTAGTCGCTGTATAAATTGTGTAGAGTACACCACACCCTTTTATACATTTCACTACTGATGGATATTTGATTGCTTCTATTTTTATATTTTTACAGCAAATGTTACAAAGATATTTGTGTATGGTTCCCTTTCTCTTATGTGAGAGTTTTGAAACCCAAAATAGAATTGTTGGTGGTAGAGTTAGCTCATATTCAGGTTTACTATATCTTGCCAAATTGTTGTCCATTAATGAAGGTGGTCTCACTGTTTGTCAGCTGGTGTTGGGAATCCTGTTTTATACCAAGTGAAAAATAGCAGTTGAGCAATCAGAAGTAGCCTCAGGGGACTGGGAAAATGGTTTGAGGGTAATAAACAGGTAGGTAAATGTCACTGAAGAAAAATCTTTTTAATTTTGCAACTCTGCAAGAGAAGACACACTGGCCATGATGACTATGACAAAATGGAACAGTGCACTTTTCCTCATTTTGATGGGCATTTCTACAACAATCTCAGTCATGCAGAAGCCTCAATTCAAAATTTTACCATAATTTCAAGAACAAAAGAATAAATTAGAACATGCCTCATTGGAAAGTGTTCTATGCAATTATTGTAAATTATTTTTCTACTGACCCCCTCTCACTTTACCCAGAGCTTCAGCAGCTAGAAAAGATCCATCAAATGAGAGCCAGCAGGCTCACTGGCCCAGGCCAAATCTCTGTCCAGAGGTCCTGGTAGGATGGGCAAAACATCTTTATCTAAAGAACTCCAGAACTGGGTATCCAGCCACCCATCTGGACAGTATGCCTTTGAGAATACAAATAAGATTCTAATATATTCCAATAATAATAATAATAATAGACAGAAAATGTTGGCATTCAGCTGACATTCAAATTTAAGCAAATAAATTTAAAATATTTACTATTTATCATGGCATTTATTGGAACTTTGTGCTTTTCAAGTAAAAATTGTGTGTGTGTATGTGTGTGTGTGTGTATGTGTGTGTAGCTGGAAAAACCTTAAAACATGAAGGAAGAATACAGACATGGGAATTGTTGGGTGTTGTCAAAGTTAACATATAGTCATTTCATTAATTAATCAGTGGGATTTGAGGAGAGAAATTAATATTTGCAGAGATCAAAACAGATCATACAAATGAAGACTATGGGCCTACTCAGTTTCTCTTCAGTTATTTTACTTATTCTGTGGAGCTGGGACTATGCTTTTTGCTTTTGACTTAACATCAAAACGTTAAATAAACATTTATTGACAAATTTTTTTTGTGCTGTTTGTTTCACTGGGTACTTGGGAGATTTTATTTCAATAGTTACAACCAACTGAACATTTATTCAGTATCAAGATATTTTCATACATTTTTCAATAATCTTAAAATAACACTATAAGGTAGGAATTATTAATCTTTTTCAAAAGTAAGTGAGAAAGTTGAAAAACTTGTTCAAGGCAGTAACACAATAAGTAGCAGATCTGTTATTCAAAGTTGAGACCATCCTGATTCCAAATTTGTGTCTATGAATAATGAATGAATGAGTGGGTGAATGAACAATCGCAAATGGTAGTATAATAAAGGTATGAACAAATAGTTAAGCGTTCTTCAAGTCTTACTGTGAAATCTAGAGAAGACTTGACAGAAAAGGCACTTCGAATAGTGACCTGAAGGATGAGTTGTGGCTATCCAGATGGACAAGGAAGGAAAGAGATTTCTAGGCAGAATGAAAAACACAAGCAAATAGATATAGTGACTTAAAAACGATGATTTATTTGAGGCACTGAAACCACAACAATTTAGTATTAAATAGATAGCACTTGAAAGAAACAGTCATGCTGGAAGGGAATGGAAGGGAACCAGAGTATGAGGTACCTTGGATGGCATGTCCAAGGTCTTAGCAGGGAACAGATGGACACTTACATGATATACTCGAGAGTACATTAATGCAGGGGCTCTCTACATAGGTGTGAGCAGGATTAAGGGGAACCAACAAGATATGATGAAGCATTTCTGAGCCATCAACCTCAGTGAGCTGTTGTCACTCATAGACCTGAAAGGAAAAGGGGAGAAAGTGATTACAATACCACAGAGAGTAGTTGCAGCTCTAGCAGAGGACTCCTTTTCAGTAGAGAAATACAACAACTCACCACTTGGGAAAATTAATACCCTAAACTCATTTTTCTTTCACCTGCAATATCTTGCCATTATCTCTCATTACCAAACCCAATCAGAGGCCAGATGGCAAGATAACCAATTGTTGATGCAGGTATAGATCAGGCCTCCAGGGCCCACAGAGCAGAGAGAGGAAGGGTGGAGAAGAGATCTAGATGAAAATAGGGACTATCCAGTAGAGGGATAAGAAGTTTTGCTGTATAGATGTTGAGGAACCATTGCAGAATTTTAGGGGGGAGAGTTAGAGGATCCGATTGCAGAAAAGAGAAGGTGGCTCTGGCAACAGAAAAAGAATAAATGTAGAAAATTAGTGTAATAGTAGAGAAAGAATGACATTAAGTGGGATTGCAAGGATCCCGTTGAGAAATTGCGAAGGTCTGCACAAAGCAATGACTGTGGACTAGGTGAAGAAAGACCCCACATTAGAGACATGATTGCAATTTACATCACAGCTAAAGCCATCTGGAATGTCTGCAGGAAGAACAGTCATCAGTTTCCTGAATCGTATATTAGCTTACATGTCTAATATGAAGAATACTTGCTTTTTAACTTCAGTAAGACTTTGCGCCTTGCATAGACAGGATATTTGCTCTAAAATTGAAATAGTCTTGTTTACCCCTGGCCAGTATTGATTTTTAATCAAGACAGAAGATACCCTCTCCAACTAAATAGTTGATTTGATTACTGAACAGGGAAAAGATTCCAAGTTCATTTCACTGATAGCATTTTCCCTAAGGGTAAGGAATATTAAGAATATTAACTCTTATTGCACTTTTTAACTAGCTTGATAGCTAGATATATATGTAAAGATTAAAGATAAAGATTATGTGCTAAGTAATGTCTATGTACTTACGTCCCTTATATAACTGAAAAATCCAGTCTTCTAAAACTCATAGGTCAAAGGTCTCAAAATGTAGCAAATCATAAATTAATCTAAAAAATCCAAATCATGGTTGAAAAAAATTAAAAAATAAAAAATCCAAATCATAGTTATTTTTTTTTTAAAGTTAGGGTAGAACACAAAGCCTGATTTGTGAATTGTTTGAGAGTGATGAGTTGATCTTGGCTGAGATTACTTTCATTTCCTGTGGATTTAGCATATAAACAATGAAAGGCATGCAGGAAATCTCAAACACATGGTGCAGAGAGGAACAAGAGATCCCCAGTGCCTCCCTTGTTCCTTATTGTCCCAAAGTGAGGGGCCTCGGAAGCCCATTTAGATCGAGAAAACTGTCTGGTCTAAAACTAATGGGTTCACCATTATAAATACTCTATACCAGGGCCTTAAAGTGGGGAGGAACATTTTGGCACTCAAGAGTCTAACTTATATAAGATAAAATTCTGGCTTAATCACAGTTGTACATTTCTACATTTTGAATCCTGACTGCCACTAACTAACTAACTGCATAAACTTGGGTAAGTTATATAGACTCGCTGTACTTCATTTGCCTAATTTGTAAAATGAGATAATAAAATTACCTCCTCTATAGATTTATTGGGAAGATTAAATGAGTTAATTCATGAGAAACACTAGCTGGGCACCTGGCATGCTATAAGCATATAAAAATGTTAACTGTAGATTTATTTCTTGTTGTACCACTAAGCCCATTAGTGATTTCAGGGGAGCAGGCTCTTTAAGGAACCAGATAAAAAAGGAGTTTACAGTGCCTGGAGGATATTAATATCATATTTATCATCTATCTGTCTTTCATTCTGTCTATCTATCCATCTATCACTTATCATCTGTATATTTCATAAGAAATTACTGGAAATAGGAAAAAGCAAAATTGAGGACGAATAAAAATGAACAAGAAAAAACTTGAAGAGAAGAGAAGCAGCAGATTAGGCCAAAGGGAGCTGAAGAGAAGTGGCGCTGGAGTAAGAAGAATCAGATGTAGACGGAGGACATGAAAGCAGAAGCGGCCATGATGGAAGAGAGAAAGCCTTGGTTCACACTGAATGTCGATGCAGCGCTATTGTTGTATCACAGTATATTACAGGAATTGCTTTCTATTGACTCTACTAAAATGTATGGGGAATCGACTATTTCTAAAGCCCTGGAGGATTTATAAAAATAAGAGATTTGTGCCATTAAGAAGTCTCGTCAGGAAAGAAGCTTTTATATCCCGTGTGTTCTTTCTAAAAGAACGGGAAAATAAATGTCTTACTTTGTAAACTGCTTTGTTAATTATAAAAAATGATCGTAAAGTGATGGATCTGTAAATATAGCCATTAATTCTGTGTAAGCCCATTTCTTCTTTAGGACTAAGTATATTGTCTCAGGTAAGTGGTGCACTGCAGCAGGGATGCTCAGGATAAACCCTCAGTCCTTAGTGTGGTGAACTCGGGGCAAAGGGCCTCTGGGCACAAGCACTCTCCTCTGTTGCGGCATGGCATATGCGTATCACATTCTGTGCACACCAAGAGTGAGATGTTGGGAAACAAGACTTTATTGAGAGTATTGATGGATGCATTGACCCTTTTCCTTCATTACAAAAGCTGACGGTACCTATTATTGATGAAAATATGATCCTGAATGGTTGTTGTTTATAGGGATATATTCATATTTGGATGTTTTTTCAAAGTAAGGTCTTGCTGGCTAATATCATTAGTAATACGTGCCTAATAAATTGCATGTGGTACATGTTAAATCAATTCTGGGACTAATTTTTCTTGCCATCAGAGTAAGGCCATTGGGGTGTGATTACAATTGCTGGAGACCGCATATGGCTTTTCTCCCATCTTAGAGGGAGAAGATCATACAAAATTCACCAAAGAGTCATCAATTCCTTCTCTTCAGAGCTGTCAGCTCAGCAGTACATTTTCATAATTGATAATTTCCAACAGTTATTTGGCAGGATCCCTATTTCTGGCATTTGTGTTAGGAAAAGTGGAGGATTTCCCATATACAGTTAAATGTTATTTAACCCTTGGATGATTTCATGTAGTCTTTGATCATCGGTGGCAAACTATATTAGAATTTCTAAAGCTTTTGTTTTGATATTTGGAACTTCACATTATGAACAGTTCTGAAACAGGTGGAAGTCTGCAAATTAAAGTCCTAAAAAGTTTGAATTCACTAATGAGAGCTTAATTTACTCATGAATTTACTAATGAGAGATACATATGAATGTAAAACTAGCCAGACTCCTTTACAAATATAAAATATTCAAAAAGGAATACAAAAAATGCAAGATGAGGAAGGATTGAGAGGAGTGATTAAAAAAAATAGTTCAGGGCTTCCTTGATGTCCCAGTTTTAGAAAGGTAAAATTTTTAGACTTGAGCACTTTTGGTTTATATTCTCAACTCTGCCAGGAAGGTTGCAACTTCCTGGGGAGAAAGACCTTATTTTACATTTTTCCACCTTAATATTTATTATCTTTCCTTTTTTTCCATCATGTTACAGCAATTTCAATCCCTTTTAAGTTAACTCATCAGCCGACAGGAACATACTCTAAGGGTTCTGACCGACCTTAACTCAGTGAAACTGAATACTATAATAGAGAGAATAGACTCAAAGATATCTTACAATCAGAGTGGCTTTACAGACTTGTATTCCAGTTTCTAATCATTCTACAGAAGACTGTCATGTAGAAAAACTCTAGAGATGTTATTAAAATACTCAGTTTTTAGTGACTGTGAGCAGCATATTTAGGATTCTATTTTAAACTCAAAATTCTTGAAAGGAAAATATGAATTATGTATTATTCTTTGACATGGCAGTGGTCACCTTTTTATCTCTCAAGAGGGCTTTTGAATTACCTTGCATTTTTAAGACGATGGAAGGGGCATACGCATACTGTAGAGCAGTGCAGATGTCCTTCCCTGCGGTCTGGGTGGGAATATTAGATACTCCTTAACGTGAGGTCTTCTCGGACAGCTGCAGCTTTTTGGGGTCCTCGTTGTGCAGTGGGCCTCCAAGTGTCACGAAGAAGGGTAGAGGCTTTCTGTAAAAGGACAAGTCCTAGTCAAAGCAAACAACAACTTTGTTCCACTCCCATCATTTATAAAGTCCTATTTGACCTCAACAAAGTAGAAGTGAGCTCTGGGGAAGGAAATTAGGCTCAAAGATACTTTATTATCAGAGCTGTTTTTCAGGATTGTTATTCCAGTTCATAATCATTTTACAGAATGTCATCATCCTGAAAGACTCTAGAGATGCTATAAAAATATTCTAAGAAAGATTTTAGTGACTGTGCATGGCATATTTCAAGATTCTCTCCACTGTATAATGATGTAGAGGATATCTAGTAAATGTCTTAAAATAGGCATTTTTTTTCCGTTGGAAATCTAATGAATAATTTTCATTATAATTTAAAGAGAAATTAGAAAAGGGAAATAATTTAAAGCCTGCTTAATTCACCCTCATTTCTGATAATAAGCCCTTCTCTACTGGGCCCTGCTTCTGCCCTTCCTTTTTAAAAGGATATTTAGCACATGTTCCTTCTTATTGGGTAGCCTAATTGGAGTTGTTCGTTAAGTTATAAGAAAAAAAAGTGAGGTCAAGGTTCTTAAAGATCATTTACTTACTGCTTCAGGAGGTTAGAGTTGAAGGGGCCTTAAGAAACATGAGGACATCCTGGCAATTGCCAAGATAGTTTTGATCTGGTGTCTACTTTCTCCCTCATATTTTTTTAAAGATTTTATTTATTTATTTTGACAGAGAGACAGCAAGAGAAGGACCACAAGCCCAGGGAATGGAAGAGGGAGAAGCAGGCTTCCTGCTGAGCAGAGAGCCCGACATGAGGCTTGATCCCAGGACCCCGGGATCATGACCTGAGCCTAAGGCAGACGCTTAATGACTGAGCCACCAAGGCACCCCTACTTTCTCCCTCATATTATGTGAATATATCTCAAGAGTGGAAAAAAAAAACCAAAACAACGAAAGCAGTTCCATAAGAAAATGACTTATGGGTACAGGCAAAGACAGGATGCTCCAGGGTACTCTATCAGAACTCTGGGACATGGTTGATACGTTCCAAAGTCCTTTGCTTCAATCTGAATGCAAATATTGCTCACCAACACTAGAAAAAAAAATAGTGGGAAGGTTCTCCTAAAAAATCTAGTTAAGCCCTTGAAGAAATGACAGCCTTGAAGCTCAGATGCTATGGTCCAGCCATGGAGTTAAGGATGTTTTCAGGAAGTCAGACTAATATCTTACCTATAAATCCACATAGATGTAGTTTGTCTAAGATATGATATCTCCAAAGAGTCTTCCAAGCAAACAAGAAGGAATCATAAATATATGTGCACTGAGTAGAGATCCACATGTCAGCCTTGTGGAATTAGTGAGTCATTGGGCCGAGGCCAGGATAGTTGGAAAAGAATTAGAAGACTTTTCATATGCATAGTGTATTCCACAGAAGAGAAATCTAAGAAAGATTCTGCTACAACATGTTTCTCAAATCTGAGTCAAGCCTGTTTAGGGTAAGCAATGCATAAGGTGAAATATGTTTCCCTTGGCAATATAAAAATTTGGAAAGACTTGAGTTCACATGTTGATTCTAGTACTTTGTAAGTGAGAACACCTCAAACATGTTAATTAACCACTCCTACTGTGAAATTCTTCATCTGTGAAATAAGATTAGTTAAAACTATTTCTCCCTGCTTGACACCAAGATTTCTCCTAAAGAACGAATGTCTTTATTTAGCAACAGACTCTAATTGGGGTAGAGATAGTGAACCTTTAAGTACATGACTTTGTAAGAGACAAGGAAAGTGCCAGTCCATACACTCTGGTAAGTTGGCAAAAATTGCCAGGGAAGCTTATTTGTACAGCAAGGAAATATAATGTTTTATTTTAAATCATCTGCTATATAGTCTTGCAATGAAGTGCTTGTCTCCATTAGGCCTTGAATCTCTTCTGTGTATAAGTCTATAGAAAACTCATTATCTCCTATGAATGGCAGTCTGAGGGGGAGGAGGTCATGGAATCGAGTGAAAACTGGATTTTAAGGGGAATTCAAGACGGCAAGAATTAGAAATGTTAGAGAAGGCACTGGACCTTCCATGTGAATACGGTGGGGTTTGAAGTGATTATAGGAGATCTTAAAGGACAGGGTGACTGTGTTGATATCTTTATAAAGTAGCTAATATGGTTGTGAGAATATAAAATTAGATTAAATTAGATAATGTAAGTGTGTTATTGCACCAACTCAGTCGCCCACACCTTTCTTGTAAATCTGTTGCTCCTTCTCTTTTTTTCACTTCTCCTGGATTTCTATGCCCTCATGTTTAACATGTCCACACAAGACTTCACTCTATGATCCTACTTGGATCTGAACTTACTGACAATATTCTATTATGAAACTCTCTGAGCATTTAAACTAGGGATAATAATGTGTTTTTCAGAAAGATGTGAAGAATTACTAAAATCACGTATAGGAAGGGGACAGTTTATAGAATTCAAAGTGTTGTAAAAATAGGCTCTATAGTTAAACAGCAATGCACAACTGCTCTAATAAGAAAAGAGTAAAATAGAAGAGATTATAGAGAATCTTCTCCAAACACCTCCTGCTCTGGACAACAGAGCTGGAAGGAACCTTAATGATTCCCTCACTTCTTGATGGGACACTCAGTTTAACTCTGTATCAGAACCAGAACTCAGTCCTCTCGATTGCCAGTTGTCTTTTCTGGGGGCCTCTGTGCAGAATTTCCTGGTGACTCCAGACTCGTTAGCATGATAATAGACTTAGAAAAGTCCTGGCCTCTCCACTCCTTTGTAGCAAGCATCTTTTAAATCCAACTTTTGACTGAGTGATTACCTGTATGTAGAGATGGATGCCAGGCATTTAGAACAAGTTCTTGGATTGGCTAATTTATTTTCATTTAGTTGTCATGGTTGGACTTGAACTATTTCAGGACTTACTGAATGTGAATAATGGCTAGATTCTTCTCATTCCTTTACATGAGAATTTGGCAGCATTGATTTAGGATGGGTTGAGGCTGGGGAGGGAGTGAGGCTTGCCTTTCTCCAGATTTTTCCCTGCCATCACATTTAACTCAATTCCTCCTGATCCTGGTCAATGGCAACAACACGTAGCTCTGATATCCTTTTATATACATGTTGACAGCTCTGATGTTTCCACTCTGTCTTCCTATAGCCTCCAGGCAGAGCACACACAGTTCTCTTAACCTTCCCACATAGATTTTATTTTGTAAATTCTCTACCATCTTGTGACTTCCTTCAAAGTTTCCCATCTGTTTTCCTTTGAAGGAAGCCCATATAGAAAATCAAAAGGGCCAGCAGAAATAAAAGTGCAAATATATTTTATTTTGCTTTTTCTATCTACTTCATATTCCTTGTTTGTTCATTAGCAGGAAGAGTTTACTAAAAGGCAATAAGCATTTTAAATGAGTAATTGGCTCTGGTCCACATAACACCATGCCTAAGCCAAGTGTTTCTTTCTGAAAACATTACAGGTTAGATTCGGTGCTGAAGTGAAATCAATGTCTGAGTACAAAAGGCAAAAAAAAAACAAAAGCAAAACAAAAAGTTTGCTTTTAATTCCATTAGTAAAGAGTTTATTAGATTGGATATTCAATCTAATCTGGATGATTAGACATGAACAGGAATGTGGGGGACATTTTTTCAAGACTTTCTCTCAGAATACAAGGTAACGCTAAATAATGCTTTGCCAAGGTATCCCTGGAAGGCTGAATAAATTTTGAAGCCACTCAGTATTTTCCCTCATATCGAATCTTGCCTACAATCTTACTTTGAGACTGAACTATGCACAATGGAAAGATTTTATTTATAAAACATATATATATATATGTCTGTGTACATATATATCCATTTTCATGATGTTGGTTTCTGAGGTTGAGGTATTGATTTTCTCCTGTGTCTAGATATTATGTTGGTGGGATTTGTCCAATGCCAACTTTACTAACAAAAGCAGGGCAAAATAGAAAATAATGTGTTTTTGACAAAGCCAGTGTTTTTAATGTTTTGATTTATCCAGAGTTGGTATTTCTACTGCTCATGTTCTTCACTAGAAATTTTGGAAACTCGTAAAATAGGAAATTTTTTTATTTTTCTTATTTCCAAGAGTGCATACAGGTGGCAAATGGCAAGCAAAATCTTTGATTATTATTATAATTATAATTGCTAGGGTACTGTCAAGAGATGGGTTCATGTAAAATAATTTCTAATTTAGTTTGAATCGGAACGAAGTTTAAGCACCTTACTTATTAGGTAGTAACTTATTGATTTAGAAGAAAATTAAAAATCAATTTGAAAACTTATAGAAAAAGAACTCCTTCCTCTGTATCACCCCTCCTCAATAATGCAGAGAAGTAAAAACTTACTAATAAACATGGTGGTACCAATAAAGATTTAAATAATCTTTGTTAAAGTGATGTTTAATTTTATGTGCCAACTTGACTGGGCCATGGGATGCCCAGATATTTGGTTAAACATTATTTCTGGTTTGTCTGTGAGGGTGTTTCTGGATGAAGTTAATATTTATCAGTCAATTAGTAAAGCAGAATGTACTCTCCAATGTGGGTGGGCTTTATTCAATCCACTGAAGGCCTAAATAGACTAAAAAGACTGAATAAGGAAGAATTCTTTCTTTCTGCATATCCTTGTGGTAGGATTTGGTCTTCTGCCTTTAGACTTAGACCGAAACTTATACCATCAAATAACCTGGTTCTCAGGTCAGACTCACTTTGTAACTATATCATCAGATCTACTGGGTCTGGATTTTTTAGTTTCTGTAACTGCGTGAGCCAATTCCTAAGAATAAATTTGTTTATATATATGTGCTATTATATATTATACAATATTATATTTATATATAATATGTTATATATACATATAATAAAATATCATATATTATATTATGCCATTCACATAATATGTAATATATATAATATATAATATATATAGTGTGTATATATGTGTATATATATGTATACACACACATATATGTATACACACACACATATATGTATACACAAAAGTTAAATGTATTAAGGTTCTCCAGAAACAGAACCAATACTATTTATTATGTTATATTACATTATATTATATTATATTATATTATATTATATTATATTATATTATATTATATTATATCATAATCCGGAGAACCCTATGTTGAGGAATGTCATCAAAAGACATGACCACTGATTGACCCTGTGGGTTGGATCTGGGCACCCGGAGGCCCTTCATTTCTTCCCCTGTTTTGGGAATGTGGGTTCTGCTTGCCTTTCCCACTGTCAGAAGCTTCTCCAAGGACATGGCCTTGAAATAGTTATATGGTGTTGAGAACACCCACACAATAAACATGACTAAATCCAGTTAAGGCCTCTTTCCACGTTTTCAAGATTTGGTGGGTGGGTGCAGGAATCCCTCTGTCTTGCTGCTGCTTCTGACAAGCCTTGTATGTTAAGTTCCCTCTGCTTATTACAACTGTTACCAGCAACCTGGAGTGGCCTGCCTCTTCCTTCAGTCTCTCTCTGCTCTCTGAGTACAGGGGCAGTTTCAGATGACACCCGGAAAGCCCCGTAGAGGGTTACAAACCAACTCCCTGACTGATACATTTAACTTATTTAAAATACTATGCAATAGCAAAAATACAGAAGAGAAAACCAAACTTGTGCTATTTTTTAATGTCATACATCGTTTTTCTTTCGCGTTTCCAAATTCTGAGTGTATAAAATTAGTCCAGGGTATACTGTAGTAGTGTTGTAAATATAACCTTTTATACAGTCTCTCCACAGCAGTTTCCGGACACTGGTGCCTGGTATTTCACTAATACAAAGGAATGATCTACTTCTTTATCAGAGATGAAGTTTGAAAGGTAAATACTTTGGAAGAGGGTGTATATTGCCTTCAATTTATGTGAAAGTGAATGTGTGGTATTAGATCCCTTTGAGTGTTCATTTCCCAAAGAAGGGATGGTTTGGAGAAAGAAAAGTAGCTGAAGAGGGTCACAGGAGAAAGAGGAGTTTGTATGCCCTAGGGTCCCTTTCTACTGATTTCACATTTGTATAAAGGCCACTCTCCCAGAGCTGACTGGGCACATCTCCACTCTGCTCTGACCCTTAGAAATAATTCCGGGGATAAGAGGTTGCCTTCTTTTAAGATTTAATCTATTCTCTAACTAGAACTGTGTGAAAATGTAAACTACTAAACAGATGTCAGTTTGCCATCTAGGGCAGCCTGACCCACTATATAAATTCCAGGGAGAGTGAAGAGAGAAAGGATTCTTTTTCTATTTGGGCTTATTGTAAGCATAAGTACTAGAATATTCTTCCGATAACAAGTAGAGTCGTGTCTCGATTGTTTACTCGTCAGGATCAACTTGACTGCTTTCTGAAGATCACTGTGACACAGCGAATGACAGAAAAGATCAGGCAAATTTTCAAAAAGAAATCGATTAAAGCCTGAGCTTTTGTCAGTCACTGAAAAGGAAAAATAAAATCCATGTATCTATTTTTAATGTGTATAAAATGCCAACTTCAATTTCATGCCAAATTGAGTGTCATTATAGGATTAAATAGTTTGGCTACTAATTTTTGACATCATAGACATAACATTTTAAAATTTGACTTTTTGGCTTTCTCCAAACATTAGGTTATCGCATGTTAAGTTTGAACTTAACACGCTGTCTTGTCCTTCTATTATCTAATCATTTCTAAAATTACCCATATTGAAGAGAATAACTTACTTTCTTAGTCATCTGCCTTCTAGCTCACGTTAATAAGAATCTATTAATGGTTCAATTTTCCAGTTTAAGTTTTTAGGGAAGTCTTCGAATTACCCCCCCAATGGAACTTTTTGTGGGTTTTTTTTTTATAACCTTTCACCTCATAGTTGCTTTATTTACATATCTGCTTATAATTACTGAAACATGCATTCTAGTTATTGTGTTAGGAGCTGCAGAGGCAAAGGTGAACAACACATACATTCAACCCTCAATGGTCTTGCAGTCTTTGGATAGGAGACATTTAAGAAGATCACAAAGCCATCCTACCACTCTAACTGCTACAAAAAAAGCATGCATAGGTTCTTGCTAGAAGAAAGTATAGAAATTCAGAGGGAGAGGCATAAATTTCAGCCTTCAGGTCTGAAGAAACATGTTAAGGTAAAATGATGTGAGTGAAATCTTCATCTTAAAGCATGACTGGGAGTAATGGCCGCAGACTGGTTGGAAGGATATTGCAATGGCACCATTGACCAGCAATAGAATGGTTCATACCATGGTGATATGTAAGCTAGAGAAAATTAAATTAAATTGAGATGGTTTAGGTAATATATTCACTAAATTTCTATTAATTTGTTCAAAGGGAACATATTCTTAATTAACTTTTATAATCACTGATAATTTAAATTCAGGCTCTGGGTTTCCTAGCATTTATTAGGAAAAAGTATGTTATGTTAGTCACAGAAATTTTCATAATAAAATGGGGGATATAATATGAATACTCACTCAGAAGTCTAATAATAACTGATTATCAGAAGTGAGCTCAAAAAACTGTAAATCTGCTATGTTTTCCCCAATCTACTGGGCTCTTTGAGGTAGGAAATCTGAATGACCAGCAGATACATTCTGATTCTCCTTTGTCTCTGTCTTGTTGGGCCACTTATGTTGAAATATTTCCATTAAATATATTTTTGATCTCAAACACTTAAAACCCTAGGTAAAAAAAGTTCATCTGTGGGGGAATAAGGTTTAGTTTATTTTTAAAATATCACTACATTGTTCAAACAAAATTATATTAATCATAAATAATTTAACTAATGTTCCAAAACATGGAGAAAATGTTAGGAAAATAACTCACCTAATAAAAATTATTTCACATACATATGAATGTATATATAGATGAAGAGAGCAAATGAGAGTAAGAACGAGAATAAGGGAATTTCAGGACATACTCTTAATTCCAAATCATATTATCTTAATTAAAATGTATTAATTTAAAATTTTCCCAAAGTTATTAAGAGAAAAAAGCAAATTTAAGTGACTCTAGAAACATTACTGAACTTTTAATAATTAACCCTTCATCCTAGGAAAAAATAACCTAGATGTCCTTCAGCAGATGAAGGGTTAAACAAATGTAGTATATCTTTACCCTGGAATGCCCAACACTAAAAATTAATCAACTCCTGACATAGAGGACAACCTGGAAAAATCTCCAGATTCTTCTCTGAGTGAAAAAAAAACTTTCTTAAAAGATTGCATGTTGTATGATTGCATTTATATAGCATATTTGAAATGGCAAAATGATAGAAATGGTGAACAGATTAGTGGTTGCTAGAGGTTAAGTAAGCGGTGGAGTGGGAAGGATGTAGATATGGCTCTAAAAGGGCTACACGGAATGACGGTGGTGAAAACAAACTGTATTGCAACTTTAGCAATGTCATTAGCTTGCTTGTGATATCATGCTGTAGTCTTCCAAGATGTTACCTTTGGGGAAACAGGGTGAGGGAACTCCAGATCTGCCTGTATTATTTCTTACAACTGCAATCTGCGATTCTTTCAAAATTGGAAGCTTAATTTAAAAAGAAAAAACAGAGTTGATGAGAAAAAGAAGGTTGAGACACCGCACTGAGAAACTCAGTAATCCTAAAAAGATAGGAACCTAATTAAAATATTAACGGTTTTATACATGTTAAGTGGTCAAAAAATGCATAAAGAGTACAATAAATATGACATTTTATCTTGAGGAAAAAAACCCTCAAAGCCTAAAGAATTGTGTGCCTAATCAACCCCTGGGAAAGGCTTTATTATGTGGGTTCCTACGGTTTTTATGTTTTCAAAAATATCACGAAGTTCTGATGAGCTTTTATGAGAAGAAAAATAAAAATCAGGTTTTCTTTGGAGAGTCTTAGCAACTATGATTATTTTTTGATAGGTTATAGGAGTAAGGAACACCATAATAGAAAGCCACTAGGAAGAAATTTCAGAACTTAGATAATCTTGTCATTTATTCAAGGGACTTGGTCAGTCATAATGTAAAGAAAAATAACTACGTTTTTAGTACTACGTTGTCACGTGTTAAGAATGAAAATAATTTCGGTTAGAAAGTATTTTTTTTTTTACAAACTAACTCTGTAAAGGCACAGAAAAAAAACAGGGAAATGTGAGTATCTTAGCTTCATTTTAAGCTGATCTTTGTAAAATGGAATTCTTCCAAAGTAAGCATTTATAGTACCATTTTGAGCAAAATGTAATATTGAAATCTGTATGAATGTGCATTAATTTAATCCATGTGTGCCTATGTTAGCAACCAACTAGAGAATTAATATCTATCCCTTCCATAGTGATAAAGACTCAAATTCTTCACAACATTGTAAACCCTTCTTAACTAAATCATGGTTATGATAATAAATTCACATCTTGAAGGGCTTAAACACAAGAGAATAAAGAACTTAATAATGAAAGTTAATGGGTTACAATCCATTTAAACTGTATATTCAGAAAGACCATGTTTCATTGGGGAGCTTTTGCCAGCTTAATAAATGAGAATCTTCTGTCCTGCATGTAAGAAATAAGCCTGGTTAACCACACAAGCAAGGTCAGCTCACTGATCTAAACACAACTGGAGAAGACAGAAGGTGTTTGAAGGACACTTTATCTCCAAACCTAGACCATGACCTTGACACAGGGACATTTTTTCCTTTATTATAAAATAGCTATTTACAGTGATTTTGTTTTTGAATTAATTGTTTGAGGAAAGAAGTAGTTTTCCACACTAAGATAAAAAATATCTATAAGGGTAAAACTTCAAGTTATTCCCCATCTATTTCGTATTTGTGGGGCTCAAAGACAGAAGCCACCTTAATGAAGGAATTAAAATGTTTCATGAAACAGAGGAGATGGTGTTCTGCTGTAAGAGTCAGCCAGGCTGGTTTTTGGAGTTAGGCCATATAACCCCCAAGAGATCGTCTTTGTTCCATAGGCAGATCCATTACCATATTTCTCTGAATATTTATTAACTAACCTGAACTAACTGACCTGCCACTCTGAAACAGGTGCCCAGCTCTGCCCCTGGTGTGTGTCTAAAGATGCATATGGGAGAGAATTAGAAATTAATATTGTGAATTAGAAATATATAAACTGGGCAAGTGGACAAGGTTTTGCTCAAGGGGTGGAACTGGAGGGAGAGAACATGACTCCCTGAAAGAAAATAGCCACGAGTGAAGTGGAAGTCTGGGAGATGGGGCAAAACTGCACATCAGGCCCTACAAGCAGAGAGAGCATTGGGGCATGGTAAGGTGTGAGACTGTGTCGGGCCATCTGGCCACTTAGGACACACACACACACACACACACACGCACACCCTGCCCTCTCCCAGTCTTCTTCCTGACTGTGTATACTTGAGAAACACAGAGCTGTGATATACAGGAAATAACTGTGTCATTATGACCCAGTTTTAGAAAAAAAAAAAACTGGTTATAAATAGAAAAAACTGCTTATAAATGTAAAGGAGGAGAAAAACTAGCATTTAGAAAACCCACCATGGCAGAGCTGGTGGTGATAGCAAAGATCTCTGATGATAAGTATACATGGTACAAATCACAAAATTCAGGGATATTAAGAAGTATAATTCTATTTTTCTATTGCTCAATTTGATTTTTTTTTTTTACATTTTCATTCAGGTGGAACAGAAGAAATTGACTAAAAATTTTTCAGAGACCTTCTGAATCCACAAATCAGTACCCAAGTTGCAGGAGCCTTATAGAGGGCCAAAGGGTAGGAAGATCCTCTTGTCATTTCTTCACTCAGGTGAGATGTCCATCATCCTGTTTGGTCATTGGCCAACAGACTATGTAGGTAAATGCCAAATCATTCCTTATTGTTCTTCATCCAGGTTTTTTGTTCTAAGTGACACATTTGTGACTTAGATCATGGGGTCATGGGAATTATCTTGCTATGCTCTGCTTCCCTGGGTGGGCAGACATTTCAGTGAGGTTGTCTCAGCCTCATTAGTTTAGATCTACATCTCGGGCAGTAAGTGGATCCTGAAATCCTCCTGGAGGACTTCCTCATTCCCAAGGTTCTTCCAAGATTTCCCAGTGTAGGTCCCTTCTCTGAAGGACCCACTAGGATCTTAAAGCATCTCATTTTTCTTCCTCCTCTCCTTTCTCCTCCAACATGGGGCTGGCTCTTCTACGTGGACCACTTCTACAAATAGAAATTGATTGAACTGGGTCTTTTGAGGCTGTTATAGTACCAGAAATAATAGAAGCCTAACCAATAATAGATTTGCTAATTTATAACCATAACAATTTATAATTTCCTAATCGTTTCCTAATTTATAAGCCTGGTGTCTTCTCAAGGCTTGTGGAGATAAAATTCTCAGAATATAATTCTTTTTCCCTGCCTTTAATCTGTCAAATCCTCTCCCTTAGGGCAAGGAGTCTAGAAAGGTCTAAATACTTTATTTTTTATTTATTTTATTTTTTTTAAAGATTTTATTTATTTATTTGACAGAGAGAGACACAGCGAGAGAGGGAACACAAGCAGGGGGAGTGGGAGAGGGAGAAGCAGGCTTCCCGCGGAGCAGGGAGCCCGACGCGGGGCTCGATCCCAGAACTCTGGGATCATGACCTGAACGGAAGGCAGACGCTTAACGACTGAGCCACCCAGGTGCCCCCTAAATACTTTAATTTGGGGAAAATGGGTGAGTAGAGAAGCAAAAGAAGTTATAAAAGAAAGAGATGATAGATAGATGATAGATAGATATAGATAGATAGATAGATAGATAGATAGATAGATAGATAGATAGATGATAGATAAATTACTCTGCCACATAAGTGAAACCTCCACCTAATCCTGTTAATGGACACTTAGAAAAGTGAATTATGAAATACTGTGAATGCTATAATGGTATACTGCTGGGTAAAGCTAAGACACAGAGATTACTTTCCTTTTTACCCATTATTTAGGATCTTGCAGTAATAGTCTTGGCATCCTTACAACTCAATAAATGCTAATCTTTGAGAATTTTCTGTAATAGCAACATCGAAATGTTATTTAGCACTAGGCCAAGTGGTCAAAAATCCTCAAATGTGAGAGACACATGTCTTTCTTATTAATAACAATGTTAAATAAAGTTAGTCCATATGTGACAAAGGACTATGGAACATGAAACAAATGTGGGTTGAAGGCATATAGAGATTTCATTCATGTACAATTTTCCTTTTTAGAGAATCTTTCAAACAAACATAAGATAACCAACATTAAAGATAGTTATTTACTGAAATTAAAAGTAGATAGCTGTATATTATCTCGATAAGTGTTTTTACTTTAGATTGATAAATACTTGTGCATATGACCTCTGTTAAAGCTAGATACTCAATTGTAGTTGGGTGCAGGTAGTTGGGTTTTACTTGTTTACTGACTTGTTTAGGTGTATCAGGTAATGTTAGAAAAATACTTCAATCCCTATTCGAAAGGCAGTGTTTCCCACTGCATCCATCTAAGTGGGAGCAAAACTGGTAGGAAACCAGGTAAAAATACTGTAACATCATAGTTAGGATAGTATCAATTACCATGTGTTGAGTTTTATTCATTCCATAACTCATTTACTCTTTGTGACAGCTCTGTAAGGGTGCACTCTTATTATATTCATTCATAGGTAAGGAAACTGAGACACTGAGAGCTTGTGTAGCTTGTCTAAGTAAGTGGACAAGTCAGGATTTACAACCAGACAGCTTGGCAATAGACTGCCTGAACTTCCCTTCCTCGCTCTACATTCCAGAAAGTTCAGTTCCCTTAGACCTCGCAAAATGAGAGGTAATTAGCCTGAGCATAGAGGCAGCAAAGCTTCAAAACAGGGTTTCAATGTAAAGACAGTCAAAGGCAAATATTGTTGTTCTAATCCAAATTATTGGTGATTTTTAGTAAGTTCACATATGTTTATTTGGACAGATAAAATGTTAATTTGTTCAACTGGTTAAAGGATTCACACGTGAGGATATATTATTTAGGTATATATAATTAGCTTAACCTTTCTCCTGAGGCCCTGTCTAAAGGCTTTTTCCTTCTTGGTGACTAGCTGTGGTCAATCTGTACTTGAATACTTGAGACCGTATGGAAATATGAAGTGCTAGGTAGTAAGGAGGGTCTTTAGAGAAAAACAAAAGTATAAGTTTAATTTACTTTCCTAAAGAAACCCACAGATCAGATCATCTCACAACACACAAACTTTTCAGAAAATGTGGTATAAGGTAGAGAGAAAAATTTGAAGTCAGGCAGACTGGAATGTGTACTTGTTTGTGCTGTGACCTTGGGAAAGTTAACTGACTTCTCTGATCCTTAGTTTCATAACTGTAAAGTGCAAATAAAGCTGCCTATGCGGGTTGCTGTACAGATTAAGTGACATGAAATGTAAATCCTCCTTGAGCCGTTGTGGTAGGTGCTTTATAGAAGCAACTATCTCTGTTTGGGCAAGATCATGGTAATGGTAACTAGGAAAATTGAACTTCTGTCACCGAACCTCTGAAGTCAGCCAACAATATATCTGTTGAGCATGAAAAGTTCTGTCTAGACTCTCATTCATGAGTTGCAGAATAGGATGCCCTCTGTGGCCAAACTGCCTGAGTTTGAATCCTACATCTCTCACTTACCAGGGGGTTGCTTACTAGGCAAGTTGCTTCATGTTCTTATGTCTTAGTTACTCATCTGTACAATGTACACAATAATACTCTCTTCATTGGTTGTTAGGAAGATGAAGTAAGTTACTATTTATAAATATCTTAGAGCAGTGACTTACACATAATTAGCACTGTAGAAGTGTTTGTTCAATAAATACCATTACAATGTATTTCTGACTTAAACTCTAATAATGGATTAGACAGGATGATTTTTTAGTCACATACATTTCTGGTATTCTTTGATTTGTGATTCAAATAGACATTTGTTCTGTATCTATTATAGAGGTAATCAGAGGTATAAGCTTTTGGATATTTAGTAAATACTGTTTTATTTTTTTTTTTAAAGATTTTATTTATTTATTTGACAGAGAGATAGACAGAAGAGCACAAGCAGAGGGAGTGGCAGAGGGAGAGGGAGAAGCAGGCTCTGCACTGAGCAGGAAACCCGATGCAGGACTCGATCCCAGGACCCTGAGATCATGACCTGAGCCGAAGGCAGACGCTTAACCATCTGAGCCACCCAGGCACCCCAGTAAATACTATTTTAAAAGACTGATTAATTCAGCTGCACAATATTGGTCTGAAGCTACTTTTTCTATGGACCCACAATATCTGTATTTTTTTTAAATTGAAATCATGGTGTCTTTTGTGTATTTAAAGTGAAATATGGCAAGTGAAATTTGAAGTCATTACATATTCCCCAAGATGTTTGACTTCATATATCCCCCTTGTAAATATTTGAGTTCAGGCAAGAAGAAGGGAAGAAGCCTGAGCAAAACTGCAGTCACCTTGATGCCAAGGATTGTGACTGTCAACAGCAAAATTAGATTATCCTTATGGAAACAGGTGATCAGGACTTGGAGTCAGCAATTTCCTCCTGTCCTCAAGAGTTCTGTCGTGTTAATCTTCGGTCCTGTTGCCAACCAATCAGATTGTTCCCCAAATTTGAACTCCATTCTCCATACTGGACTCAAAGTGTTCCAGACTTATTTCTGATCCCAGTGTATGATTAGATGCTGACTGAGTGAGTGTCTCAGACAAGTGATGAGACACCTTGTCAAGGTTATAGTCAGTAACTCAGACACTCCAACTCATATAATTTAGAGTTGGAAGGTGGTGGCTGCATTTATTTCTGTTAAGTGAGCATGGGAGATAAATGGCAGGCTTCATTTTGCAGCTTAACACTTTTGTGCAGGTGAATAATGGATAGCTAAAAGCACTGACGATATCTTAACAAAAGAAGAATGGGAACTGGGATTAAGTTTCCTCCATGTGTCTAAAATAATATCCCCTATCTTTTAGGTATTATTGTCATCTCAATGGTACCCCCATTCATTAAACTTATTTTCGGCAAAACCTAACCATATGAGAATCAACTGAAAGATTATTAAGTATGATTTCTGTGGAGTGCAGACCATGTCATATAAACTCCTAATATATTTTGTCAGAAGGTTACATCCAGCTCAAGAGTAAAATTTAAAACTGAATTTTAAAGAATATAGTTATGGATGAAAGCTTAAAAGGAATGTTTTCCAGATGAAACTAGAAGTTGGAATCCACAAAAATATAATGTGATGGAAATATAGTTAAGCTTCAGAAAACATAGACTCCCATGCCTGGTTTCTGTGTAGGAAGTCAGAAGCAAGCATCACGAAAAGCACTTCAGATGCATACGCCATCAAGAAAGAGGAAGGCTCTTTCTAGTTTCCTACAAAATGTCAGGTATTGACTTTCAAAACTTTGATAGAGAGAAATATAAAATCTTTTATCTCTGCCTGCTCTTCAGTGGTGACTCTGTTGATTTGTGCTGAAGGGAAGGACATGGATGGGGGTTAAATGTGACTCACCCATATACTTAGAGCTCAAGAAAATATGAGTTTTTAAACTACTTGCTCCCCTTGGCCATTCCTGCTTCTTGGTTTAGCTATTAATCTAATTATTCCAATCAGGCTGAATTCCCTAGCTGCTAAAGTTTGTTAGAAGCCACAGCAAGGGAAAGGTTAGTGGTACCCATCCCTTGATTGCTGAATGCCTGGGGTCCTTCTCTATGGCAGGATGATGCATTGTTCCTGTGCTTACATTGCCATTATACGACTGTTCTACAAGCCAGTATATAATTTTACAATCCTTCTCATTATTAGCACATTTCAATAAAGTTCAAATTTGTATAGCCTCAAAGCCATTAACATTTTCTAGCACATTCTGGGTGGCACATTGCTCATTCAGAAAAATGTCTGTAGAGGAACGCTCTTCTGATATATTACACTCCTTGGTTCATCATTTAAAACTTGAGACATCCACCAGCATATACATCTTATTTAAAGTGTCAAAAGAGGGCAAAAAAATTGCACTGACTTAAAAAGCCTTGTTACTTAAACTTCAGGGATCACTGCATCCATTTTCTCTCTTCTGTGTTAACCATTTTTTCCCTATTTTTCTCTCTATTCATTGACTTTTAAATGAGAGTCACAGGAGGGAGAGAATGGGCAAGCACCTTTTAAAGAATAGTATTTAAACCCAAAGTTTTAGGAAAAAAATAAAATTATTATTTGTCCAGGTTTAACTGAGGCAACGTAGAAACAATCTATATTCTAAGGAGCATTTTCTTTGCGGTTAACATTTTTGCAAAATATTGTTATTCAGGTAGGTGAGGCTTAAAAAACAATTGAAATTTCTCACTTTTGTAGAGAGACTCAATAAAACTATTAAAGTCTGTAAGGAGGTTCTTGGAGTTTAAAAATTACAGCATTGATCTTTTTTGTCATTCTTTAGGAATTTGTCATGGGATAAATCAGTAAAGAACATGACTATCATTTGGCTGAGTAGAGGCTCAGTATCATTGTTTACTTTGTATGCTCTTATGTATGGTTGGGATAGAATGAATGGTCATCTCCTAATTGTGAGTGATGAAGTGTGCTTTTCTGAATGACTCTCCTTTTACTTATTTTGATAGTGAAATTGTCACCATTTGAGATTTATTCTTTCAGTGGTTCTCAAACTCTGCTAGACTCTGATTCCCCAGAGAAGATTTTTAACAACAAAGATGCCCAAAGCCCACATGCAGAAGAGTCTGTTTGCAAGTAGCTGGGATAGAGTGTTGATTTCTGCAGTTTTATCTACTTCTTAAGTGATTCTGAGACACTTAGTTTGGGAAACACTGAGTTCAAGTGATTCTTCAGTGGATTCGTATAAAATACAGATCTTCCTAGGAGATAAGATATTATCATACATTTATGTCCTAGATTGAAGTTTTGTTTTGTTTTTCTAATTTGTTTCAGCCTCATAGGATGACCCTTCTTGAAGAAGACCAGTGGTATGCTGACAAAGTGGCTGAAGGAGGGGTGGGTGGTGGGTTAGGGGATTGGAGAGAAAAAGCCTTGATTTATAGCATTTGCCAATTTCTATGGTGTAAATTCTTTATCATGGCCCATTTCAAGCTAATAATGGATTAGCAATCATGTCATAAAGTTTCTGAATATTTACCAATTACCTCTTGCGAGCCGATGACATGAGGCTCCTACACACCACTGAGACTGTAACTATTTTTGAGAAAGAAGGAAGGTAGGCTCTGAATATATGGCCCTGGGCCAGTAAGGTATGGCTGGGTGTGATGCTCTGATAAGGACATCCAGGGAAGGGTTATGTTCAAAAGCCAACAAACAAAAGATATAAGAAAGGAGATTCTGTTTAAAAGTTCAACAAGATTTTATTTGGGATGTAGTTTTTTGGACCTAGTAAAAAAGCTGTATGGATGAGAAAAATCCAGGAAGGTGGAGGAGGTCAGATTTCAGGTTAATGACAACATGTAGGCAGCCCAAACAAGAGGCATCTCAGATAAGAGGAGATGAGCCACTAATAAGTAACCTAACAGGTCCACACAAAATCAAGCAGTAGATCAGTCAAGATGTCAAAGCCAGATGAAGTAGATAACATGTCTCAAAGAGTGGCAAGCAGGAG
Source organism: Leptonychotes weddellii (assembly GCF_054177405.1). NCBI lineage: Eukaryota > Metazoa > Chordata > Mammalia > Carnivora > Phocidae > Leptonychotes > Leptonychotes weddellii. The sequence goes on along the minus strand of NC_138371.1, from coordinate 82,449,502 downwards.
AGAAGACAATTTGTGGGTGAGATTGAAGACCAAGCCAGGACAAATATCAGGAGTGCTGATGCTGATTGCCTTGCTATGTTTATGCAGCATCGGGGGCAAAGGAGACCCTTAATACAGTAAAGCTGTATGGTAATTTACACCACTGAAATACAGAGATTTAAAGGGGAAACTCAAATTATTCTAATTAGAGTGACGACTTGCTAAACTATGTGATGTCAAATTGTGCATGGATATTAACTTCCTGACAGACACTATGGGAAACTCCTCATTGGTAGTGTCCTTACTTAGAGGCCACATTCTAATTTAAGGTTTTCTTTTTCAAATACAACAATATCAAAAATGGCTACCAGCTTTCTGAAATGTTAGTACCTTATGATTTCTCTGGCAATAGGCAGTGATCTTCAAATCATATATTTCCCTTATGCTCACAGTGGCAGACCATTGGAGTACTCATGAGCTTTTGTTCTATCATCTAAAAGTCACTTGTAGAACAGGAAGAATTACTACTTTAACTACTTCCCAATCAGAGTGATCTCTCTTATCCCAAGTAAAAAAATAGAATGATCAATGATTGAGTGGCATCTTAAGAGTACAAAGGGGGTTCATGAAGATATTGGAAGGACAACCAGTTTGCTTTTTCTAAAATAATAGTTGACATAACTATACACAAAAACTAATATAATATGTTAAGATAAAGATAATATTTCAAGAAATAATTTGTCTCTCTGTTATAGTGACAAGAACCTTATATAATCAATTATAGGGAAAAGGAAATAGAGCAGATTTATACCCACAGAAACAAATTCTGAATGAATATCTTTATTATAAATGTATATTCATTTTTCTCATTTGATTTTGTCCAAATTATTTCTCACTCTGACACTCTTTTTGCAATACAATCAAGCATAAAGATTTAGAGAATGATAGTACTGTTTCTTATTGGTTTTATATGTGAGCTGCATCCCCAAACCAAATTAACTCATGAAAGGTGATAAAAAGATTTGATACCACAGAATGAAGAGAAATATGCTATTTACAAGTGCCAGCCTTGAGGGTCTCAGATCAAAAGCCAATTAAAAAACAAAAACTACCTGGAGATATTAAGGCAGATTATTTTACTTCATATATTTCAAGAACATAATTTCTTTTCCATGGCACTCCTCTAGCCTCTAATTTGGACCCTACATAAGTTAAATTGTACAGTTTAATGCAAGGGTATTAAATTGTATAATTTAATTTATAATTCAGTATAAACTTAATAAATTTATATGTAGTAAAGGGGTGGAGTATAATGCACTCTTCGGTGCATAATTTAAGAATAATCAGAAACAGCATAATACAAAAGTGCTTTTATTTGTCTGATCATTGATAATTAATAATAAAACAATAATGTGAAAGCTAAAAACTGTGATCTAAGAAAAAAAGAATACAATTATACCTATCATGAAGATCAGGATAATTTGACTCTTTGCTTTTTGATAACCAGAGAAAATAGAAAATGTTATTGATTTTATGATTATTTCTCATTTCTAATGAAATGAGAAAGCAAACCAAATAATTTTATGATTATTTCTCATTTCTAATGAAATGAGAAAGCAAGCCACATTTTTCAGGAAATAAAATATTTTCTCCTTAGACTCTACATTAATTTGTATAGAGATACTAAGTAATGCCACATTCAAGGTCCTCAGTAATTTATGGTAAATGTAGTATATACTTATCATGGTGATTCCACCTGAGATGCATCATATGTAATTCATAAAAGTGGCTTTAAATTTGTTCAATAGATCTTCAAATCTACAGAAGTCAAATTTCTGGGAAGTATCAAAATTATGTTGGAAAATAATCTCCTAATTTCTTCATCCTTAATAAGTTATCCAATTACAAAACAACAACAACAACTATATTTGTAGGTGATCTTAGTATATGAGAACCCATGTGTTTAAGAATAGCATCTTTTGATAATGTTGTATGGTAGAAATGATAAGAGAGCTTTACCTTCTCTCCAGGTTGTCCTGTGAAAAATCTACCTACTTTTCCAGAAAAGTTATGAAAAAAAATTCCAAAACCATTAGAAATGATGTTTAAACATACCAGGGAATTTGTATGTAAGTTAAAGGAAATAATGCTTCAATTGTGTTATTTTACAATGAAAGCCTTAGATTAGATGTAGGTAAGAGACCTGTATCTCTTTGCAAATGTTATTTGTTTTTTCCCAGAAATATATTAAAAAGATAATTTTTATGCCCAGAATGGCATAATTTTCACTTAAATTAATTTTCTCAAGAACAGAATAAATAAAAAGTACAAAGAATGAGATAAATTCAGTTGTTTTATGAATAGCATTTGCAGTTGTTTAAGATAGAAGATTTCTCTGAAAAATTACATAAAGAAAAAACAACTCTAGATAATGGCGCTACTGTTTCTGTAGTTTCTAAATACTACCTTTTAAAGTTATTGCTCAAATGTAGATATTTAATTATTTGAAAGATAAAGACAGAATTTCCAACTCTAAAAGAGGAAAAAAATTACAATTTTTAGAAAATTGAAACTTTGTTAGACACAAATCTCTGAATCTCTGAGAGACAAAAGATGACTTTCCATCAGTTTGGAAGCCATTTTATAAAAATCTCTTTGGGTCTGTGCTGAATAGAAGAAGCAATAAGTATAGCTCAACCTTGGAGTGATAAATAACAGTTGAGTTTTTTACAGGATTGAACAGTTTAAATTCCAGTCATTAATAAGTGAAGGCCACTGCCAAATAATAACAATAAATGTGAATACAATAACAAGAGCACAAATAAATGAGTTCTTGGAAGAAATAATTCTGTGAGCAGACACTAAATCAGCAGTGACTACTGTCTTGCAAGAGTGTATCAACACCTCTTTTCATGTTACTCTAATATCCTGAGCAATGGCATTATATATTGTAAGTAAAAGAGTAACTAAAAGCTATAAACTAAAAACTAAAAGTAAAAAGTAACTAAAAATATATTTTAAAACAAACAACAAAAAGCCCCAAACTCTGAATTCTAACTCTCTTAATGAAAAATAAATTCAACGGAGTAAAATTGATCCAATTTTTACTATTATTCTACTATTGTATGTGTGAGATCAATAGTGCATAGTCAAAAAAAAAAAAAAGAAGTGCGTAGTCCTATATGAATGGAAACTTGACCCACTGACAGCCGATCAGCAGCCTTGAGATTGGAATTTTGCCTTCATAATGGCCAATAAAATTGTTATGGACTTACATTTGCAAATATCACAATCCAGGGGACTGTTGAACTTCTTGTGATGAATAATGGTCTTGGTTTTTGTGAAGGATCCAGTTTAGGGGTTCTGAAGCCTCTGAGGATGGGGGAGGAGGGAAAAATGAGAGTGAGGAGGCGTGAACTGATGGGCTCCTCCCTTTGGAGGTGCCATTGGCAGTCTGTCTTAACTGCTTGAAAGGTATTTCTGGCAAAGGGACAATAGGCTTAGAGTATTCTTGCTTGATTTTGCCCCAGCAGACTCAAAACTATTGGGCTGAGTTCAGTGAAAATTAAAACAATAATAAAGATAAAGCATTTGACATTAAACAGTTGTCTTGTTTGAGTATGAGCATTTGACTTCCAAAACTATATTAAACATTTCATCTATTAACCTGTTTTGAGAGATAAATCATTTAAAACGTTGTGCTTTGCTGAAGGTTGGGCACGTAAAGTGCTTACGAAGTTTAAGACTATAGATCTTATAATTTGGGTTAAATCCTAGATAGAAAAAGCCATTTGTCCTCAAAACTAATGTTATGTATTTAAAATCGGAGCATTGACTTTCCTCAGGTTTTGTTTTTTCAGTTTTACCTATTATGGAATATTCCATAAGTACAATTATGCATTATCAACTTTGGTTGAATGAGAAGTAAGAAATACGGAATAGAAGATATTAAAATTAACAATGTATCTCTATGCCTTTTCCTGAGATTATGCTTTTACTGTTTAAATGCCCCTGGATCTCCTTGTCATCTTTTGTTTGTTTGCCCCACAGTTTCTGGTACTTTTTTGGACCTCCCACTAATGAAGCTAATTTCCTGTATTCAAATACATATAAACACATGCATTAGACAATATAGAAATTGGGAGGAATGAGAGTTATGGATAGTGCTTGTGCATTATCCCAGTAATCTATTCTATAACAAAATATTCCAAAACTTATTTGCTTAAAATTGTCATTTGTTTTGCTACAAATCTCCAGTTTGGACAGGTCTCTGTGCAGATGTTCATCTCAGCTCCACAAGGCTTCAGCTGGGATTTCTTAACCGTGGCTGAAGGATCCACTTCCAAAATGGCTCACTCGCAAGGCTGGTAAGTTGTCCCTGATGGTCAACTGGGAGGTCTATCAGGGCTATTGGCTAGGGGCTAATTCTTATCCACCTGAGCTTCTCCATAGTGCTGCCTTTACTTTTTCAACATATAGCTTCAAAAAGCGAGTGTTCCAATGGATAGGAGGGGGAAGCTTCCAAATTCTTGGAAGTTGGCACAGGCCAACATTCACCATAGTCTTATTGTTGAACAGTCAGAGCCCAAGGAAAAGGATCATTGACTCGACCTCTCTTTGGGAAAAGTGTGAAAAAAATTGTGGCCTCCTTAAATCACCACAGATGTGTTGTGCCAGGCTTGGAATCTCAAAATCTGCCCATATGAAAAGCTGCAGTAGGTGGCCATCAACACAGTGTGATCTTTCTTACATTCAAATTAATTTTCACAATAGCCTCCCAGAGTACCTAAAGTTTAGTCACTGAATTTTAGAGATAAAACTTATCTCTGCCTGATTCCCTCATTTTAACAATAAGAAGGAAGAAGAAAAAAAAAAAGGAAACTCATGTGTTCAATGCACAGTCAATAGCAAATTTCGGTTGGAACTCTGACATCTAAAAAGGTTCCTTCTCCCATCTTTGGACTATGCGTTGTCTTCAGAAAGTTCCTGTTACTACATACACAAGAAACCTATGAAATCTTAACATCACATCACAAGGTAAATTTACTAGATTGACTAGGTGTGGCTTCCTTTGTGGCTAGGAAGTGGGCATAGATGGGAAATAGAATTAATGAGGTAGAAATAGAAGGAAACATACGGACACTGGGTGATTTAAATGAACAAAAGAGAGTAGAAAATGAATTTGGTGGAAAATTCTTAAGTTTCACCCTGAGGACAAAAAGAAAGGATTTAATAGATTTTAGTTTAATTTAAGCACTAACTAGAATAAAAGTATAATTATGATATTTTGATCTGTAAATATATAAAAATGACAGTTCTTTTGCATATGAAAGCATAAAAATGATCTGCATTATGCCTTGTTGAAGAATAATGAGGGATGTCTTAAATATCACATAAGCTCATCTAAATGGCTTTCATACAGCATCTTCCTTTATTCAATTCTGGAAGATTTTTTAAAACTGCTTGAAATTGATTAGGCCATCTTTGGTTCCCTAACATAATAAAGCTTAGAAAATAGCTTTCCCTGAGCTGCTGTATATTGTAATTTAAATTGAGTGATTTTCTAGCCGAGTCAGGTAAACGATGAGCCAAACTACACTATGGCCTTAGGTGAACCTATTCTAAGAACAAGCAACTTATGCTTTAACTTGTTTTAGCAGATAAAACACAGGGGATACCGTTTATTAACCTTGTTCTCTGCAGGCAGAGGCTTTGTATGTTGTGGTGCATCTGTGGGGTTGGATTGAATTGACCAGTTTAGCCAAACTGACCAGTCCTCTCAGAGCTAAGGATGCACAACCAGACTTAATTATAATTTAGATGTAGATATCAGGGTTTCTTTTTTCTTTTCTTTTCCTTTCCTTTCCTTTCCTTTCCTTTCCTTTTCTTTCCTTCTCTTTCCTTCCCTTCCCTTCCCTTCCCTTCCCTTCCCTTCTTCCTTCTTTCAGAAAAGTAGAGGTGGTTTGCCACTATGTATTACAAAAGCAGGGAGTGAGTCTATCGATACATTCAACTATTTCTCTCTGGCTAGAATAAAAATAACCTACTTTATACACACTATCTATAATAGTTACACAGTCATGACAACTATATTTAAAAATAGCTACTGAAATATGTCAGGACAGTTAGCTGAAAATAATAGACACTGCCTATTGCTGATTTAAGCAGAATTTGGGTTTATTCAAAGGAAGTTCCGAAGTTCCGAAAAATGCCAAAAGTCCACGCTCAGAGCATTTATTGCCAGTGATGAGACCTCAAAATTCTGCCATATGACTAGTCCAGTGGTGGTCCAGTGGGCTATTACTGGGCTCATCTTCCACAGCTTGCACCACTCATCTACTAGCATGGAACTAGAAAGGCTGCCAAAGCTTACCACATAACAACCAAATTCTTGTGGTTTCTAGCTTTTGTCTGACCAGGCACAACACATGGGTGGAGCCAAAATGTCTTAGCTCAGGCTGCCATAGTAAAGTGTCATGGATGGGGTGCCTTAGTGAGCAGACACTGAATTTCTTACAGTTCTGGAGGCTGGAAAGTTCAATATTAATGTTCAACAGTGTTTAGTTTCTAGTAAGGGGTCTCTTCCTGTCTTACAGATGGCTGCCTTCTTGTTATGTCCTTATGAGGTACACAAAGGGAGGGCTCTGTTCTCTTCTTATCAGGTCCCTAATCCCATCATGGAGGCTACATGCTTAGGAACTCATCTAAATGTAACTAGTTTCCCAAAGGCCCCACCTTCAAATGTCATCACTTTGGGTTTTAGGGGTTTAACATATGGATTTTGGTGAAGTTCAAACCTTGAGTCCATAGCACAAGATTCCCCGACATCAAATCATTTGCCTTTGTGTCTTAGAGGATGTACTGAACCCTTGGCAACTCTGAAAGGAGGTAGATAACAAATATTCTCCCTTCATTCTTTTTCTTTCTTCCTCTTTGATCTAATGTTGGAGCTTCCCACTGGCCCTAAGCCCCTGAGAGCATGGGAGTCCCCTTTTGTCAGAGTCCCTATTAGCTAAGTGTTTCTATATATTTATAATATTTATATAAATCAACTTATTTGTTTTATATTTATATTAATTATTTATATATCTATATTTATATATATACTGAATAAATGATTCCTCATGTTCACTGAATTCTGGACTCCTGTTGTCCACAAAAGGTGCAATATATTTTTTGAGTAGACATATACAGTATCAGAGCCAGACTTTCAGTCACACTGGCCCTGACATTTTACAAGTCCCCAAGCCTTAGGGTCTTGGCTATGAGGACGTCTATTTCACATTCTCCCCAGTTTGAACATATCTTTGTCCAAGTACCTTCTCCCTTGCGGTTCTATCTAGACCTCAGCCAATCCAATTCTGCTCCTGCCTTAAACTCACTCTTAATACAGATGGTTTCTAGAGATTGGATAGAGATGGGCATGATCCTTCATGTCAAAAAGGCTTTAAAAGTCTTTTCTGGCCTGAAAAAGAAATGGTTATGGCCTAAAATGAACACATCCTTTGAAGGAATTTCTTCGCCATCATATAATAAGAAATTATGGGATTTTACCAGATATGGGAATTTGACTTATTTTTAGGGGGCTGGTAGCAATATTGTGCCAACAGAAATGATAACAAGAATTTAACAAATTTTATAATGTTTTAAAATCATATGTAGAATTTTTATTCCCAAACTATAAGTTTCATATTCTAAGTGGAAGTTTGTGATATAAATGTTGAAAATGTCTTAACTGGATAATGAAGCAGAACAACCTAATTTCAACTCATTTAATATCCATTAAGACATCACAAAGTATTTATTGATTTGCTAAAAGAAAAATGAGAGAAAACAAGAATTGATTGGCTATTCACCCAAAACTTTATTAAACAGAGATGTAATTTAAATAGATTTTGAAAAAACTCTTAATTAGACTTAATTGACTAGTAAGACAACATCTATGGAAACCTCCATATATCAATATTTGAGATAAAAAATAGTACTCTATTAACTCTCCATAATCAAAACAAACGTGAGATGCTCAATTAACATTGGTTTCTTGCAAAACATATCTTGACTGGTAATTTTTCTCCAGTTTTAGAATACCATTTATTTTCTTAAGACTAACATTCCATTGTCATCAGGCACCTCCCACTCTGAGGGGTGCATGTAGGTCTGTGGAATAAGTGAGGATTATATGTAAGCACACTGAGAAAGGGTATTTGGGAGTAAGTAAGTTGGGTTTAGGTCCCAGACCTGCCACTAACATCTGTTTGATCTTGGCCCAGAGCTTTAACTTTTCTATTCCTTGATTTCCTTAAACGAAAAGTAATGACATCAGGTAATTCCTGAGGAATAATAGGACTAGAATGCTGTGTCCATTATGAAACAGTGACAAACCTAACATTTATATAAATGCTTTCCTTAGTTTCCACCCATTGATTCGATAATTTTATATTCCCTTCTATAGAATCTTCTCTCATTCTGAAAATGTATTATGCGCTGGGGATGCAAAGTTGCATAATAAAAAGAAAGGCAGGTATGTTAAATAAAATTTGCACAACAAAATCATGGCTCAAATATGAAATTAAAATGTGCCATGATTTTAACAATTGATAGACTATCAGAAAAGAGAATCCATATGCCATTAATTCTAGGATTCTCAACAAGGGAAGTAGGAAGTACAACACAGTACACTTTGCAAAGGATGTGTAATTCTGTAACATAAAGTGTCTTGACTGCATCACATTTATAAAAGTAGGATAACATAAACATTATTTTTTATCTCACCTCATTGGCAATCTATGGGTAAATAACAAAGACTTGATCATCATGGCAGACCAAAATTTAGCCCTTAAAAAATTTTAATTGTTTCAAAGGGGGAAATACAGTGTAGGGGATAAAAAAGTATTGGAAGAAATAGAGTGGCTCATTTTATACAGAGCAGAACAGAAATGTTGACTAGACTCAAAGGAATAAGTAAAACGGACACATGAAAAAATGTTCATCATCATTAGCCATCAGGGAAATCCAAATCAAAACCACATTGAGGTACCACCTTACACCAGTTAGAATGGCAAAAATGGACAGGGAAAGAAACAACAAATGTTGGAGAGGTTGTGGAGAAAGGGG